>NW_016017390.1:657567-665575 GCF_000320565.1 Sphaerulina musiva SO2202
CTCTCTCTCTCTCTCTCTCTCTCTCTCTCTCTCTCTCTCTCTCTCTCTCTCTCTCTCTCTCTCTCTCTCTCTCTCTCTCTCTCTCTCTTTCTCTCTCCCCCCTAGATATTCATCAACCTAAGCAGCCCAACTCCTACTCCCCTTCAAAAACTCATCAAACCACGCAACAGCCTGCAAAAACGCCGCTTCCTTCGCAAACTTAACCGGAGCCTTACTCGTATCCGCCCTCACAGCAAATCCATGCTCAACATCCGAATACAGCGAAATCTGATACGGAATCTCCATATCCTTCAAAATATCCTCCGTCTCCCTCCTCTTCTCCGCCGGAAAAATCTGATCCGTTTCCGCCGCCGCAATACTAAACGGACCCGTCAACGCCTTAATTTCCTCCGCATCCACAAACGACGGATGAGCCACATATCCCACATCAATCCCCTGATCTTTCGCCATGTATCGCGCGACATATTTGGCTCCAAAACAATATCCGACCGACCCGAGTTTTTTGACGCCGAAATCGGCTTTGAGCGCTTTAATCACTTTGGCCACGATCGGGTCGACTTGCTTGGTGGTGTGGCCTTTACTGGGACCGGAGGTGGCGAGCCATTTCATTATGTCAAAGTCATCGGGCCGGTTGAGGGGCATGGGGTCGCCTTCGAAGAGATCGGGCATGACGACGAAGTAGCCATTGGCGGCGAATTGGTCGGCGATGAGTTGGGCGTTGATGAAGTCGTGGCCGATGACGTCGGTGAGGATGAGAATGGCTGTGTCGGTTTGTCGGGATTCGGGGTAGGCGAGATAGGTGTCGACTGGAGGAGATGGAAGAGAGAAGATGTATGTCAGTGTGGGAATCTGGTTATAGGTACATGTAGGTATGCTGCTTACCACCGGAAATGTCCTTTTTCGAACCGGTAGCTTTGCCTTCGTGCTTGACGCCAATGGTGCAGCACTTTCCTGGTGGATTGGAAGCCATTGTGTATGGTACAGTAGGTACTAGCTGTGTTGGTGAAGTGAAGTGAAAGTGAAGAAGTTGGGAGGAGGACGAGAGAGACAGGGAGCTGGAGGTGCTTACATTCTTATAAGCTACTAACCTACCTAGGAGGCTAGGAGGCAATGATACCTTATTTGACTATACGCAAAACAGAAAGCAGAAGCAGATAACCCCCAAGTGAAGATGCCCCGATTACAGGTTAGGTACATGAAAAAGGTAAGGCGGATGATGGATCTGATTGTCTTTCGTCATTTCTTGTCCCTTTTGCCCCACCTTCAGCTGCCGGTACCGGTGCCCCTCTTATACTCACTAAGGCAAGGTACTTAGCCGGGACATATCCGAATCGTATCCGTCCATTGTAGATATATCGGCATTACACGTCTATAGACTCTATACATAGGTAAGGAGGTAAGGTAGGTAAATAACAATTCCCCCCGGGTATCAAAAAACTCCTGCTGCTACTTCTCACTTCTCCTGACAATAATGGACGAGAGCTCTAATCAGTCGTGCTCGATCTTCCTTGGAATCATACACGTCGCCATGATCATATCCCTCCCACCAAATCGTCTCCAGCCCCTGACCCTTCCATGTCTCACTCCCGACACCTCGATGTAGTTCCCGTTCCCGTTTCTCCAATCCCCCAGATCCATCAACCTGTTTACTACACGTACCTGTACCCGTACCCGTACTCTCCAAATAAGCCCTCACAGCCTTGGCACTCACAATAAGATCCGCCGAAGAAATCGAAGCAGTAACACGCAAACCATACCTCTCAATCAAACCATCAACCCGATCCCTCCACAAAATATTCTCTGTCCAAAAAAAATGTCTTCCGAGCGTATGTGCGATTTGCGGATCCTTGGACGCAAAATACCACAACAACCATTCATTCGCTCGCACGGGTTTGCGACACGTGAAATTGTAGGCTACGTCGGGCATGTGGAGCATAAAGGAGACTGGGTCCACGAGGAGAGTTGCAGAGACTCGTGGGGAGAGGTGGTCGTCGTTGAGGATGTTGGCGCTGAGAATTGTGCCGTAGGAGTGCGCGCCGAGTACGAAGTGGGAATTAGGTCCGAAATGGTGGTTGATGATGGTGGTGAGTTGAGCGAGAAAATCGGCTCGGCGAGGAATGGATTCTGTGAGACGGGAGGAAATCTGTAAGATTTCGATTGCGAGAATTCCAACCTGGTCGGAGGAGCTACGTCCATGGTTTAATTCGTGGTCGAGCTCTGAGAGGAATTGCACTGAAGGGAGAAGTCCAATTCCAATACCGTGAATGTATAGCACAGGAAGACGTGTGTGAGAGTGATGCTCACGTAGAAAGTAAGATATACTCGGTGCGACAGATGTGCTGCGCGTAAAAAATGCCGCAGGACGTGGCGGAAACACTGCCGCCGCCGTTTTCCACAACGAACGGCGATGATATGTGAAGCCTTTTGCTTGCAAAAGCACTTGTGATAGAGTATCCGCCAGCATGATAAGTGTATACCATAGCAGACTTCTCGCCTCAATTTCGACCGGATCCAGCGTCAATCGGAGACTCTTCGCCTTTCCCGGCCCTGGCAGAAAGGGCTGCGGCATCATCACCGACATCTTGTCAATATACTGTTCAATCTCCGCCGCATCCGCATTTGCATCACCATCCTCTTTCTCCCCCACAACCCGCGCCCGTCCATCCCAAAAACTCCAATTCAAAAACCTCTTCACCTCCTCCCGTCCAACATCCTCAGCTTTCGCACCTCGAAACCAACCCCTCAAAAAACCCTCCGGATCAAGAATTTCCCTCTGACATTTCCGAAAAAGATTCTCTCGTTCGCCTCTCGTGCGCAAAGGAGGATGCAAAGCTTCTCTTTGTACAAAATTTTTATACCAGAGACAGAAAAAGAAGAGATAAAAAATCGCTTCGGCCAAACATACTCTCCACAACCATCCTCTCTCCCGCCATAGCAGAAGATATCTGCTGCTGCTGCTGCTGCTTTCGATCCCGAGATTACATGCAGGCCAATAGCTCGCGAGGAGAGTCCATGTAATGTATCCTACGCAGAGCGGAGCATAGGACTGGAAGAAGACGATGATGGTACGGATGAGGATGCGGTTCGTGGGAGTGTCGGAAATCATCTTTTTTTTTTTCTTTTGGCAAAATGGCGCCCTCCTCCCGAGTCCTCAGCCTCCAGGGAAACCCCGCGCGCGGTCTGTAGGTGTGAACGGATGCGAGAAAGGCATGTCGGAGGAACTGTTTGGGGGGGGGGGGATCAAGATGATGATCAACTTATCACGAATTCACGATCCGGGTTAATGACACTGTAATTTTACTCTAACGGACGACTGTGAGGTACGGATCAACCAATCATGCCTCTCTGCCAAGGGGGTGTCGGAGACGCTAGTATTCGGCATGTGACAGAGCTACCACTGCCTTACCCTACCTCCCACCGTTACCATGCACCAACTGTCACCAAGGTACCCTATGGTAGCACAAGAAACGTGGTACGTGGTGCAGCAAAGAAATATCAACAACAACATAGAGCTCAAGTCGAGTGGAAAGCTGCTGTACATGCACATCGGGCAAATCTGCCCGTCACCAAGTCAAGCGGGAGTAGCGATGCATGCGCTGCATTTCTCGTAGAACGAGGCAGTCGTTCTGGTACACGTTTCAATAGGTTCCTTACTCAGTCTGATGTCTAATCTGCCTACGCTCTGTCATGTACAGAAGCGCGGATGGGTCAGCCAGCGATGCGCTTGAAAGCCCATGTCTGTTGCTGTCATAGTCCGTGCCAATATGACCAATGCATGAGACGAAGCCGTTGCCTCATCAAAGATCCCATAGCACTTTGTTTCTCGCGCTGATTCCCAATATTAGTCGCGACGACACTCAATCGTCATCAAAGTCAATCAAGTTGACTTCTTCCGACAAATCCTTCTTCGGCTCCTTGGGCGCCTGTAGTCCCGCTGGTCGATAGGTTTCCGCCCACTTAAACCGCTTGCCATCACCGCCACCCATTGGAACACCGGCAGGACTGTCGGACCTGTCTGCACCGCCATCAGACCTATACATTGGCCTGTGCTCAGCCTGAGTGATGTACGAAGGGGTGATGGTGGAGGCACTATCTGGACCAAGAGAGAGTCTGTCAACATCGGCGTCGATGCTGAAAAGGCTTCCCGAAGAACTGATTTTAACGAGATCTTCGGCGTGGCCTGGTCGCTGCGAATGAGGAACGTAAGACGCAATGGCCTGGTGGTGCTGCTCTTGGGCTGACGAAGCGTAAGAGCGCCAGGAACTGTTCTCCGAGCTGCACGTCTCTCGAGAAGCGGGCTTTGACAAGGTTGCTGGTGCGCCCTGGATAGCAGCAGTCAATTTCGAATCGACGCTCCCAACAGGCCTGCCTCTGCACTTGGTGCAATTGACATCCTCGTGATCCATGGGGTGGCACAGCAAGGTGCAATCGTGACCACACGGGAGCTGGGCTTGGCACACCTGCTTACAGCCGCCATGGAGAGTCCACTCATCTGGATGGTGAATCTGGACTTCGTTGCCATGATTCTTGCAGCGTACTGTGAAGAAGGCATTGAAACGCTGACGGTGCACCAATTCCATGTCATCCATCTCCTTCACCTCCTTGCCAGCCATGATGTTCATAACTGTGGTCCAGGTCTTGCTCTTCCCATTGCGGGACTTCACTATCTTAGCGATACCTTCACTGTCAACGACAGTCTTCTTCGTCCTCTTGGAGTACCCACTTTCGATCTTGTGCAGCAACAGGGCATTGCCGAAGATGTAGAAGCCGCATTGCGCACGAGAAAGGGCAACGCAGACACGATTCTCGACGGAGAGGAAGCCCATTTGCCCATGGTCGTTGGAACGTGCCAAGCTGAGAATGACTACTTTATTTTCCTCGCCTTGGTAAGAATCCACAGTCACGACTGTGAATCTGCAATCCCGGAGAACAATGCGGCTCCGAAGCTCCTGCAGAAGCTTCTTGCGTTGACCATTGTAGAATGTAAGGATCGTGATGTCTTGGGGCTGAACTCCATTGTAGCTCAGGTACTCAACGAATCCGGCAATCATTTTCGCCTCGTCTTCGTTGTGACAAGACATCAGGTCGTCGCGGCCCTCGGTCCAGCTATGAGTGAACCAAAATGAATTCACGCCACCCATGCCAGGCACGTCAGGTCGGCATTCAGGATCAGTGACTGAGGGATGGTCCTTGATGAGATTGCCATAGATTGGGTGAAGGAGGCGGCGGATCTCGGGGATCATGCGGCGTTGCTTGCGTAGTGTGGACCACTCGACTTTGTTGTTGACCATGCGCTCGAACAGAGACACGTTCAGAAACCAAGGTTCGTTTTCGTGGGCGCTGACATGAGTATGAGGGCGCAACTGCTTATGGTCGCCGACAAGGATGAGGTGCTCAAGTGACGGCATGCAGGCAACGGTCACCGGAGCTTCAAGAGTTTCTGCTGCTTCTTCGATGAGGACGACTCTTGGCTGGAGGGCAGCGAGGAGCCCGCGATACTTGCTGAGACCTGTAGTCGTCATGCCGATGATCTTCTGTCTCTTCAAGATTGGTTCGTCCCTCTCGAATTGGCCGATTCTGCGCTTACGAGCCTCGACGTCGAACTTCTTTGCCAGATCTCGAAGAGCTGGCAGGATGTGCTGCTTGACGGCGGACTGTAGGTGGCGATACACGGCACCTCTGCTGGACTCTGGGATCTTCCACATATCCTGCTCTTGGAGCAATTCTTTGACCTTGTGGTCGACACCAGGAACTTTCCGGCAAGTGAAGTTGTCAGCCACGTCGAAGTAGGAGCCGCTCAGCTTTTCGAACTCCTCGTCGTCTTGAGCAGCATTCTCGGCCTCCTCTTCACGCAGACGCTCTTGTTCGAGGTCTGCCTCCTCGCGATCAAAGCCATGCTCGTTGTTGAGTTGCTTGGGATCAACATGGATCAGCTTGTCACCAAGCCACACCATAAATGGTGATTGAGCCTCGACCGGATTCGACTTCTTGCTTTGCACCCAGCGAGCCGCGCCGGCATCGAGCGAGTCAGCCTGAGCCTGCGTCAAAAGCTTGAAGTCTTCCAAAAGGCGATGATCGAGCGGCTTATGAGTAGGCAGGAGTGGCGCCAGGAGCAGCCGAACTTGCTTCTCCAGGCCCCTGATAACCTTGCGTGCCTTACCGTAGAGACCGCCCGCTGGCGGGTTCTCGGAAGTCGAAATGCGGACTTGGTACAGTGTGCGCTTTTTGACAATGTCTCTGTCCTTGCTGCGACCGCCAAGGCGTACGAAATCTGGCTCGAATGCTGCAATGTGGCGAAGGAACTGGTCAATGGCATGGTTGGTCTGACAAGCCACAATGATGGGGGGGTCGCCTTGCTTCCAATTATCCAGCATCACCCTCACGGCCTGGACTGACACGTGCGTCTTGCCAGTTCCTGGTGGACCTTGAATGATAGCCAGCTCCTTGGTGAGGATGTGTTGAAGTGCCGCCAGCTGTGACTCATCGAGTACGCTCTGGGCATCCAACGGCCAGCCATTGAGAACGTCCACATTCTCAAAAGACTGATTTGCAGTATTGTGCAGAACTTTCGAGAGGTCGAGGACTGGGCGATCCCGGACATACTTCGGAGGACCTACGGCCATCTTTGCGTCGAGAATGTGGTGACTCAGAGGAAAGGGTTCCCGCATCATGCGTTGTAGAGCCAGTAGCGTATGGCGATTGGCCTCGTACAGGCCACCCTTGTCCTCGACCATTAGCCACTCAATGGAAGGGTCGACCTCGAAATCTTCGGAACGGGCGAAGAAAATGTCAATTTCTGGCGGGTTCAGTTTCAGGTACTCAAGAGGACGTGCCGCGACGGTAGCAACGATAGCTGTCGACTGGAACTTGTCTTTAGCAGGAGTAAGCACCACCAAGCTGCCGGCGATTAATCTCTTGGACTGTTCCCATAGTATCACTTTACCAGCACGCCTCGTGCTGAAGGTGATCCTGTGAGCCAGGCCACGAGGAGATGCCGTGATGCCACAAATGTGCACCTGAGTTCGTGTCAGTATGGGTTGGGCAATCGAAGCCCTTGGTGACAGCAACCTTTTCATAAATGCCGAATTTTCCATCGAAAAAATCTTCGGTCTTATCGGGGTCCAGTCTTATGTTTGTGACCGCCTCCCGAAGGCCTCGCACCGAGTCCTCACGGTTGAGAAGATACTGGGCCGATAGATACTCCTCTTTGGACTCCCAGGCTCCTTTGACTCGGTTTGTGGGAAGCTCGACAACGTCTGGAGACGAGATGTCATCATCATACAGGTCGAGGACTTCCTCTGCGGTGGGAACTTCTGGCTTTGCGAGCCATCCACCGTCTGTGACGACAGGTTCGACATAATATTCGCTGACCTGGGCGTTGATCTTCGGCGGTAGGATCATGACCTGGGCGGAACCCCGTGGGCCGCCATCATCGCGGACAGGCTTCTTCGAGCGCGTGAAGCGCTCTTGGAGGTCTTCGTTCATGCTGACTGAGGGAGAGACAGGTCAGTCGCGTTCTGAAGCTGCTGTTGGTATGTGCGAGCTGGGAGAAGGTCCATTCGGAGAGGCCGAGATGTGGAGATTGTGGATGGTGCTGGAGGAAAATGAGGTGATGGCCGTTTGTTTGTGCAAACAGTATCTTGGGGCAGGCGCTGGGTTTGACATACTGCCCCAGCTCCGCAAAATCGTACTTCTTTGCTTGCACCTCGAATTGGTGTTCGATGGCGTGGTCAGCTGCGGGTCAGAGAGATTCTGTTTGCGATGTTTGGTGTGGGAGAAGTTCGCGAGGTTTGAAGAGGAGGGAGAATTTGGACAAGTTTGTGCGCCGGAAGGGCTGAAGTGGAGGCAAGCAGGCAGCCGCACCGCGTTTTGGTAAGGCAGCTTCACTTGACTCTCTCTGCATATCCATGGAGCATTGCATGAATTTCCCTATCGATGTAGCAGCCTCTCTCTCTCCCTCTGTTTCCCTCTCTTTCCCTCTCTCTCTCTCTCTCTCCTCTCTCTCTCC
>NW_016017390.1:665961-1040720 GCF_000320565.1 Sphaerulina musiva SO2202
GCCTCTCTCTCTCCTCCTGTTCCTCTCTTCCTCCTCTCTCTCTCTCTCTCCCTCTCTCTCTCCCATGCCCTCTCGAAGCATATCAGCGGTTCATGCCACTGCCAGCAGCTACACAGCGATACCTACTGTTATGTGCCTCTTCGAGCACTGCCTTTCTCCTGTTGCCAGATGCAGTTTCCCATGGCAACGGCTTCTTGCTGCAGCGCCTGCAGATGCATCGCAGTGGCCACTCAGCAGTGCGGCCATGAATTACATGTAGACATGTATCAACACAGAGTGCGAGAGTCCGCACAGCGCATGCACAGTATTAGGTAGGTATCGTACACTGCTGAGAAACACGTCTTCACCCTTGGGAGCGGTGAGTGCATATACAAGATCCAAATGAAGCCAAAGTGAAGTCCAAGTGAAGCAAGCGGCGCGCCGTTGTCGTGTCTCGCACTAGAAGGTACCTCCTAGCTGTGGTAGGTAGAAAATTGTCCGCGCCAGTCAGCGGATCGCTGTGCAAGGGACGAGCCGTCGGAGTTGGCAGGGGTCTCTGCTGAATTCTGTACGGAGGTAGAATAATGTGGAGAAGCGAAGCGAAGCGACGCCGAAAAGGCAGGAACGAGAAAAGCGGTCGGGAGTGGATTGACCACTCATTGACACTCGTCGCACTCCCTCTTCTGGTCGGGCGACCATCGCTACAGGTACCTTCCAGCTACATCCACTCAATCAGCTCAGCCCACCTTCGCCATGTCCTTCCGCCACCTCTCATGAGTCCGACTCGCCCTCTGAGCCCAGCACCAACAGCTTCCCCCCAAGCACTGAAGGCGGGACACCAGCCAGACGGCTTCGCTGCGAGAGAACACCCGCCGAACGAGCATCTCGCCCATTGACTTTCGTTGACACCTCTTCCCCGCCACGCCATCCCTCTTGTCCCTCGAACCCTACCACCGCTCCTCCTCCTCCTCCTCCCACTGCTGCCCGACCGATCTTCGACCGCCCGAACCGAGAATGATGTCGCGACCATTGGAGGCTGGCACCTCCACGCTGTATGGCTCATACGCCGAGCTCAACCACAACCACAATCACACAACTGCGCCCTCGCAGAATGGCTGGAATATCGATGATGTGTCCGTGTGCGCCAGCCCCGGTGACTTGGCATCTTCCGCATCCAAGCGCCGAAAGACGTGGACTCCAGTTCCGGACAACGAGAGCCTCGGGAGCGCGCTCAGAAAGGCCGTCATGGAGCATCAACTCGGTCTGTCTCTCAACTTCGTGCTGCTCTTGGGCATGACTTACATGCTCTTTCCTTCTCTGCGAGATAACATCAAAGCTTGCTTCATGCTGTCCTACGCAACCGAGGTGCCAGGCCAGTACGGCCAGGGTCTGCGGGACATGTACCTGGTCGCAAGCTTTGTCATCTATTTCACGGGATTTCGAGCATTCATGTTGGATTATGTTTTGATGCCCACAGCGGCTGCATGCGGCATTGGACGACGAAAGGGACGCGTGCGATTCGCGGAGCAGGCCTACATGCTTGTGTACTATGCCGTCTATTGGTTCTGGGGACTGGCAGTCTTCGTCAAGGACACTCCCAGCGGCATCACAACCGCAAACGAGCTTCTGATTTCACTCTGGCGAGATTTCCCCCGGCTGCTCATGCCTGCCAGCATCAAAATGTACTATCTGACGCAGTTTGCCTTCTGGATTCAGCAGATTGTCGTCATTCACCTGGAGGAGCGACGCAAAGATCACTATCAAATGCTGACGCACCACTTTGTGACTGTTGGTCTGATTGGAGGCAGCTATGGCTACCGGCAATGGCGTGTAGGCAACGCGTTCTTGGTGTGCATGGACGTGGTGGATCTGATTCTTCCGCTCGCCAAGATATTGCGGTACATGAATATGCAGACGGCCTGTGATTGTACATTCGGAATTTTCGTCGTGACGTGGATCGCAGCACGACACGTCTGCTATGTTGCGATCTGCTGGAGCATCTACGCGCATGTCAATGTGGTGACCATGCCGTATGGTGTGTACTCCACCATCACCGGTCAACGCTTGAGCCCAGACGGAGGCAACGTCGTCTTGGAGAACCTGTTGCAACCAATGTTGAGACCTCACGCGAAGACGTTTGCGTTCAATGGTAACATCAGATGGTCTTTTCTCGGTCTACTCGCAGCACTACAAGTCATCACGCTGGCGTGGCTCGTGATGATTATGAAAGTTGTGATCCGTGTCATTCGAGGACAAGGTGCCGATGACACGCGCAGCGACGACGAGGGAGAAGATGAAGATGTGGATCCCATCCCACCACATCATTCGGACCGTGGTGTGCCCATTGATGCTGACAAGCCACGTTTCATCGAAGTCGAGACGACGACCGAGGAGCACAGTTGGCCATCGCGCAAAGTGGCAGCGAACGGCAAGCGCAAATCCAAAGGCATCTCGAGTGGTCTCAAGCTGGGCGAGCACAAGGAGATACTCAACAGGATCGGCTGCCTGAGCGAGGAACAACTGGCTCGCGAGAGAGAAGCACGAAACGGAAGTACCAGTCCGCGACCAGCCAGTGCTGGGTTGCGTTAGCAATGACGAAGAAGGCAAAAAAAAGTCGCCTCTTGAGACTCCGTCGGACGGGGGGTGAGTATAAACTAGGCAGCGCCCAAAAAGCTTTCGTTGGAGAAGAAATATACTTGAATCATGAGCATTATCTCATTCTCTGTCGCCCACCATTACCATGATTCGTCTTGGAATGTCTTCTCATGTTTGAAGTGACATTGTACTCGACGCCGGCTGACGTTGCGCGCGCATGGAGACTGTTTCGACCGTGTTCTGTCTTCATCGGACCACTTCCGTCCGTTGTGCTTTCCAGCTCCACCTCTCACTCCGTTATTTCTCAACTGTTGGCGCAAGGACATGCATGATGCGCTCATGTTCATCTTGAAGGGGCTCTTCACTCTCATGACAGTGCGTTGTATGCGATCTAGAGTATTATGTCCATGCGGTACTTGCTTGGACGATGGTGTCTCATTCGTACGCGCTGTCATTGTCAATCATGGAAGTCGAGGAATGCGTGCTGGGACGAGAGTGGGATGTGATACTTCTCTCTTTTCCCACACGTTCTTTTTGTCATGCGGACAACGAAGTAGGTAGGTAGTAAGTAGTAATAGTAGTGGTAGCAGCTGAGCTGATGAAATGTGTGTGTGTGTGTGTGTGTGGGCGGGCCTACTTCAGCAACGAGTCAAACGAGAGCACAGCGTGGTTCCATTGCTCCGCGTGGGCAGCACTCCACGACTGCACCTTCGTAATGCCTGTCAGATCCTCTTGCATACGATCTGGATTCGTGGTGCCACACAAGACCTGGACGTGTCCGAGACCCAGCACTAAACTGTAGAGGGCGACCTCGTTGCTAACTTGGGCGAGAGCTCCCACGGCAGCGACAGGTGACGAGTGGAGGAGGTGCGGATTCGCGGTGAGCGTCCAAAAGCTCTGATACACGATCCCCTTGCTCTGGCAGAAGTGTCTAACGCTGCCGTCATAGCCCGATCCTGGGTAGAACCTGTTCTGCAGCACCGATGGCTTGACAGTTGCAGCCTCCCACAAGGCGTGGAGCACGTGTACATCATCGCAGTTGGAGAGGCCCAAGGTGCGTACCTCGAGGGGGACATGACTCTCCATGGCCTGCCATGCCTCCAACGTCTGCGCGGTGGTTGGGAAGGGCGAGTGGAGGACCAAACAGTCGAGATAATTAGGTTTGTCTCCCCCCTCGTCGCTGTGTCGGAGGTTGTGCAGGGACGATGCTACAGAGGCATGAACCTGCGCGGTGATGCTGTCCGCTGGATCGTACGGAAGCGGCTTCGTCAGATCCTGGCCGTGGACCGACGTGTACTTGGTTTGGATGTAGACGTCTTCGCGGCGGATACGGCCATTACTATAGTGCAGAGCCTCACGAATGCCAGCGCCCACGAGATGCTCCTGGTAGTGCTTGGGCTGGGCGGCAGTATCGATAGCGCGGAAACCCCGAAGGAGGGCTTGCTTCACGAGATGCTGTGTGCGATCCTGTTTCCAGGCCGTGCCGTAGAGGAGGCTGGGCAGTGTCTTCATGTTGACCTCCTGCAGAGAAGAGACGGGAGGGAGAACGAGGTCATTGATGTCATGTGCACTGGGATGTGTGCCTGGTGTTGCCTCGCAAATGCATGGCCCCTGTCGCCGAGACGAGACGAGACGAGACGAGAGAGAGATCTGCCTTAGGCCGGCCTGACATCTCCGACCCCGACTTTACCCAGACATCGGAACATCGGACATCACCAAGGGAGAAAGCCCATCACCTGATGCCGTACGGGAATTACCTACTCACCTCCCTCCACCACTGCCGCACTGCGCACTGGCACCGGCACTGGCGCGCACCCTCCACCACTCTCCACCACCGCGAACCCTCCCGCCTCCTCTGTTATGGTCTGAGCCCAATGCAGGTACGGTACCTGCTGGACGCTGGTGGCGCCGGCCGCCAACCCACTCCACTGTGCGCTTGGGCGACGGCGACAGCGACAGCGACGATCGCCCCGACGACGACGACAGCGGCGCCTGTGCTATTCGTGGACCAGGACCTGCGCGAGTCGTGACCGGTGCGAAACGAGCCGAGTCGTGGAAAGATGCTCTGTACCTTATACCTTATGTGAACTACTAGTTCCATCGCTGTCGCATCCGCTGCAATCTGCGGCATGCGTTTCAGCCATTAGTCGTCTGAGCCTCCTCTTCCGGCACCACACATGCCAAGCACAGCTCTCTTCGCATACGGTTCGCCCCGGAGTAGTCGTGACGGCCTATACGTGACTGCTCCAGCAAAAAGCAGGAGGTAATAGTCGCAGCGAGCTGTACCTAGCTAGCTGTACTGACTTCCCAGCCTGGGCTGGCGCTGGCGCTGGCGCTGGCACCAACCGCAAACTCGGTTCGGCGCTGGGCGAGCGTCTCGAAGCGACCAGGATAGACTGGCTGTGGTGGTGGTAAAATGCCTTCTCGAACTGTACCGCCGCGAACATGCCCTCCCGCTGCCAGCCACAGCAGAGAATTAGAAGACAACACCAACAACAACAGGTAGGTTTGCCGCACAGAGCCGGAGTGGAGTCTCGTTATTTTCAGCCTCTGACAGGTCCCTACATTGTCGAACCAGCCAGGTACGGCTGGTGGAGACGTATAGTCGTCATATCGTCGCGTGTCGCAATCGAAACTGGGAAATGTCTGGCACAGACAGTCGGCACGGAGTCATTGCTGCGCTTTCCAGCTGCTGAAATCTTATCGTGACGAGGACTTCCCTGCACTTATGTCGCCAGAAAAGCTGCAGGGCTGGGCGACCACATGCTTGACCCTGGTAGGACCCTTCGATCTCCAACTCCGCCTCAAGATCGAACATATCCAGCGATGTCACAATGCACGAGGCTGCGCCAAACTGCTGAGTTCGAGCCAAATTACAACAACGTATACAATGGCTAGTATCGAATAAGGTGCTGCCAGGTTGTTGCACAAAACAATCACAGAGCTCGTTTTTCAACCTCAATGCACTCCAGCCAGCAGCCAGCCTTCACTCTGCCATCCACTTTTTTTCGTGCCACTCCGCTTCCTTCTCGGTTCGCACTGCACATCAACACCTTATAGGCCTCGCTCTTGCATATGTTTCACAGCACCATCTCAGGGCTCTCACATCGAGCATCATCAGAACTACTTGGAGACCTCGAACCAACAACAACAAGCACACCGGGAAGCTATCCACTGCGTTCCCTTCCCGAACACTCAACATCGACACCTGCCATGGCGTCGCCTTCCGAACTTCCTCAAAGTCCTTCCGACAAGCTTCCTCTCCACGAGGAAAGCACTCAGGTAGATGACAACACACAAGAAGATGTCAAAGGCTTTAGGGGACCCGCTACCATCGGTGGCGCTGTCACAAGCAATGATAACCGACCACGCACTGCGGGACGAGACCGCGGCCAAAGTATTACTTCCAGAATGGAGGGTTCCCAACCTCCACGCCTCGACTACGATTATGATAACGATGACATTGCAAGCCAAGCTGGCATGGCAACACGACGCCCGTCCCGCCAGCAAATTATGCGATACGGTCCTCCTCCTTCTGAAGCCGGCGACTATGGCTACGACCGACCATACTGGCCACGTCCGCCATATGAGTATGGCGTGCCAGTGCGCCCACCACCGCAGCACCCGGGCATGGGAGGCGACTACTGGGGCGAGGATCCAGCATATTACAACCGACCTTACAATCGGCGCATGACTTCGTTGCGAGAGTCTGATGAATACCGATCGCAAGCTGGCAGTGCAGGCGGCAGAGGTCCTCCAGGACCACCAAGACGGCGCTACACACCCTACGACGATGAGCCGTCCGAGTACGACCACGATGACGACGAACGACCTCTCCGCAACCGTGCCCGAAGATATCAGTACAGCGAGAAAAGCTCGAAGAGTCCACCACCAGAAGTCATCATGCGATTGCCATTTACCGAGTGGATGAACAGATCTGCGAAAGCCCGTAAGTGCGCCAATAGCTTGCGGAAAATGTGATGATGCGATTAGATGCTGACCATGTTGATAGATTTCGTCGCTTCTCTTGGCGAGTTCATGGGTACGACCATGTTCTTGTTCTTCGCCTTTGCCGGTACCCAAGTGGCCAACATTGGTGCCGGTGACAACGCCAATCAATCGACTACGAATGCCAACACTGGTTTCAGCCCGATTGTGTTGATGTACATCTCCCTCTCGTTTGGCTTCAGTTTGATGGTCAATGTGTGGATTTTCTTCCGAATCTCTGGAGGACTGTAAGTGTTGATCAATCTACCGCTAGTACAAGCGCACATCCTAACGTGAGACAGTTTCAATCCTGCGGTCACTCTTGGCATGATCATCGTCAAAGGTGTCGGCATCGTGAGAGGTATCCTCCTCATCTGCTCGCAACTTCTCGGCGCAATTTTCGGCTCGTTCTTGGTCTCAGTCCTGTTTCCAACGACGTTCAACGTGCGAACCACTTTGTCAGAAGGCACATCGATCGCACGCGGAGTCTTCGTACGTCCCCTTGACATCAGAATACCCATTTCGCACAACATGTTCTAACGATGCGCAGATCGAAGCCATTCTCACCGCCGAGCTCGTCTTCACCATCTACATGCTGGCAAACGAAAAGCACAAAGCCACCTTTATGGCACCTGTCGGTATTGGTCTCGCTCTCTTCATTGCAGAGTTGATCGGAGTCTACTACACCGGTGGTAGTCTTAACCCGGCGCGATCTTTCGGACCATGCGTGATCTCTGGCATTTGGGACGAGGAACACTGGATCTACTGTGAGTCTATTCCTCATGCTGCCGTCCTCTCACGAACTTTGTACTGACAATCATCACAGGGGTCGGACCTTGCGTCGGCGCATGCATCGCATGGGCATTCTACCGAGTGATCAAGATGCTCGAGTACGAAATGGCGAACCCGGGACAAGAATCCGCGAGTAAAGAGGAAGCCGCGGAAGAAGCCGAGGAGATGACACCGAAGAAAGAGACGGTTTAAAGAAAAGAGCATGGAACCAAAAAAAATCAAGGCGCTGGGAGCTGATTTACGTGTGGGACGTTGTCGGCGCTGATTTATGAGAAATCATGCCCTTCCGCCCCCAGGAGTTATGAAGAAGCGGGATCGGGCCCTTTGAAGATGATGAATTAATGATTAGTGTTTTTACAAAGTCGTACGCTATTGGTACTACATGATGTACGATAGTAGTACTTTGAGGTACTACTACTATCACCGATGTTTAGAATACACTTAACCCGCCTTCACTGGCATCAATGTGCTGGCGCAACGAGGGAGCGAAGGCGATGTTTTGGGCGAAGTGTATCATCAGCATAGTATGGAATGGAATGAAAATGGGAAATGGCAATTCGCATTGCAAATTTTTGTACAATTATATCGAGAAATTTTTATTCTGCGCTCTTGTATCTTTACAGAATGATTTGATTTTTCAACTGACTTTGATGGAAGCAGGAAGACAGACTGGAAGACAGACTACAAAGCCGAAAGCCGAAAGAGGAATGAGGTAGGAGGTAAGATGCGCAACAGCAACACCAACAACCAACAGCGAGTCGGTCAGTGCTCATTCTACTAAGGTAGGGTACCTTAATCACTAATACTAAAACCATAAGGTGCGGATGACCACAAGGTACCTGTAACAACAATAATAACAACAACAACAACAACAATCATGACGACGCCGACCACCAGATCTACTGCCGCCACCACGACAACGAGAAAAAAAGTAACTACCTACCTTAGTGATCAAGTAGGTATGTATACCCGCAATCGCTCCTTGTCAATAATTGAATGACCTTACCTTATTTTTATTGTCGTATGCTTGTACCTGATGCTTTGTATGCTTGTCCTTAATTCACTCAATCAGTCGTAAATTCGTAATCGTACCCGAAGTTTTTCTGTTTCGTTTTGTTTTTTCGTTTTCTCTTGCCTACCTACCTTTTGACTGTTTCGCTTTCATCTGGTTGTTCGTTCGTTTCGTTCGTAATCGTAAGGGTAGATAAAGGTAAGTTACCTAGTGCATATAAGGTCAGGTATGATGTACAAGAAGTATAAGTGGTACAGATTTGCGCTATTGGAAAAAGCTAGCCGTTCGCAAATTTGTTGTAGTAGGTGATAATATAAGGCAGGGATAATAATAGTGATAATGATAGGAGGTAAAAATATCGGAATTTCTCTTCTATCAAAGGCGACGGCATGTAGGTATAGTTTCTTTCTGTAATAGCATAATTTCTCTGTAGGATTGTTGTAGGCAAAGGATGTAATAATGTACTTGGTGTAGGAATTGCAAATCTGTCTTTTTCTTATTATCAAAGGTTCGAAGGTACTTACTTACTTCCTCGCGAGTGACTTGTAGCTGTGTAGTATGCAGGCACCGCACTAGTAGAATGAGAATAGGAGATGTGAGTGAGTAGAATGCCGTGGTATAGGAGGTAAGGTAGAGGTCAGGATCCTTGTGGTTTAGTCATATCTTACTAAGTTATACCTCCACTTCCTTTCTAGGTTCCTTTCTTTCTTTTCTCTCTCTTTCTCTTTCTTTCTGCGCTGTCCCAACAAACCTTTACGGGAATCTTCTTCTCGCTGCTGTTTGCACGCACTTTTGACCTGCGTTGAATTGCTCTCTGCGGCCTTGAATTGTTGTGGGACGAGGACGCGGCATGTCGTGGTGGTCCCAAGAGATGCTACAATTAATGCTCGGCGAGGAATCCCCAGCCTAGGCACATTCATCACGTGCAAAGCGAAGCCCAGCGACGTCGACCTTTCGAAGCATTTCAAGATGGAGATGGGCTGATTCCTGAGTATTGGCCTCTCTCTCTCCGAGCTGGGTGAAGACTGCGGCTGTACTTGATCGAAGGCGAGAAGAACCAGTCATTGGGTCTGGTTGGGAGTACTTGCAATAAGCCCCCTGTTCTTCTTCGCAACGCCTCCATTCTGGCGGCAGTGAGAATTCGGCGTACACTGCAATTTGGTTTCCGCGGTCTTGACTGCAGCACTTGTGGGAGCTTCAGCATAGCATACACACACAAGTATTTTACTGGGGACGAAGGCGCAGAAGCTGTTCCTGTTCGTGGTGTACAGTTCCAAACGGCGTTTTTGCGTACCATCTTCGCCTGGAGACGTATGGAAAGGACTTTTGGAGAGATGGAATCCGCTGAACGCTTGTAAACTGGCCTGCCATGAATCTCCTTTCCATTTGGATCGACTCCGGGCTCATATCTTACCCGGCAGTACTGCATGAAAGCTTGCTGCCCGCTGTTGGAGACACGTCGGTGTGCTCGGACTGAGGGCTGGGTCGTATATGGATGGCGGTTCCCAACGCATCTCTCTCCTCTCGGTTTGAATAGCCTGGAAGATCCAGTCGTTCCGAGCGTGGCTCGCCACTGGGATGACTTGGATGAAACTGCCGTCGAGCAATGAGTTCAGGCCGTGCCAGCTTCTTGTCACTGTCTCCATCCAGGCGCGCAGCGACGGCATCCGTATAGCGCGGGATGCCACAGTCAGACGCCCTCCCACCTCTCGAGACGCTTTTCCGTGCAATGCGCCTGCTTTGTACCCAACTAAGACCTGGCGCTTTTTGTCTCACCGTCCTCAGATCTTCGAGGTCCCAGCGACTCAATCTTGTGGCAATATCTCAGATCTCTTTTGTGCCATATTGCCCTCGAGAAAGTCAGAAATGCCGAGATGTGAGCGCTCGAGGCTTGGAACCTGGTGCTATTTGTGTGGACGACTGGCGGGAGCGGGCGCAGTCGAAGACGACGGATACTGCTGGACTTTCGGCTGTTGCTCGCGTCTCATCACCATGGCGCTTGTCCTTGTGCTCGTCAAGCCGCCTGCGTGAAGCAGCCATAATCCTGCAGTGGTGTCGTTAGTGTCAGAAGCACTCTTCTGCTTGCCCGACTGCAATCGTGTCTTGATCCATGTGCTCTAAGAGAATGAAATCATCAAGTCAGGTGTCGCTCTCTCGGCAGCTATTGGGAGTGTCCGGCGGAGTCATCCAGCTGCCATTGAATCACTTTTGCAGACGAGATGAATGACTGTAGGCGCCGACAACCAGGTGCGAGGACACGCACCGTGGGGCAGCTCCACTCGGTTGTCGTAGGAGAAGGACAAGAGGAAGAAGCGCGTCAGGTCGATTCTTGTGCGCGCCCATTGTACTGCGCTTGTCCAGTCCGTCGAGTCACTGAATCTTGACATCGGACTCCTTTATCATTCATGCTGCTGTCAGTACCGCTGGCTGAGTGTTGTATGAGCCGGGAGGGCTGATTGTCGGGGGATTGTGCGAGAAAGGCGCCGTCTGCGAAATTCTGCAGCCTCGCGATTCCTGCTCGCTCGCCTCCTCCGCCTCCGCCTCCTTCTCCTTCTTACTACCTCTTTGTACCGTCGCCCCAGCGAGCGCGTGGTACGTGTAAGGTCCGTGAGATCGTCAGCGTTCTCGTGGTTCTGCTTGTAGTTCTGGCGGTGATCGTGTGTGAGCAGAATAACCAGCTCAACACCGAGCGGCGCGAACACTCCTAGGAACATCTGTCTCACGGTCAACACGCGATACAGTCGCACTCTTGACAATCTAAACGGGCGACTTCTCAGATCGCTGTCTGATGCTGTCAAGAGGCAGCAATTCATGGCTGGCGAGACGAAGCCGCAGCCACAACAGAGGCTGATGGACGGCGGCACGCGCCACTCGCGACGCTCGATGACATTCTTCTTCTTCTTCTTCTTCTTCTACAGACCATTGCAAAGAGCAACGACGTGATGAAAAAGTGCCTGCAAGCAGGTGGAAATCAAAAATTTACCCGGTCCAGTAGGGGGCTGGTACCCCCCACTGACAAGGAGAAAACCACAGCAGAGCCAGGCTATCTCCCAAGGTTGCTGGTTCAGGAGGCAGCAACCTCGGTGTGGATTTGAGCAAGGAGAAAAAAGAAGATGGTGAGGAGGAGAGGGAGAGAAACATACTTATACCTCCGCTCTCAGCCAGCCACTAGCGCCGGCTGCACCCGCAGCTTCTCATGGAAGCATCTGGTCCAACTCGTCGTCATCGTGCACTGGTACTGAGTGTTCTCTGCCCTCGCCCATCATTATTAGCCGTCAAAAAAAAGATGTCCAGTGTTTGGTGGGCTCTTCGCTCGTGCCATGTGTGTTCGGAAGACCCCTGAAGCCTTCTTTCCGGGACTGCTACTGCCAGCTCACCAACGCCCTCAGGGGCTGTTCTTGCAGAGCACGATGTGAAGCCACTCCCTACTCTATTGTGCCTCGTGCAGTTATCGATCCAGGGCCTCGCCGTACATGAGATCCTCTTCCTTGAGGATCCTTCGACACAAGATCGTGTATCAATGCACTCTCTGTCACGACGCTGGCGTGCAGACCTGCTGCGCTTCCGTGTGCTCAGGAGCCAGGGGGAGTATTTGTTCTGCGTCAACGATAGCCTGCAGTCTTGAGGCCACCGGACGGTCTGAAGTGGTCGCATACCTGCTTCAATCCATGCTAAGCCATGCGCCCCTGCTGGTGGTCAGCGAGCACTGAGTCCGCCACGTCCGTTGCACGCGAATGAGGTCTCCCTATAATCATTACATCTCAACTATACCATCCAGGCTCCATTATGTCGGAATTTGCCGTCTCCCTTCACATCAGAGCTTCGGCCTTGCACCTCGAGTACGTGTTGTCACGAGTGACGAGTTGTCGGGTGATTACGTACAGCGCGAGTGAATTGTTTGCTGATGATCATAAGTGGGCACTCCCAGCCACACGCCAAGCTTTCCAATTCGCAACCCTCCATATCACTTCTTTCTTTCTTACCTTTCCTCTTCCTTTCTTACTCACTTCCTCTCCCTCCTCCCCTCACCACAACAACAACACCACCACCCCCACCACCCCCACCATCGCACCACTGGTGCAATGGCACCACAACCTGAGCCTTCGGGCCATTCATTCCCAGACTTCGCTGACGGGGACGTCAGGGTCGTCCTCACTGGCTCCCGCCAGTATCGCCTGCACAGCGGTGTGCTCAAAAACTCATCTTCAGTGATGTAAGTTCACTCCTCGCGCGCTCTCTTCACTCCCCAGCCTCCGCCCGTGCGCATCAAGTCGCAGACAAGCGAATTTGAGAAGACATGCTGACGCTCGAGCGACTGCTTGTAGGAGAGACTTATTGAGCGAAGAGAATGCAGCCCAGCTCAATAGCTCTGCTCACCGCAAAGGTGTCGTGATCCGTCACAAGCTTGTCCTGGTGGACAACCCTGCCGTCGAAGACGAGGAAGAGTCCAACTTGCTGTACGTCTTCCAACCCGTTCCGCTGGACGCGCAAGGGCGCCAGGCAGCCGGCGCACCGCAAGGCATCGGCCTCGAGCTGGAGAACGGTCGGCGGATCCCACCGCTTCTGATGGCATATGATGCGGTCCTAGGGGCCTTCTATAACCAGCCCATCAATCTGGGCGACTCGCAGGAGGATGGCCTTGCCGAACTGCTTGGCAATGCATTTCAAGCCACCATTGTGGCCGAAAAACTCAACTGCATCCGCATTGTCTGCAAGCCCATCGAGGCCACTTTGCTTGCCGTTGGCCAGGGCCTGTACAAAGCCATTGCCGACAACCCGACGGCCTGGCTGAGTTTTGCTACGCGTGTAAAGTCACGTGCTATCTTCAAGGAGGCCATGGTTCACGCAGCCGGCCAGTACTCCCAGCCACGCACCAAGGTCGCCATGAGTGATGGCACGCTCGCGCCCGAAGTTGTCAAGATTTTGACACGCAAGGGGGAGTGGATCAAGAAATCTGTGAGCGATTCCTCACGATACCTGGCTTCGTATTACCCTGCAATGCTCCTACGTGAGTTCAAGCCTGGCGACAAGGACAATGTCTCTCGTGCCTCGTATGGCAACGATATCATGATGTGGATTGCTGTGACCATCTTCCGACACTGGGTCTGCGACATGATGGCGGCCGACAACACCCATCAAGCACATGACTGTGGCTGGGCGTGGTGCAATGTGATCTGCGAGGGGGGAGACAAATACCTTGACCGCAAGATGCTGCAACGCAGCTTTCACGCACGGTTTCCGATGACTGGCAAAGGGATGGCCTGCGTCGAACATCGCCTTGCGGAGGTCAAAATGGAAGTCAAACAATGGATCCTGGTAAGTCTGCTCTTGATGTCACCGTCACAACAACCTGCTGACAATTTTTAGCCGCTGAAGAAGAGCAATTCTGCTCTCGATCTTTCCTTGTACCCCGTCGCCCATTTTCTCCATGCCAACGTGCACTCTGACGACTATCCGTGGGACAACGTGACGCTGGAGCCGATCCACGACTCCTCGGACGAAGACGAGAGCAATGGCGTCGATGAGGATACCCAGGGTTTGTTCGTCGAAGGTTCGCCGTTCGAAACTGTCGATTCCGAAGATGACGAAGAGGGTCCAAACATGGGCGGCTTCATCGAGCCGTCTTCAAAAATTGCCGAAGATGACGACGTTGATATGGATACTGCGGACGCTACACCTTTCCGTTCAGAGTCTCCTATCTTCGATCTCAAAGGCACTGCTGCCGACGACGCTGCCAGTTCCGATTCGGAGGGCAATGACACGGACGAGTAGAAAGACTCGATGACGCGCTCAACCGGCTGCAATAGCCAGTATATAATAAGCATGGTGTGGCAGCGTGCAGAGACAGACTGCGAGAGCAGGAATGAGAGTGGTTTCATAGCCTGACATACCCCAATGGCACAGAGTCACTGTATTCAATTTTTCTCTCGATCTACTTCATGACCCAGGTGTAAAGCTACAGTTGCTGAGGCAGTAGGCAGAATGCAAAAGTATTACTGACGAAAAAGAAAACACAGGAAAAAAAGGGAAACAAAAACCCAAATCGACTTTCACCAACATCTAGTCCCCCTGATCCTACCTAATAAGACCTACCTACCTGCATAAATACCGCAATTCTGCTCTCCGCCTATCCATATATCCAATACTAGAAATAAACGAAAAAGAAGAAGAGAAAGAAAACGAAAAGAAAAAGATAATACAAAGACTTCCCTTTTCCATTTCCCAATCCCGCTCTCGCTTCCGCTTCCGCTTCCGCTTCCGCTTCCGCTTCTCCTGAAAATTAATCACTGACTATGCTTGTAATGAAGGATAGGGGTGAAGAAGAGGGGAAAGAGGGGGGTTTGGGGGAGAAGAAAAGAGAGAAGAGAAGAGAAGAGAAGAGAGAGAGAGAGAGAGAGAGAAGAGAAGAGAAGAGAAGAGAGAAGAGAGATGTGGTATATATGAGATGTTTTGAGGAAGAATAGTATAGCTAGCTAGCTAGCTGAAGAAAGAGGAGGAGAGTGAGTAAGTAGACGGAGAGGAGATGGGAGAGATGTCTCAAGCAGTAGATTGATAGATTACCGACTGCGATTCTTTGATTTCCTTTTTTCTTGTACATTTCTTTGAAAGTATAGGGAGGGAGGGAGGGAGGAAGTGATTTTCTACTCTTTTTATGCATTATTATCATCAATCAATCAATCACCTTATACTTTCAACAATACATCGTACCAACTTCCCTATTCATTCATTCATTCATCCATTCTCCAACCCTTCGCACCTCCACCATCCTCCCCTCCCATTCCCCGCCATCCACCACCACCACCACCACCATCGCTAATCAACCAAACAAAAAAGCCAAGCAAGCAGCATCATATAATTCAGTACCTTCCTCTCCACGCTACCCACCGAGTCGCCAGACTTATCCGCGTCGCATTTAGTCTCGAACGAAGCCGCTCAGAATAAAAACTCTTTCCGCAATCTAGCACAATCCGAAATAGAAAGTATCGCTTTTAAAAAAAAAGAGGGAAATCTGCTCGTGTCCGGTATATCGCTCTAGCGTGCGTTTTGAGGTGAGATGAAAACAGTCAGATTATAGGGTATTTGCGGATACCTTACGCAGGCAATACGACCAACCGACCGCTGTAGCGGAACTGTGGGCTATCAATGGAGCCCCGTGGGTGGAACGTAAGAATGCGGCGCCCGTCTCAGCGTACCTCCACCTACCTCATAGAGCAGTGTTGGACGTTAGACGTGGGGCACTGAGTGAACAGAACAACAGAACGCAAGGTGGCAGTAGGCAAAGGTCTATCTATACTGGCTTCGACACACCATATGATATCGTGAAAGAGCGTACTTTAGCTGTTTGTTCCTTGCGTAGGTACCTATTCGATGTGCAAAAGCTCCCGTGGGACATGCCCGTATACGTGGAGATGAGGATTCAGTACCCAGGACTGCAGCCTCCAGACGTTGTCGTTCTCGAACGTAGAAGATAGTGATGACTGCTAGGAGGATCATTGGCAATTCGCATGGTTTCTTGATTTACAGAATGATCCGTGATAGGTTCGTGGATAAACTTCGCTCCACGCTGGCGATATACGTCCCGAGCTGGCTGTGTAACGTCTTCAATGCGAGAGCACCATTCGTCTATCCATGCCTTTGATCTAGTAATTTCTCCAGGAGAGCCATCTGCTTCCGACTCTCCTCTTTCTGCTGCTCCATCTGCTTCCGAATCTCTTCTTTCTGCTGCTCCATCTGTTCCCGCTGCTGCTCGAGCTGAGCCTTGTACATTTGTTCGACTTTCGCCATCTGTTGTTTCATCAATGTCAACTCTCCCTGGCTTCCCCGGCTTTTGGCTCGGCGAAGCGGTGGTCTGGGTGATGAGTCCCTCTCTTGCGAGTACTGTTCGCTCACTTGCGTCTCACCTTCACCAACACTAACATCGGAGACCATGTATGTTGGTGGATCTGGCAGACGCGCAATTGCCTGCTGTATCCTTCGCAGATGCAAGGGATAGAAATCGCGGTAGACAGCTCGTGTGAAATTTGAGCCCGTGTTCCTGTTTCGGCCGAAGTCACCGTCGAGACTGTAGTCGTGAAAATAATATCGATGGAACGTGGTGCGACCTTCTCGGATGATGGGAAAGTGTCCGTATATCTTGACCCTCTCATTATCGTGGGAGACGCTGAAGACGAGGATGTGGCCGCTGAGGCTTTGAGCTGTTTGTTCTCCGGCAGCGCGGCACAGCTGAACGATCGCGTTGACGGCGATGCTGGCACTGTGTACGTTTTGTCGGTCTGCATCATTGATATTCTTCTTTCCGCATTTCGACTCGCACAGGAGGAATGGGAAGTACATGGACTCCGTGAACTTGGTAGGGTTGTTGATATTGGTGTAGTTCTCCAATTTTGACGTTCTTCTTCATTGAAAGTAGCCGATGACAAGCCGTACGCATAGTCTGGCCTTGGCTGAGTACCGCCGAGCAGACTGCATCTGTTCCAATCCGCAGACATCTCCTCCTTGACGTTTTCCAGTGTGTTCACCTGGTCCAGTATATACAAGAGCTCTGCGGAAGGCACAATGTGAGGGGTGAGGTCGCGGCGAACCCTTTCTTCGTTGCATTTGCTCGCTCGTTCGAAAATTCTGATATACATGTCCTCGGAGCAAAAGTTGTAGGCGGGAGCGAGATCGTCCACACTTAATAAGGCTTGACACATAGCCTTACTCTCGGCAGTGACTAAGTCCTTGGTGGTCAAATTGTCGAATACTATACCGTAGCGTTGGAGTTCTGCCTCGTACGCAGCCGTGTCTCTTGCTCGCCTCAAATAACTCGGTGTGCTAGACCGACGCCTCTTATTTGATCCATCGCTCTCGGGTTCGCTCAGTTGGCCAAAGTCTTTCGGCCACTCGCCCGTCCTTGCCCAATATTGAACAGGATCTTGTTTTTCTGCGCCATCCTTGCGACAATTTGAGTCCGGCTCCTGCCCTTGTTCGGACTCTTCTTTCTTGCGTTTGCAGCAAGGCTCTTGTGACTGCTCCAGTGCCTGCTCGTCGTCGTGGCGCCTACGCTTCTTCCCAGAAGACCCGCTACGGCGAGAGTTGGGCAGACGGATATGATCTTCTCTGCTCGCGCTCCTGGGGGCGCCTTCTGAGAGGGAAATTCTTGGCTTAGTCTCCTGTGTGCTCATTAGATGAACGTACGCCCCATGAGGCCAAAGTTCGCAACGCTGGCGGTAAGGAGCGTGGACGTGAGCAATGTGTGGGGATGTAAACACGCGGGAGATAGTATAATGTTTCGCGATGCGCCCCGCTGCGTTATCTCAGTAGGTAGGTAGTACTATTATAAAAGAGAGCAAAAAGGTGATTTTGCCATCTAAGATTCAAGAATCAAGATGAAAATAAGGTAATATATAACATCGCTTAGTCAGGTATGCATAAGTTATAAGGTAGGGCTCCCCTTCCCCGCCAGGCCCACCATATTCCCAAAACAAAAACAAAAAAAATGAAAGAGCATTTCCAAATCCGACACCTGTGTGATTCGAACACACGCTCCCGAAGGAACTGGCTTAATAACAGTCGAAGTACGATTACAATCGTACAGTTCCAATAGCAGGCCAGCGCGTTAACCACTCCGCCTGTAACAGCATTATTAGCTTCAATACTTCGCAGAATGGGTTTGGGATAGACGAATCGTACCAAAGTGCCACGATGTGGGGATTAGTAAGCAGGGCCTCTACAGTGTACATGTAGATAGGTGGGTATTTAGGTAGGTAGCTGCGAGCTGGTTGAATTTTATTTCAGCAATAGACAAGAAGAGGCCAACCTATTTTGCATCTCGCCCGGTACGAGACGATGAGACAACAAAGAAAAAATCGAGCATAAAATGGCAGTGGAAGGTCCAACTGCTGTTCTGTGATTCAGCACTACGCCGGCCATCTGCCGGACTACTACTACTACCTTACTACTACCTAGTGCCCATGGGGGAAAATACCGAGCTGTACCTCTCTTCCATCGAGCAATCGTACCTCGGCAGGACAACATTTGTCCATCCGATGTGCGCCCCAAATACCTCCTTGGTATCACCCCTTGTATGCATCAATCGCCCAAAGTATGCCATTATTGCTCATGCTCGCGCCATCGTGATCATGAGGTTCTTTACGGGAAGTGCCGTACCCGAATAAAAAAAAGGTGAGTCTACGAAAGGTCCTGCCGGATCGGGTTTGCAATCAATGTTCGCGGAGGAGAGTTGTTGCAATCATGAGCAAATCGGCGCAGAGTCAATTCTACCACGAGCGTGTTGAGGAGAGCCGCTCTTATGCTTGGTGTCCTCGTCGAAGCAGGGGTCGAGGCTACTGCCACTGTCGGCAGACGCAATAACATCTTTTCCCGCCAGAGCTTTCTTCCGTTGCTTTTGGAGAATTGGTCCTCTCCGTTCATTAAGCGTCTCGTCGTCAGAATCTGCCTCAATATGCAGTCCTGGTGGGTCAGCTGGCGCTGCTCGTGGTGGGCCTGGGATCGATGCGAATCTCGAGGTCCCGACGTCGCTGCTGGGACCGTTCTATTGTCCACGTCCAATATTCTGGCGAGCCTATTACAGGTCAGTGACTACTCATTCGCTGGCTGGGCCATACGGCTCGAGACTGCTTCACCTTCATCATCTCTATTCTTGCTTTGAGGTTTTGGGTGACCTCTGCTGCTCTTCTCCAGCTTTCGACACCTTCTCCGCCCAGTTGACTTCCTCGCAGACTGCTCGCGCCGTCGCCATTGGGCGTCGCCCGTCCACTCGATCCGCCGGATAATGCTCTCGAGCTCGGTCGCTCTGCACCTACACCCAAACCACCTCTTAGCTTGGATTCTGTCAGAGTGTCACGAACGTTCTCCTTACCATCTCCTCCATTCGAGTAGCCATGATTGGGGTCAATATTGCTGTACGCGCGCGAGCTGGGCATATTATATGTCCTCTGCGTACCATAACCGGGCCGCGGAGGCGGGGACGTGGGTCCTCCGCCATTGAGGCCATCCACAGGGCTGTCTCTCCCAGCGTGTTGTCGACCGAGTCTGGCAATCTCGCGCTTCAGTCTGTCAATCTCTCTTGAAAGACTGTTGGCGCGATCCTCGGAGCTTTCGGCATCAGAGCGAGCGCGTACTAACTGTGTCTCCTTGGCTTTGATCTGTAGCACATCACGTGTATGATCCTCAATCAACTGTGCATTCTGCACCTGGAGCTCTGAAACTTGGGACGACAGTTTGAGCTTCTCATTGCGCAGAGTCGAGGCTTGGTCACGGACGAGGTCTACTTCAGCTCGGAGATCTGTTAACTCCTGGCGTTCTATTGCGCTGAGAGCTGAAGATGCCGGATCGTGATTGCGTTGCGTAGGAGGTGAGACCGGTGCAGCGGATGGTTTTGCCAGTGGCCTCCCAGCCAGGCCACGGCCCAGCCCAGCCCGGGGAGTGGCAGGCGCCTGTGGAGGCTCGTCCAGAATGACGCCCTGGCGCTTGGGAGATGCAAGAGACGACGCCGGAAGCTTTCCCCGATCCACGCCGTAGCCAGAGCTCGGGGGCTTGATGCCACCTGGAGCTCGCAGCCCACCCGGTGGCTTGAGGCCCGGTTTGCTTGTAGGTCGTGGTTGCATGGGGGCATCATCCGTGAAGGGGGGACTAGCCGACTTCGGAGGCGCCTTCTTGACTCCACCTGGGACAGGTCTTCGCGTTCCAGGCGCAGGCTTCTTCCCTGCAGCGGGAGCGGCGGCTTTTGGTGCGGGCGCTGCCTTTGGCTTCCATTTGGCACGAACTTCTGCAGCATCACGCATCTCTGTAATCTTCGTTTTGCGAATGTCGTCAAGACCTTCAAGATGTGCCAGCATGTTCCGATCGCCCATGATCTTCCACATGATACCAAGAACTTCCGCGCCAGCGTCTCTGAGAGGAGCAGCGCTTTCCGTCAACAGCTTCTTGCATCCTTCGGCGATCTCTTTCGTTTGCTCAAGCGAGGGAGGCTCCCGCGTCGTCTTCAGTGCTCGCGCCATGAACTTGGCGCTGTTCTCCTTGATCTGCGGATTCTTGTTTTTGAGCGCCTCAAGGACATCTGCTTGAATGTCACCCAGGCTGGTCGCGGCGAAGACAGCATCACAAGCAGCTCCAAGCGCGTCAGTGACTGTAGGCTTCTTCTCCTTCAACCGCTCCAGCATCGACGAGAGAACCTGGCTCCTGTACTTGCCAAATGCTTTCTTGAGGCCTTTGGCCAAACACTCCACCACATTTGCGGCCACTGTGACCACAGCGATGTTTGCGTCTTTCATGCTCTTCGCGCATCCTCGAATTACATCATCAAAGTAGCCTTCCTGTATCGCTGGCACATTGACGAGTGCAAATACCTCGTCCATGACCTCTTTTCTGTCCTTCCACTTTGAGCTCCCTATTCGGTCATTGAAGTCGTCGGGCAGCTTCTTGGCCACATCCACAGCTTCGAACTCTGGCTCCAGGTCAATTGCCGCCTCTTCCTCCATGTCCTCTTCTTCTCCACCTGCAGTAGCGGCAGCTTCGACTTGACGCTCCTTAGCCGCCTGTTGTGATCGCAGTAAACGCTCTTGTTGCGGCGCTGGCTCTGCTTGCACAGGCTCGAACAGCTTGTCTAGATCCTTCTGCTGTACGTCTTTCAAATCGCCCCAGAACAGTGGCTTCATGGGTTCGCGTAACCATCTATACAGCTCTACAGTGAGCGCTTGCGCCTCTGCTCGCACATCCTTATTCGCGTGTCCGTACATCTTGGGCATCAGCTTCAGAACCGGTTTCGGCTCGACAGTCTTACACCCGTATGCATGGTAGATTTCCTTGAGCGCCGACAGCGCAGCAATGATCATCTTGGGTGTCTTGTGCGACAGAAATGGCAGCAGCTCTTCAACGATCGGCTCCGGCTTGTCCAGCTCGATCAGCAACAATATCGTCTCGAGCGCGGCTGCCTTGGCTGCGGGTCGTCCTGTCAAACCCTTCTCCACCGCTGGTTGTACAGTCTGGCTCCTTGTCTTGCGCGCACCATCAGTGCCCGCGGCGTCCAAGAACGCATTATAAGCGAGCAGGGCTTCTTGTTGCGCTGCAGCATTCGCATCGCCCACTGCGTTCTTCCAGACGCCATGATCATATGTGAAGTCTTTGACAATATCGCTGCTCGGCTGTGCAGTCTTGAACTCCTTTGCTGCGGTTTCATAGCCGCCCTTGCGAGCTTTCCAGTTCTTGTGCTGGAACTGTTCCAGCAGCGGCAGCTGCGAGAATTCCTCGGCTTCAGCCATGGCGGGCTGTGAGGAGTGGTGGTGGTGTAGTCGTCGAGTCGATGCTCGGGTGTGACGTGGAGTGCGTGTGGTGAGAGGACGGGCGGTGCATGTGCGCAAGTTGGGTAGCTAGCAGTTGACTGGTCGGCCTGGTGATGGGCTGGTCGCTTTGCTGCCTGACTGCATTCGCTAAATTATTCTCCGAGTCGTGGGCCGCGAGTTGTCTCAGGGGCGTGTTGGTGGAGCCCGTCCCTGTGGAAATCGGTATATCGCGACAGAAAAATCGTATCGCTAGGGATTGATGCACATGCGCAGCGTGACAGGAGGGCGAGGAGAGAAAAGTGTTCAATGTCGAGGATGACTTTCTTGTTTACTAAGTTGTATGCAGGAGGCTTGTGCTCGTCGCGAGGGAGGGGTCTAGCGTGGATTTAGGCTCCTTGGTCTTGGCAGAGGCATGAACTCTATTCTGTTCTATTCCCCGACAACATATATGTACCTCTTATATTTGGTACTATCTTCAACAACAGAACGACCTCCCCCTAGGAGAGTCCAGAGCACAGCCGACAAGCATGAGCAAATGTCATACTTACAGAAAGTCTAGTGCCTCTCGATGCAACATTGTCTCTGCCGTGTGAACCACATCATCTTCCTTCGGTTCTGACATGGTGATGAACTGTGATGATCGACATCACGCCCCTTCCTAGACCACACCCCCGGCTCTTCGTAGTAATAATCCATCCAAACACTGACCGCTTAGAAAGGACATCACTCTTTTGAAACTCCACCGTGGTCTCCCATCCATATGAAGACAAGCCTCTTGAACCAGTGAGCTCAAGCCATAGGTAATGCTCAGCAGCCGTCTCGCCAATGAACATGGCCTCAACAATATTCACCCTGTTTGGGCCTCAATACTCTCTGTATAGCTACATTTGTTCGTGACCTGAAGGCAGTTCGGGGATGGGGATGGCCGAAGGAACTGCTTCCGAGCATCGGTCCAACTAGGCTTGATCTCCAAGGGAGCAAATCGTGACTTCAGCTCCAGTGATTCCTACCATCATTGAAAGCTGACATGATGTGTGTTTGTATGACAAATGGCTTTGATGTCTAGGAAAGGGAAATAATGAGTTCAGCATGCGAGTTTTTACCCATATGTGAAAAACCGTCAGCTACCTGAGAGAGCAGTGGAGTTGGAAGTCGGGAGTGCATGCATGCCCTCTCTGGATTTGAAAAATCACGCGATTCCTTTCTTCTTCTTCTTCTTCTTCTTCTTGGATACTACGCGGAATGGTGATTTCATCTCAGAGATGTATGGGTCTCTTCTTCTCAAATGCCCATAGTCTCAGACATTTCTCTGTCTCTCTCTGCAACCAGATGGACGAGAAAAATTGCTAATCTCTGGAGAGGTTGCGACTTCGCGGGTGGCCTGTGATGATAAGTATCAGAAAAAGCAGCTCAATTGTGATTTTCAAATACCTGCCATAATTCACAGCCCATGATGCTTGACGAGCTGAATCTTGTAACAATCCCAAGGGTTATCTGTCTGCAGCTCAGTGGAAAAGGACGCAAGCATCATCACGGGCCCATCCCGGAGCACATCTTGCTGGATTTGAAATGTCAATACCTTAGGTTCGTGCCGAGCTACATGTATGCCACTGGACACACTTTCATGACGCGCACAGTGGAATCGTGAGAAGACAGCGCCTGAAAGACCGGGCGCGTGCCCGCTCGCTACCTTGCCCATCAAGGTATGTATGCTAACACAGACTCGCCAAAAGTCGAGCACCACGAGCACAGGCATCAGGCAGAGGAGACGATGGCACACCTAGCGATCGAATTCGTGTGGAAGCAGATCTGATCGTCATGCTAATGTTCTTTTAGCGACTTCGAGCGTTCGCCCAGGCGGCGGGACGACGTGCTGTGAATGAAGGAGAAGCCCGGTGAGCCTAGTCTCGGACTTGAGGCCGACAGCAAGACAAACCACCAGGGGTTTTTAGTGCTTGCGCACGGCTCTTTCCAGATAGGTATGTGCATATAGTCTTAGGAGCCACTGGACCCGATCACTGCGAGCGGCTTTGCGGTCCTGGGCAGCAGCATTTTTGTCGACGTCAGCTAACCACCTACAGTATGTACCTACCTCCATCTGTACAGCATTTGACGTCTTCCTTCGTGACCAAACAAACTCTTTCAGACGCACCGATAGAGTGTGCGTAATATATAACCGGCTCCAGGATTCTAAGAAGTACGAGTGAGCATGCAGGACCTTGATGTCCAGCACCAATCGTGGTATTCCTCCTCGGCACAGTCGTCGTCTTGAGGGAAAGAATAAATGTCGGGTGATTTAGAAAAAAAGAAAAAAAAAAGTGACGCCACGCCGCACCCGACCACAATCGCAGCGTCCGGACCAAGAAAAACAATGAGGCCATCTAGCATACGAGAGGCATCATCGCATCGAAGAAGTCTGTTATTGCCATGGCAATCACGCAAAAGGGATCTTCCCTGAGCAGACATACATGTATGTACAGTAGGAGGTAGGTGAACTGCCACATCCTGGTTGACCGCGCGATGGGCTAAGCCAAGCCATCTCTGGCGCCATTATTGCACCTTCGTTCCATTTGTCGCACGTCAGTAGTTAGGTTGTCGCAATGCAAGTTGCAATTGCGTGTTTTGAGTTCGTTGTCCACACATGCAATCGGAAATCTGGGGGCTTGGTGGTTGGTGGTAGGAGGTAGTGGTGGTGGTGATGTTCCGGGGAGATGCGATGCGTTGTCGTTTGTTGTTGCTGTGGGCGATCGATGGTCGAGGATCCGTGACGCAAGCGGCTCTTTTATTATTGGAGAGCGGTGAAGTGGTCAAGAGAGATGGAAGTTTGAACCTGGAACCTTTGATGATTGAGGATGGGAATCGTTCGTCCCTAGGAAATCCGATGGCCGGTATGTCGTCAGCACGATCATGAGCTCAGGAGTGTACTCGTATTGTGAAGACTCCCGACCGCCGTGTAGTGGAGCAAGACGAGATGGAGCTTGGCACAGCCTCCCACAACGCGTACCTCCTACCTCCTACGTCGCGTCGAATTGCGAATCGCTCTCCACAGCGGAGCGGACGACCAGGGCGTTCGCGCTCGAGGTGGAGAGTGGAGACGTGGAAAGTCTAGAACATGGAAGCGAGGACTAGGAGGTACCTGACCTCCTAGCAAGAGTCCGTAAAGAGCACATACATACATGTCACTAAGAACTAATGCACAACAACTGTCAAGGTGATGTTTCGAACTTCGAAGGATGCGATGCCCAGCGCTGGATGGCGACCGCTTGCTATTGGCACGCGCGAGCGCTACCTCCTACACGATTAGGAGATGCCGAACCTCCTAGCATCGGATTTCCCTCCCTGTCGTCTGATGATGCTAGTTATCGGCCAATGATATGATGCAACTGAAGCGTGGTATCGCGCAATGTTCTGAATGAAGAACGCTGGCCTCTCGGAAGACGGCCTACATCGATGGAGCACACATGTCACATACTGGTCGGATTGATAGGATGCTGCAATGGTCTGACGGCAGCACGTGTTGAAGGGGTCTGGCCAATCGTGGGCCACAACCGAGGGTGCTGGGCAGCGGGGAGGTGAGTAGGTCCTGACGATCACATCATGGCATGCAGTCCATGCAGTGGGCGTGGTGGTGCAGAAGAAGGACACTGGCTCGCTCTCACTGAGGCGTATGTGTGCGTGGGTGCGGTGACTGACTGCGGGTAGCACACAGATGGACAGAAGAGTTTGCATTTTGACTTCCATAGTGCCAAGGCTACGTTGACCGGATCGACGATTGCGGCGGGCATCTACCTCCACGCACATGCAGGGCCGGCGGCGGTTGGACACAGAAACATGCGCACTCTCACTGCGAGAAGTGCTAGTTAGAGGTAGTTGTACGCGGCGGTCAGCGCGGATCCTGTATTGGGACAAAGGCCGCCCTGCTAGACCTGCTAGACCCATAATCTGCTCAAAAGACGCGATGCGATGCACTCACACACCTCAGAGGCTCAAAGCCTCCGAACCTTCGACCGTGATGGCGCTTCTGACAGCGCCATCCTGGCCACACCAGGGCGGCGATGACAACCACTGGACTTGCTTTCTCTCTTCTTGTAGGAGGTATTATATTACTTGGCCAACGCCGGCCAGAGTTGTGGTTGCATTGTGATTGTGGTTGTGGTTGTTGATCTTATTGTTGTTCTTATTAGAACTACATGTACCTACTACCTGACTACTACTTCATACCTCTGCCTCCCAGCTCCTTATCAATCTCCCTCCCTCTACACATCCCGTCCGTTCTTTGTCAGTCGGCATCCCTCCTATCGTAAGTCAATCCTGCCTGCCCTGCCTGTCTTTGTTCCTGTTCCCGACTGGGAAGACGTATCGGGTCTGCCCCTCGCTTCACCCAGCTTCCCTCCCCCCACGGCGCGAGTCTTATCAGCTCGTTATCACAGCCAGCAGCGCCATACCATACAGTCGATCAGTCTAGGCTGTCGCGGTTTGCTGCTTTTGACTGACCCGCAACCCGCAATCGGCAAATCTGCAACCCAATCTGCACCCTCGATCTCGGCATCCGATGTTCTGACTCTTGTTTCAGCCGACTGCTAGTTCTACTCACTTTTAAACAAAATCACCCGTGGCTCGAGCACTCTCCCGCACACGTACACGCACACGCACACCTATACCCACACGCACACCCACGCCCACGCCTACCTACATACCTCGATCCCCCGCCGACTCCAGTATTCCTGCAGAGAAAGCCGATGCTCCGTTGTGCAAACTGCCCATCGCCTCAATACACCAGATAGCGGCACTGAATAGCATTGGATAGTCTTCCCATTACAACGATTGCATCTGGCCCATATACCGCTCTTTCGGTGCGTGCAGCCACGGGAACAGCCTTCCTGTCTGCGTATACCAGAATCGGAGCTACTACATCGATTGCTGAAAAGCACCAATGAACCAACGACATGTACGACAGTCTTCGCAGGGACGAAAGGCACTACGACCCGCGCCCTTGACGCAACGGAGGAGTTATAATGCTCAGGCTGCTTCCAGCCATGTCCAATCGAATTCTGCTGCCCCGCCCGTGTCGTCCCCAAGAAAGGCTGCAGGACCGGGCTGGAGCAGCTCCAAAGCAGCATCAGAGGGGACAATTATCCCAAAGGACGAGGACGAGGAGTTTGGCATGACGAGCTTCTTGCAGTTCTGGTAGGTGTCTGATCTTCCATCTGCGAATAGTCTGGGCTGACTTGTTACTAGCACCACCTGTGAGAGGCAGATCGTCACTCCGAATCCGAGCATACTGTATTGCTCATCCGAGTACGTTGACACTACCTACCTCTCTTGGCATTGCTATACCTTCCTTGACTGACACCACAGATAGATGCCGGCGACGGGACTCTCGACCCACATCACTCCAGGACATCCAGACGATACAATATGCCATGCATTCGCCTCCGCCGCTGTCGGCGACAAATTCATATTTCGATCGCCCGCCACCCGAAATCGTGCCTTCCATGTTACCAACCGTGGTACGGCCCATGTCCCAAACCTTCTCCGAGCTGTCCCTTGGTGATTACAACAACTCACCTTCCGACCACGACTCTGGTAGCGAAGCAGCATATCGAGAATGCAAAGTCACAAACTACCTCGACCAATTCTATTCCGGCTTCAGCCAGTCTGCCAAGCAACAACGACCGAGAACGAAGCGAACATCGACAACGAGTACTGGTACCCGCAGTGGTGGCGATAGCAGCATCAACCTGCCCTCGCTCTCCCACTCTCCGAGCTCATCATACGGCACTGTGGCTTCTGTGGCGTCTGTCCGACCGATCATGAAGCAAAATCCCTTCTCGAGTACCTTCACCACGAAGAGCGTCGACCTCGTCATGCCACACAATGCCACAGCAAGCACGAGCCCGACGCAATTACTCAAAGATGCGAGTTCCAAGAGCAGTGCCAGCACTCTGACTTCTTTCCGAGTAGCCGAAGCGAGCGATACCAGCTACTTGGGTGTCCTCTCACCCAATCCCAAGAGAAAGTCTACTCGAGAAAGAGCGGATGATAATTTGAAGCAATTATTCCGACACGATGCCATGAAAGCTTCACCCAAGTCAAGTAAGCATCGTAATTAATCAAAGATACGAACATGGCATACCTATACATTACACGATAGATTGTGAGTCAGGTCAGCATGGATTTTCCGGTTGTTTTGTTTTTTTCTATTTAGCGATGGGGAGCGATGGAGAATTTGGATAGATGGGTGTGGATGAGGGAGTGAGGGAGAAGTGACATTTCCCCCTCCCCCCCAATAAAAAAGTTTCGGTCGGGCATAGGCACAGGCGTCTTTTTCGAGCAAGGGAAGGTAAAGAGGTGGGAAAGAATATTTGGTATTCAGGTACCCCTCTCTATAAAAGTGAGGGGGGGGGGGGCTCTAGGTAAGCGCCTGAGAGCGCGCCGGGCAATATTAAGAATTTAATGAATAGCCTTCGCGAGCGAGCGAGGTTACATGTTAGGTACCTCTTGTTATTCATCTTCTTGATCTTCTTGATCTTCTTGATCTTCTTGATCATGATCATCATCACCAATCTTCCAACCTTTGCATCAGGTATTCCGTTCTATATATAGAATATACATCTATCTACCAACGGGCAACTGCCAAAAGCAAGGCCACGCAAGACACGACACCTCAATTCCCCTTCAATCCCTCCCGTCACATCTCTCCCCTCTACATCATCATTATAGGGCTTTCCATTCAACGCAGTCTGTCCTGTCGTCACCATGTCCGACAGCTATTACCTACTAGATTGGGAATCTTCGGCTAGGACCAGAAATGTGTCTTGTCAGTAAGCGCCCGGGCCGGGTACAGACAAGAGGTCTAGACACAGTACATACTAAGGTACTGTAGTACCTCCTTCCTCCTACTGGTTCAGAAATCAATGTCGCTTAGAGCCGCATGTAAGTATATACATACCTATATGCATAAGGTGTATATATATATTGTGGCATTATTGTGCAGTCGACAATCTTACATGTAAGTACCTAGTGACCTCTGGTAAACGGGACGAGACGAGACGAGCGCCACGCATTTTCATGAGATAATCCGAGCAGAACCGCTGTTCTTTTCTATTTTTGACACTTGGGATGCTTCATGGTGGTCTCGAACTCGCGCCTGCTGCTTGTGCCGTGGTTGTCACAGTGCTGTCCTTGGCTGTGTCCTGGTGGCAATGCACTTTCACAGCGGAGGAATCGACCCACTGCTGATCATCCAGCAGTTCAACTTCTCCATGACCTGTATTGCCTTCTTGCGCCTCCCCCTCCCCCTCCTCCGGCTCCTCTTCCTCATCACCAGCACTCTGCGCCACACGTCTCTTTCTTTCCACGTTACTCCTCCAGGGCTTATACAGTAGCACTGACATCAAGCCAAACACCACGAAACTTCCACATATAGCCCCACCGATGATATCGTAGTGGTCTCCTGCAATATCCACGCCGTCCCAGAACGGACCATCAAAATCGGGACGTACATTGTGAATCATAGTCAACAGCTGTATGACACCTATGCTGATGGCCACGGCCACAGTGACGGCGGTCAACACACATTGATAGTACAACACTGCAATGGCATCCTTGGCAAGACGTGCAGAAGTGTACAAGGACATCATCGCTGCGCCATCGAAAGTATCCAAAAGGCACATGCCTGCCGTGAAAAGGATGGGGAAGATCAAGATGAGCCAGATCGATGTTCCCTGCGCAGCTTGGATACTGCTGATGCCGAGCAAGGCAATCTCAGAAGACGTATCGAAGCCCAAGCCAAAGAGGACACCGAGAGGATACATTTTCCAGGGACGATCGACCAGTTTGAATGTTTGGCCAAGGATGGTCGTCATGCACCCACCTCCTTCGAAGCTATAGCTTAAGCTCTCTTGGCCGATGGGTGAAGCCACCGCTCGCTGAAGTTGCTGGTAGAGCTTGTAGAGAATCCAGCAATTCATCGCTCCCAGAATGATGAGAAAGGCGGCCGAGACGGAGGAGCCAATAATCGATCCGATGGTGCTGTAGTCATCGAAACGCTTTTGTATGGCAGCACTACTTGCTGCGACCACGACGCTTGTGATAACGACAATCGTGCTGTGGCCAAGGCTGAACCAGGTGCCGACAGTCACTGGCTTCTGTCCAGATGCGACTAAACGCCGAGTCATGAGATCGATGGCCGATATATGATCCGCGTCCAAGGCATGGCGAAGTCCAAGCGTGTACGACAGGACAGCTGTGGAGATCAGCGCGGTATGGAAGTGTAGCACAATGCCCACAGCAATCCAAACCACAAGCTGGACCACAACGAGCAATAGGACGATGGCCACGGCATTCCCAGGCAGCTTCCTTATCCATGGTATCTGGTCGTGGTAGTATGCTGCGTGTTTCCTCCACTTTACCACCAGAGCATTTCGTTCTACGTCACGGTCCATGTGGGAGGGCTAACAACTGTGGTTGGTCGCACAGTGAAGGCAAAGGGGCCTGGGGTCAACTGGCTTTAGGAGTAAGTACCTGAGTGCAGGGAGTGCTCGCGATAAGGCCCCAGGCTCCAGCGATGGTATCGGGCAACACAATGTTCTCATGTGCCGCAGCGCAGATTCATGTAGCAACTGAAGCCAATGTTGGCAGGTGCACTTCTTTTCGCATAATCCCCACGCACTGCGGGGTATCCGGTGTTGCTTACACACACCCGCAAGCGGTAGCCGTTGGCAGTCGACCTGCGAATTGAGAGTACCTAATAATTACCTGGTATAATAGGAAGCTCAGTACCTATGCCTCAAAGTAGTTTTGATATGCATAGACTGGCGTTGGTACCACCAAAGCCGAAGCTGTTGGTCAACGCTGCATTTACTGTAAGCTGTTGCGCTGTGTGAGGAACGTAATTGCAGTCGAAATCCGAGGCCGGACTGCCAGGATTGTCGAGATTGAGTGTTGGCGGAAGGACATTCTGGTGATACGATCAGCGAGTGACAGACTGTGTCGCAGTGGAGGGAATGGTTGAGTCGTGTCTTACATTGTGGCACGCAAGTATGGTGAAGATGGCTTCGACTGCACCGGCTGCACCCAGGAGATGGCCCACGGCGCCTTTGGTGCTCGACACGTTGATCTGGGAAGCGTCAGTTCGGCCTTCTTCGCCGAGCAGCAGCCTCTTGATCGCTCGATTCTCCGCGGCGTCGCCGAGCTTGGTCGATGTGGCATGGGCATTGACATAGTCAATCTGGCCCGGTTTGAGATGAGCGTGCTTCAAGGCTTGTCGCATCGCCAAGTACGCGCCCGCACCGTCTTCTTGCGGCGCAGTCATATGGAATGCATCTGACGACAAACCATAGCCTCTGACCTCGGCGTATATGTTGGCGTTGCGTGCCTTTGCATGTTCGAGCTCCTGAATGGAATGTGTCAGCCCAGCGCAGTACATCACGACTATCACACGGGCGTGGGACGTACCTCTAAAACCACAACACCAGCACCCTCACCGATCACGAATCCTGCCCGGTCGCGGTCAAAGGGTCGAGATGAGGCCGTGGGCGCGTCGTTCCAGTCTGTAGCCAGGCTTCGTGCTCGCGCGAATCCCGCAATGGCCAGCGGGTGGATGCAAGACTCTGCTCCGCCGGCCACCATAACATCGGCGTCCCCGAACATGATGAGTCGCGAGGCGTCGCCGATGGCATGAATCCCGGTGGTGCACGCCGTCGTTGCGGCGTGGTTCGGGCCCATGAAGCCATGTTTGATCGAGACATGGCCCGCCGCCAGATTGATCAGCAGTCGGGGCACGAACAGCGGCGACACTTTGCGGTAGCCGGCGTCGTGAAAGGCCACCGAGGTGCTGTACGCCTCGTCCAGATTGCCAATGCCGGACCCGATGGCGACGCCCGTGACTTCCCGCTGGTCCTGCCTGGTCGGATGCCAGCCCGCATCGTCGAGTGCTTCCTGCGCCGCCGCAATGGCATACTGCGCAAACAGCGCCATTTGCCGCTCTTCGCTCATGCTCAGCCAGTCCTGCGCCTGCCACCGCCCATGGTCGCGACTTCCCAACGGCACGAGGCCCGCGACGCGACTGGGCAGCGCGCCGAACGACGCGCCCTTAGCAGCAGTCGACACGATGCCGCTGTGCGAGTCGAGTAGGCGTCGCCACGTCTGTTGGACTCCCGCGGCGAGTGGAGTGACTGCGCCCAGCCCCGTCACGACGACTCTTCGCATTTCATGATACGGTTGATCCCTTAGGTATTGTCGGGGAACCTGGAAGACACGACAAGTACACGGCTGGTGACGCGTGACCAAGTCGCGTCTGAGGATTCTCGTCATGAGCCTTGGCATACCTCCTACATGTACTTCTCAGTTCTCACGGGCCGGCGCCCCTCCCGAGGCTCCGTTGTGCGCGCTCCGGCTCCGCCGCTCCCGTCCGTCCTCTGTCACCTCTCAAAACATCCCATCCAACCTGGAACCAACACACATCTCCACACGGCGATACAGCCTACATGTATCCATACCCTATACTGACCATTTTTGCAACGGCCCTGGAGCGGCTCATCTGGTCCATGTCTCCCTCATCGGCTGTGGCATAATATGAGCTTGGCCGAATAGGCATGTCAGGTAGTGACACGTTACAGTCACCTTTCTGTTTCACATACAGCTCCGTCCTGACAATGTACCCAAGCCTCCCCCATCCAATCATCCCGGGAATGCTGACACTCCAGACGCAGAGATGTTGTTCAGCTCTCCCGGATAATCGTAGCGAGAGTGCTACGAAATAAGCGACAATGGCACGGCAGCATACCATATACGACAGTGCAATGCAGAAGGACACCCACTCCACTGTACACCTGTTACGGATGCTTGTGACTGTGATAAGCAAACAATCTCTCGGCTTGCTCCGATTCACTGGAACAGATCCATGATCAAGACTTGCGGTACTGCGCAGCATCTCGTGCCTTGTTACTACTGTGTAGGCCTTGAAGGGACGCAAAGAAACATGCATTCCCCAGAACGCAGGATTGTCGCCATATCAGGGTTATACATACCTTGCAGCTGATGCGCAGTCTCCCATTCGCCGCTGCTCTTCGTGCTCAACAGCCAGCAGTCAGCTCGCTACACTCCAATTTCCATGACCTTGGGGTACAGTGTACACCACGAAACACCCAACTTGACGCCTGCGCAGCTCAAGTTCTCCGTTGCTGTCATGTCGAAGACTTCCTGACATAGGCCTGTGTTCTCTATTTCCCTCTGCTTGGTCTTTTGTCGAATTGATGCAACGTCAGCTTGGACCAGCTGCCCAAGGTCCTGCGGCAACATTTGCTCTTGAGGTCGCCTTTGTGAGCGAGAGGTCCGTTCATCATAAGGTTGCTGATTTGACATGGATTCTGTACGAGCTCTACCAAGTCTGCGCCCGCGAAGCCCGCTTTCTGGGTTCTTAGTGTTGGACAATAGTACTCCGCGATTCACAGAGCATTTGTAAGTCACGATGATATGGTCATCATTGGAGGTAACAGTAGTAACAACGGCAACGCTCCAAGCCAGCGATGGCTGGGAATGAGTACATCGATGCTCAGCAAACTGACTCACTGAGGAGCAGTAACGACGCTCCGCCTTATTCTCAATATCAGAACTTTGCGGGACAAGACACAGGCGTGCCGCAATATGGCTCCGACGCGGCGAAGGTCGGCCATCAAACGTCAAACAAAGAACGACCGCGCTCGCCCGTTGAGTTGGACATTATGCCGTTGGCCGAGACATATCGCGGCGACCATGAGGAGAAGGAGGTAGTCATTCCGACGCCTGTACCGCCAGCGTCGAAGCCAGAGCCAGAGCCAGAGCGGCCGATGTCTGCGAATCATGGGACTACAAAGCCACGAAAGAGGCGGATATGCGGGGTGCCCGCAATATGGCTCTGGTCAATTCTCGCTGCCATCTTGATCCTGGGGGTATCGCTCGGCGTCGGACTAGGCGTCGGACTCCACCAGAACGACAGCGATTCCGAGTCTTCGCACGAGGCAGGCGCAAACACTACGTATATGATCGGCGGCGCGGTTAACCCACAGTACTATTCGGAGGAGGGCGCATTCAATGGGTCTGGTATTGCGCTTGCTTCGCAATCTTTCTCCCGCCAGCTGGAAGATGGCACGCAGGGCAATCTTGTCATGTATTATCAGCACTGGACAGGACAAATAAGATACAAACAACTCGCCAACGACGGAACATGGAAAGGGGGGGATATCTCCGCGGTCGTTGCACAGGATGCTAGAAACAGCACTCCTCTATCAGCGGTATCGTATGTGCTTCACAACGAAAGCACGTGGCATGTCTTTTACATCGATCAGAACGACACGATCAAGCAGAGATCCAACAGTAACGAGACGAATGTCTGGACGGATGGGGCGCTTAACAGCTTGAATCTCAAAGCCCATGATGCGCAGCTGGTCGGCATGCAAGCTTGCTATTATGGAAATGAATATGGAGACTCCGACTACATACACACTCCGTTGCCGAACGAGAGCGTAGAGGCAAACCGCAGCACCGAAGTTGGCATGCACTTATGGTATGCATCCAGTGAAACTACATTTGAGCAGTACGGCTGGCGGGATGGTGACACTTCTTGGGAGCATCAGCTCACCTGGAACAACCTGAACGGCCATGCAGGGTAAGAAGACCCCATTCTCTCTCAGAGCTCTTCCTGCTGGCACTCATATTGGCACAGCTGACTGATGTTGATTAGAGTCGGCTGCTACTCTTGGGGCCCAGGAACTGCCACGTATGTGATGTTTGTTAATCTACAGCACAGCGTGGAAGTCTACTGGAAAGACACCAACACGAACCTGACAAACAGTACGAGTCATCCGATCAACGCGTGGACCAAGAGTGAGTCTCCCCATTTCACAGTACTGTGGTCACGCCGAAACGAGGACATGCACATGCAAATACTTTTCAGTGTCCTGTACTAACCTGCTACAGCCCCAATAGCCATTGACAACGTACACCCTGCATCGAGTCTAGGGTACACCAACTACTTTTATGCGCAAGACGAAGCTTCGTTACTGTTCAATGGTTATAATATATCTTGGTCTGCAGAGAACAGCACAATCTTGACGGAAGACACCTTCACAGTGCAGGGAGAGCCCGGTCTGCCTGGTACGCACCTGAGTGTGTCAGCGATTCCTAACAACTCGGGTGGCAACAACGTGGTAGTCTTCTATCAAACCAATGGATCCGACATCAGCGAGTATACCAGGGATCTCTATGCTGGGCAGTGGTCGGCGATCGATATACCTTTGGTGAAGTAATCATTAGGAGGTCTGGTGGCATGGCGTTCCGGTGGCGAAGTGTACCGCAGAGCAGGTCACACATGAGAGCATGTAATATATAGAACGCATGCAAATTTCTGTAAAACCAAAGTCATGCTGTTGCCATATGCAAGCACGTTCATACGTGAAGTGAAGTGAATATGTATGCTCGTGCGTTTCCAAGTGGAGAAGCTCCCGTCTCGACGCGCTCCGCTTCGCGTGTCACCTCACCGTTTCAGTCGCGTTCTGGAAATATCACCATCTCACTTCTATGCGACGCACAAAATCCCCGATAGCATGCACGACTGCCACGATACATTGACATAGCGCGACAGTATCCGTCGAAATGCCGCGCGTCACGCGAAAGAGGGCAGCTCAGACAGCGCCTGAGCCTGAACCCGAGATTGAGGAGGAGCAGGTCGAGGAAGCGGAAGCGGAAGAATCGCATGATGCTCAGCCCCCAGGGCAGCAAGGGAACGACGAGATGGATGTCGAGGAAGATGTAGAAGAAGGAGACGAAGAAGACAGTGAAAGAGAAGGTCGCGCGTCGCTCGAGAACGACGCTCCGCTGACGTGGAAGGCCGGCAGGCCCATCGCGGTTGCGACCCTGCTACAACGGCTAAAGGCATTGGCAGCGGAGCTGCAGTCACTGGCGCAGCACGAGGTTATTCGCGCCGCCCTGGTGCCCAAGGCCAAGGAGTTGGCAAGCCCGCTCTTGCTCGGTCACAAGGACTACGGCATCAAGATCTATACCGTGCGGTGCGTGGTGGAAATGTTTAGGCTTTTCGCACCACACCAACCCTACAAACCCAGCCAGCTGAAGGAGATCTTCAACTTCGTCGTATCGACAGTGATACCCGGACTCTCAAACCCCGCTCATACGTACAACACCGAACACGAGGATATCATCAAGTCCCTGGCGGAAATTCAGAGCATCGTCCTGCTCCCGGATCTGCCAGGAAGTGATCAGTTGCAAACACAACTATTCAGCAACTGCTTCGATGTGCTTGCAGGCAATGTGTCTGATGGAGACAAAGAGCTTTTGTCGATGAATGTGGAGTATATGTTCACAAGCCTGCTCTGCACGCTCGTATTCGAAGCAGACGCAGTTCACCACGAAATCGTGGAGGTCATACTCGCCCAGTTCCTCAGGGCCGACCCTAAAGCCACGAAGAAGAAGGGCGAGGCACGATTTTCAGAGGTGCTCAGAGATGTCTCCCCAGCATACAGTTTGGCCCGATCTATATGTAATACTTGTCACGAGAAGATGACTCGCCACATTGGCGAGTATTTCCAAGCAGTTCTGATCGATGCTAGCGAGGCACGACCTGACTCGAAGCCAGCAAAACCAAAGGCCAAGAGGAAAATGCGGGATGATAGCGATGACGAGTCTGAGTCTGGTCTCATCGAACCATCTGCAGATGAACTCCAAGAGGCCGAGAAGGCACATAGCCTGTTACGTGAATTGTGGAGGTCGTGCCCAGCGGTAATTCAAAACATACTTCCGCAGGTTGAAAGCGAGCTGAGCACCGAGAACACGCCCTTGCGCATCATGGGTGTGGAGAGCGTAGGCGATATGATTGCCGGCATCGGTGCCGCAGGACCACCTCCACCCTCGACTCTCGACCCGGCAGCATATCCGTCGCAAAGCCTATCTGACTATCAGCTTCCTGCACAGCAGAACATCGTCCTTATTCCCGCCGCGCCTCAAGCATTCTCGTCGACACATCCCACGACATATCAGAGCTTCATTGATCGACACCGTGACAAGTCTGCCCAAGTGAGAGCGGTCTGGGCCACAGCCTGTGCTCGGATCATTCTCACGTCAGGGGGCGGGAAGGGCTTGGATTCTGCGCAAGAGTCGCAAATCTTACAGATCCTTGCGGACTTGATCACAGACAATGATAAAAGAGTTCGCTTCGCCGCCGTTGCCGCTGTAGCAACCTTCGACTTTCAGTCGATTGTTCGAAAACTTGGCAGTCATGGGGGCGCTGCGAAAGAAGGCTCCATACTGTACCAACTGGCGTCTCGCATCAAGGATCCGGAGGAAAGCATCTCCGCGACAGCGCTCGAGCTTCTTGGTAAGATCTGGGGCGTAGCATCGGGGGCTATCATAGAAGGCAATGAGCGTATCCGTGAGCTGTTGGGCCCCATTCCAAGCAGCATCTTCAACGCAATGTACATCAATCAGCCGAAGCTGAACGCGCTCATCGCCCGAACCATTATCGAGTCGTTGCTGCCACTTAGCTATCCTCCCACAAAGGGTAAGGCCTTTGGAGAGAAGGATTCGCAACGAGTGCCTGACTCCCAGAGCACACAGAGCAAAGGGCCCGATCCGGATCGTATTCGAGCTGAGCGTATACTAGCACTAGTACGAGACCTCGATGCCAAGGCCAAAGCCGCCTTCTTCGGTCTGCAAGGTCACCAAGTGTCGCGTGCAAAATACGTGTCGCTCGCGCTTGCTTTGACCGAGAAGCTTGAAGGCGTTGCGAAGGGCGACACAGCAGAGGCTAAGAACCTTCAAAAGATTATTGCAGTTCTCGCGGACAGATTTCCAGACAAGGTTACGGCTGTGAAGCACTTGACCACGTTCTTTGGCTTTCATGACCGTCGAAACTTTGCGCTCACTAGGTTCGCAATCGCAGCCGATAGTGACTTCAAGAAGAGTCGCAATGCACTGATTGAATTGCTCAAGCGTTTGAGTGGAGCAGCAAGCAACATTGCCAGCTCGATAGACACTGTGAGGCCGCTTTTGTTCTCAGCTGCAGTACTGGTCTACAATCGAAGCCATGTTCCTGCAATCGTGACCATTTCTCGTACCGATGAAAATGGTTTGGGTAGTGCGGCACACGACGTGTTGAAGGAAATTTCGACACACGCACCACTGGTATTCGAAGTTCATATCAAAGAACTGTGTGAGACACTCAAGAAGCAGGCACCTTCTGCTTCGTCGTCGAACGACCCCACTACTGAGGACACCCTCAAGGCGTGTGCTGGATTTGCTCGACAATTTCCAGAGAAGATGCCGAAAGATCGCGAGTTCTACCAGGCGATGGCCAAATTCGCCAAATTCGGCTCCCCGCCAACAGTTGCGAAGCATGCGGTGACTGTCATAGTGGCCGCTGCAGAAAAGAAAGACATGTATGTCAGCGACATCTTGAAGTATTGCCTGACCAATTTCGATGTCAGCGAAGAGAGAGCAGCAACGAGATTGGCATCGATCAGCCAACTGCTTCTACTGGCTCATGTTCAAACCGAGGACCACGCAGATGCTATACACGAAATCCTTACTGGGGCACTTGTCAACAGAAGCTCAGCTGAAGCAACAGACGCCACATGGACGGACGAGGTCGACGGCGAGCTGCGAGTTAAGCTCTGGGCGCTGAAAGGTGTCGTAAACAACATCAGAGGTCAACTATCCGATGCAGACACCACACGCCTGGACAAAGACTTAGAGGCTGCCATCATTAGGACGTTCAAAGTCCTCAATACCATCATTCATCGTGAAGGCGAATTGGCCGGGGAGCCTACGCCGGAACATCATAAAGCACACATGCGCCTCGCCGCTGCGAAGCTGATACTGAAGCTCTGCTGCGACAAACCCGTCAACAAGCTCTTCGCTGCTCGGGACTTCAATCGACTTACAACCGTTGCGCAGGATGTACTGATGCAGGTTCGAAGTGGGTTCGTCGCCAAGCTCAAAAAGTATACTGGTCAGCAGAAGCAGCTCCACCACCGCTTCTTCAGCTTGATGTTTCTATACGCTTTCGAGCCGATCAAGGCTTTGAGAGAGTCGACTGCTACACACCTGAAAGCTCGTGCTGCTTTCTATGCAAAGGCTGGAGTGCCCATGATGGAAAACGTCTTCCCATACTTCCTGAGCCTGCTGGCACACCACCAAGATTTCTCGCCCTCTATGAAGGATCTTCCAGACTTCATTGAGTACATTATTTTCTACCTCAAGGCAGTGGGTAATGAACAGAACCTGTCAGATATATACGCATATGCTCAGCGTGCGAGAAGCTTCGAGGATGCTATCGAGCCCGACAATAGCGAAAATCTCTGGACTATGGCAGATCTGGCTGAGGCGATCATACGAGCATACGAGCAGACCAAAGGCTGGTCCCTGCAACTGAAATCTAGCAAGCCGTCTATGCCTAGTAGTATCTATCGGCATATAAGCGATCACCAGCGGGCAGAGGAAGTGTCTCAGAAGCGTTTCTTGCCCGAGGAGCTTGACGACACCATTGAGCAATTGGTGGGTGATCGGCTCAGGCCGAAGAAGAAGCGAAAGCACACCGAAGGCGAGTCAAAGCGGCCTGTCAAGAAGGCTCGAGCTACCAACGGTGACGAGAAGTCGTTGGCTGTGCGCAAGAAGAAGGTTCCCAAAGAGCCAAAGCCCAAGCCCGCCAAGAGCGTCAAGAAGCGAGCAAGTGATGCTGTGCCGTCTTCAGCGATGCGGAAGAGTACTCGGGTCTCGAACGCACACAGTTATGTAGACCCGAGCGACAGTGAACAAGTAGACGACGACGATATCATCTGGCGGTACGAGGCAGAGGGCTCGGATGAGGAGGCAGACAAGGAGAATGTCGGATCTTCGACACCGCCGACCAGCGATCCCTTGGCGACGTCGAAGAGCCAGGAAGAAGTTGTTGAGGTGGCAGACGAGGACGATGCTGAGAGTGAGGTCGTGGTTGATGAGCCGGTTGCAAAGACGAACGGTACCAAGGAGCGAACGCCCCGCACGAAAAAGAAGACGCCCACGAGCAAAGCGGCGAAATCCAAAGCAGCACCGCCAAAGAAAGCGGCGGCGGCAACGAAGCAACAGCCTGCGCGCGGGACCAGAGCATCGACCAGAGGTGCGACGAAGCGAGAGAAGGACACAATGGACATAGCGAGTGAGAGCGATGGGGAGCTCAGCGCAATGGAGGCTTAGTGGTACACAAAAGCCGAGTACAGTACGTGTTTTCGAGGGAGGGAGTACATGTATGCACCACAGTCCCATTCATAAGGAGGTCCGGCGGTGTGCAACAATCTTTTTTCAAAAAAGAGTATAGATACCCCATCGAGTCGATATTGAAGTTACCTTACCTAGTATTATCGTATTCTGGCTCGTGAGATGGCGTATAACAACATAGATGGAGATGGATTGGTACCTACTTTGCATGCATCTTTTCTCCAATTCAAGGCACAAGTGGTGAAAACGAATAGGGCGGGAGTTGCTTTTCTTTCCTCCGTTTCCCATATCTTTACACAGCGTCTCTCTCTCTCTCTCTCTCTCTCTCGAGAATATTAAAATCAGGTAGGTAGGTCGTCTTACGTCTGGTTGGTTGTTTGTTTGTTCATTTGGCGCATATACCCATTTTTGAGACAGAGCTGTGTTTCTTCTATACATGATCCGTTTCCGTTCCTCTTTCCATTTCCATTTCCCTTCCCTTTCTTTTCTGGGAGGAGGGTTCCCCAGGTAGAAAGGAATGCCCAACACGTACGCCTTTATCATCTCAATCCCACTCACTACTCATGATGATGGAATTTGAGAGAGAGAGAGAGAGGGGGAGAGTGTTTACTTAACAGCAATCCCGTTCTCTCCTCCTTTCTTTCTTCTTCTCCCTCCCTCTCTCTCTATTGTCCTTTCCACTCCCATCGAACCATCTCATCCCTTCATCCCATTCTTCTATTATTCACTCCCTTCCAGTCCTATCCTATCATTCCCCACTTCAACCTCTTTCTCCCTCAGCTTTCTTCTCATATCCCAGCAAACTGATTCCCCTGCCCCGCCTGTTTCTGTACATGGCCCAAATATTGCTTCGACACCGCACTCCACGCCGTCATGTATTTTTCCATGCACATGGTGTAACAGCTCGTTTCGCCCGAGGAGAGAGAGGCTCCGGGTTTGGGGATGCAGCGCTCGAAGCAGTGTTCGTTGAGTTTCTGTTTAGTTGTTGTTAGTTGTCAGGTTAAGTAGAGGAGTCAATGGTGGAGTGGAAGGAATATGATGATGTGGTGAGGAGGAATTATGTATTAGGCAGGTATGTATGTAACGTACTTCTACGAGCGCTCGGGCGTTCGCCATGGCTGCTTGTTGGCGGACTTGGTCCATGATTTGTTGCTTGGCGTCGGACATGATTGTGAGTTGTTGGTGAAGAACAGATTGGTGTAGAGGCTGCAAGGTAGGTAGAGAGGTAGATGGTGTGTTCAATGGTGATGGATGGCCTGCGGGTCACACAATTGGTGATGCATCGGGAGTGAGGTTTGCGCCGGTATCTCGGGAAATTCTCGGGTTCTAGCATTCACTCCAATGGCTCCTACTTTACAATATAACTTCAACTCAGTCACTCCGTCTCTTTTCTTCTTCTTCTCCCTTTACTAGCTACGAAGGTTTTTCAGAGTCAGAGTTCTAATGAGCATATCACACGACATAACGCAAAACATCGCCTTTTGCCTCGTCTGCGACAGCTGGAAACTTCACTCACCTCATTGATCGTTACGCTACGCGTACTATTGATGATCCAGTCCGCTCATTACAACAACCGCAACTGACCACCACATTTGAACGACCGGCTGATTTAGTCTTACGCTCACCGCTTGCTTCTCACACTTGAGCGAAAAAACCTCAAAAACACAACATCGCAACATTGCAGCGATACAACATCATTGTATGTCAGCAACACAACATCACTGAGAAGCACAGAGCCATCGCTCTACAGATATTGCCGTCGCCATGAACGACCACAGCACAGATGAGAAGACCTCGTCAAAATCTTCAGAAATCGCAACTCTGGCTAACGCGAAGCTTCGTCAAGACCCGCCCTCGTCCCAGACTCCCTCTCAGCATCCCTCACAATCAAGAGCAGCAACCAGAGCGACTCCAACATCTCCCGACTCCCCAAAACCACCACCAACAAGCCTGCTTCGCGGAGAAGCTGAGATCTTCCAACCCGCATCTCTCATCATCTCCGCCGCAGAAAAAGAATCTCGGTCCTTCTCGCCTCGATACTCATGGCAGAGCGAGTCCCTAGCAAACCCGGGAAACAAGCCCGACTCCTCCTCCCCCTTCCAAAATGATAGGCCCTACTACGCCCCGCGACTCCTCGGCCATCCTCACAACGTCGACACTGAGATGTCGGAGACGGAACCGTTTTGGCATCAATATCCGACCTGGATCCCTGCCACTACCACCCCCACCATCCCCACCACCACCGCCACCACCCACACGGGTGAGAAAGTCTTTTTCCAGAGAAAGGAGAAGACGACGACGATGAGATATCCATTTCCTCTCTCTTTCCCCTCCCCTTCTGCTGAAAACAGTCTTGTTGCGAAGGAAAAAAGTGGTAATAACCATCCTGCAGGCTCGAAGACAGAGACAGAAACGACGAAGAAGAAGAAGCCAGAGACAGAGACGATGAAGAAGAAGAAGAAGAGACGACAACTTCGGCGTAAGGAGAAGCAGAATCAACAGAAGCTGAATCAGCACAGCAGGATCAGCAGTAGCAGCAGTAGCAGCGTCGTGGTGATAACTGGCGACTAGTGATGACTGACAAGGAAGAGAGGAAACAAAAAGGAGAAAAGGAGAAAAGGGGAAGAAAAAGGGGGCGAGAAAGCAGTATGAAGAGAGGAAAGGGAAGGAAAGCAACAACGCAAACTGTGCAAGTATCGTCGTCGTAGATGCTGGTTTTGATTCATCCAGCGGGTATATACTCTACATACCAGTGCCTTTCTACCGGCACCATCTATGCTGTCAATTGCCCCTTTTTTTCATACGAAATCATCGCTTGAACCTCTAATCCTCGTCCCAGTTCGCGTTGGGCTGAGGTGGTTTGGGTCCACCGGCCTGTCTCGCCACAATGATCTGATCGACACTCAGCACCGTCCTCGCAGCTTCCGTAGCGAGCTTGATTGCCCAGCTCTTGGTGACCATGAGATCAAGAATGCCCTCTTCCTCCGCATCCAGCGTTCCACTCCCTGATGACCCACTCGTGTCGAGGTCTACGCCGATAGCTGGGACATCCTCCTCTTCGCTGTCCGACTTTGGCTTGCACGTTTCATCGCGCTGCGCTTGTTGTGCGTGAGCCGTGTAAAGGCGTGCGAGAACTTCTGTGGCATCTAACCCAGCGGACTCGGCAAGCGTACGTGGAATGACTTCAAATGCTTCGGCGTACTTTCTGATGGCGTACTGTGCGAGCCCAGATGTCTTGTCTGCGAGGGTGGTGATGCGCTCGATAAGTTGCATTTCAGACGCGCCGGCTCCAGGGACTAATCTCGGATCTCTGGTAATGGCTTTCACAACGTTCACACCATCGTCGACAGCTCGTTCGACATCGTCGAGGTGGTTTTGTGTTGCGCCGCGAAGGACAAGAGTTGCTGTGCGGGTTTGTTCGTTTTCTTGTCGGAACACTGTCACGCGGTCGCCGCCGATCTCGAGCGTCTCGACAATGTCGATGTTGCCCATTTCATCTGGCATGGGTGCGCCGAGACGTGCGAGCGGTGTAGCGCCCAGCACGCGGCATAATCGGCGGAGTTCGAACTTCGATAAGACCTTGATGACGAGTATTCCGAAGCGGTTGAGGTAGTGCATTGCCAGTTCGCCGACTGTGGATCCTGCCACTACTACGCGCAGGCCGGAGTCATGCAGTTCCTTGATGGTATTCTCCATTTGAGACTCTTCGCCTTTTGTAAAATTCAGCAGTTCTTTGCTGTTCTTGAGGAGGACTGTTCCCTTGGTCTCTGTCTGTGAGATGTCGATGGGACAGCTGAAGACGCCGACCTTAGCCTTTTGCACCTTCTTCACCGTTCCATCTGGCTCTCGCCCAAACACCATTCCTTTGACGACTCTGCTCTGCTCCAGTCCACCTCCCATGATCTTCACCACTCTCACGTTGTCTACGTTGAAGTTGTATGGGTTCTTTGGCAATACCGCCAACACCGCCTCGGCGACCAAGTCTGCCAAAAACTCCTCGTTCCCGCTCTGTTTGGCCGCAATCACCGTCTTCAACGCCTTAGCGAGCTCTTCTTGATTTCTGATGTCCTCCACTTTGTCCACTTCGAGCTGCTCCAAGATTTCTTGCGCTGCCTTGCCTGCTCTCTCGTAACCTTGCACAATCTCCGAAGTTTTCAGGCCCATCCGAATCAGCTCTTCTGCCTTCTTCAGTAGCTCTCCCGCGAATACAATGACCATGTTCGTTGCATCACCCATCTCGGCTTCCTGTTGCTGAGAAGCCATGACGAGGAGCTTTGCGGCGGGATGGACGACTTCGAGCTCGCGGAGGATGGTGGCTGCATCGTTGGTGAGGATCATTTTCTGGAGGTGATTGATGACAATCTTGTTGCGCCCATACGGGCCCAGCGACGTCTGCACGGTGCTGGCGATCTGGCGGCAGGCATCGATGTTGCGGATCACAGCGCCATCCTCTGCGTCGTAGCTGCGAGTTCACGTTAGTCAGTCAGTTCATCATTGGTCCGTGTTGATGTAATGGTTGCTTCGAATGCGGTATGATTTTGCAGGACTCGGGCGTACTTTTGGTAGCCGGGCTTGAACAGCCCAGCGTTGGGTGCGCCAGGAATAGCGAGCGACATGGTGGGTGCAGTCAGAGGGAGCGGAAGTGAGGGAAGTGAGATGAGTTGAGGGTGAGGGTGACGAGTAAGTCGGTGGTGTTGGGTGGTAGAAGATTGCCCGTCGTGTTTGTTCTCACTCGCCAAATTTCTAGATCAGGCACGCGCCTCGCTTCGCCTGTCCCCACGTCTACCTACATGTATCTTGCGCACGGACCTCGACCTCACCCTACCGGGCCTACCTATTCACAATACAGGTACATATCTATATACCTGCTACTTCACAACGCAATGTGGTACTCGTCAGTAAGTCAAATAGACTGTCACTATGTTATACAGCTGTCTGTATCTGCAAGACCCACAATCGCGCTGCCATGCTATGATATATTTATATGCCATTCCATTCCATTCCATTCCATGCCATGCCACACCACCAATGCACCCACAACGCCCTTCCTTCATGCTGAACGCCGTACAATGAGTGGATGCTTAATGAGTTCAACTCTCTACAAGGCTCTGTCCCGCGCTATGCGTGAACGGAAGAGCTCCCTCTGCCCAATTGCTCCCAGAGTCCCAGTCATGATTCTGCGTTTTGCCATGTGCTACACCGGCACTGGGGTGTTTGATCAATGTCGCCGTCTCCGGAGCGGATACGCACGCCGCCGACCCATTGGCGTCCGCCCTCCAGGCTTCGTGCGGCATATCCTTCGCTGGATTCTCGGTGGCTGTTTCTGCTGTCGTCTGCTGCTCTGCACGAACCTGACCAGAAATGACTCGAACGAGCTCATAGCCCAGACGCTCAGCTTCCAGGCCCTGCACCCTGCGACGCTCAATACATTCAGCTCGTGCTTCTTTTAGGGTTTGTAGGATCCTGGGGTCCGTCGAGCGCCTATTACTAGAAGCCAGATGAGAGTTGTGGTCAAATGCCTTGGGGCTCTTACGCAGCCAGTCCAGGAATTTACGGCTCACACGTAGGTCGTCGCGAAGCACTTTTCTCACCGACCACATGATACCTTGCAGGTTGCCAAGAGCAATGTAGCCTTTCAGAAACACGACCATGGCAACCATGTTCGGAGGCCGGTGCTTCGCCCACTCAGATGTGTAGATGGAGTTGAGCAGATTGATTCCATGCTCAGCTCTGTGATTGTCGATGAGCAGATTGGCTGCTGAAACTCCAACGTGGTGCGAAACAGGCCAGCCATTCTCGTCATTTGTCCGGTAGTAGTCGATGACTCGGACGCGCAGATCATTCGCGTTCTTCTTGTCCTCGGGCTGCATCATTCGCATCTCTCGTATCAGCACGTCGCCCATCGCACACGCTGCAGCAAAGCCAGCATCATGTGCTGCTTCAATGACATTTCTAGCTCCGTCCAATGCGCCTCTCTCGCGACGGATGTGAGCCTGCACGGCCACGTTAAGCGCAAGAGGCGATGATGGCAATCCCGTCTTTCCCAGTGAGCTCTCATAGATTGCGAGCACCTCGTCATACTTTCCCCTCGAAAGTGCGAGGATCATATCCGGCACTTGTCCACCCGAGATGTCGGGCCTAGAATTGCTCAAATTCTCCGCATCGAGCGCAGAATCTGTGGCTGGCATTTGTGGATAATTTTCGGACTCCTCGTTCCTGGGTGCGGACGCTCTCTTAGGAACAGGTAGAATCTCACCATCCGCCAGTAGCTTATCAAGATCACGCTCTGCAGAGCGGAGCGTGCGACCTTTGCGCCGAGTGTCTGGTTCCCGCAGGTCATGTCCAATTGCTTCTTTGATTAGTTTGGTCCAGCCCTTCGACGTGCTCAAGGATGGCACAGCCGCGAGCAACCGCTTACACATGTCCATTAACTGAGCATGCGGCACACGGTTGACACGATAGTAGTGCTGAAAGATTTCCACTGCCATGTTGGGGCTGAGCTTCATCGGTATGCCAAGGTCTCTGAGATACTTCAGCCATTCCGGAATCAGGTTAGGTTGGCCGAGCCTCCAGTGGATCACAAGCTCTCTGAGCATTGTCAACGTGGTCTCGATGTTCGGCCTGAATCCCACGCGATTGATCAAGGCAGTCACAAAGGTCCAGGTCTCGTTGGCACTGTGTGCTCGAGCATACATCTTTATCACAATATTCAGTTTCCGCCTTGAGGCTGGATCATTCGCAACCGTTGCACTGAATTTAGTGGCCGTGTCCATCATCGTCTCGAGGGTCTCCCAAGCTTGCTGACCAGCCAAGGTAAGAGCAGCGAGCGATAATGCGTCACTCGTGTGCAGGCCGTTACTTTGCGTAGAGGCGAGAATCTTTAGAGCACGATGCGGCTGCTGCGCTAAGCTGCACACCTGCACAAGAGCAACCTCAGCTGGACCAAGATTGGCCGACTGGTCGACTGATCTCGACTGCGTGTGCATGATCTGCTCGTAGATCTCAATGACATTCGACAGACTGCGCGTGGTCCCCCAGGTCGCTTTCAGCTGATCGGCTAACCTAAGATCAACGAGCTCGCGCTGCACATCAGCTGGGAGACTGCGTCGTAGCGTTTCCTGTAGAGCTTTGGTGCAATTGGGAGATGCGCTCCGCACGTGTACCGCACAAGCAATCGCCAAAACCGCTCTGGCTTTGGGCCCTATCTGCACAACGGCGGAATAGAAGTCGGGTTGCTCGGCATGATACCGTGCAAGCATACAACATATCGAACTAAGCTGGTGGTATGTCTTCCGTCGATCGACAATGTTGCAGATACAATCCAGTTGTTTGTTTATGTTGGTTTTAAGGATCTCCGTCTGCCATTCAGCATGGAGCAGCGAGGTGAGATTACGCTTGAAAAGGAAGACAGCCAGTACAAACTCGTCTTGCGCGAGTAGCAAGTCAATGCTATGATCGAGGAGACCGACGAACGTGCTTATTTGAGATAAGGGAGGGCGGCGTCCCCTCAGCGTGATACAGAGCAGCTTGGCTGCGATGATAAATTCGCCGTTGGAACATAGCTTTTCGTACTGTACTTTCAACTCCTCAAAAAACTCCGGCTTGCTGCCGACCGCTTTTGTTGTGAAAACACTGAGCGAATCCATAGGGCCTTCCCACACATCCGCACGAAGAAATCCAATCATCACAGCTATTCTTGCTTCTGCACGGAATCCTATGGGTTGTTGACGAAAGCAAGGCATGGAGAACAGATCCAAATAGAGGTCCCAGACCTGGTCGATGGTCCCTCCGTGGTATCGAACCATTCCAACGGATGATTCGCAAGCTAACATGATCGAAGATTTCTCAAGAGTCCCTCGCGCTGCCAGCCAGAGGATGAGCGAGCGCGACTCAGTGAGTAGAGAACTCCAACACGCGAGACGCAGGAGCAGTGTGGCAGCTCTGGACTCCTCCCAATTATCAGTCCAAGGTGCATGGCCGAGGAACAAATTTATATCACTTTCAATATCCTTCCTGTTATGGGGAATCTTTTCTCTAGTCGCACAGATACGAAATTCTGACTGCTCTGGTACATATTGGATCGTGGTGAAAGACGGCCTCTCTTGGGCGCCGCCAGGTCGCCTGTCGTGTCCTTGCTTGGAGATCAGACCGGATCCTCTATCGGCCTTGGCACATCTGCGAAGCAGTGTGTCCTCGTCTAGCGTGGAGGTATCGTGCGGAACGAGAATTGGTCTTTCCTGAGACTTCAGCCTCCGAATGAGTGGCTGGTTCCTCGATATATTAAAGCCTGCAGCACACGCATCTCTGCTAGCGGAGGCAGGCAGCCCGTCGTCTCGGCGGGTGTGGACCTCCTCAGCTCCGCCATCATGTCTGCTGAGATCCTCCTCAGCTCCGCCACCATGTCTGCTGACTCTCGGTCGCCGCCTCTTTCTGCCATGAGGTCGCTGCACCAATTGATCGTAACCAGCGTCCACGACAGATGCCAGCTCCGGCCCACGCACAGCTCGGTCCCCAGGATCCAATCCCGTCAGATGGGCCCTTCCAGTAGCATCCGCCTCGAGGGGCGTATATCTCCCTTCCGCCTCATCAACCGCCTTTCTCGCCTTGTTATGCACATAGCGCGGGCTCTCCCTGATCCGCTTGGCATTGTCTGCGATTTTCTGCACCAGCACCGTCCGTCTCCTGCGTTCCTCCGCGCACAGTGTCGCAACGCCGACTGCAGTTCCAGAAGAGATGTATGCGAGTTGATAGAGAAGTCTGAGAGCAGCCTTGGAGGGCACGGGTCGGGGGTTGCTGAACATTACAGCGCCACTGTGGGCGACACGGTCAGGGGTGGTGCATCTGCGGAAGAGTCTGATGGTGGACAATGGTCGCGTGGTGGATGGAGGCGAAAGCACATCGGAGTATGATGCACTCGATTGGAAGAAGCATTGTACCCGGTAAGGTTCGGCTTCCCGAATTGCCAAGGCTTTTCTAGTGCTAGATCTACCTCCTCCTGACCAACAACATGTACCATATCACCAGGTACATGTAGCATTCCATACGTAAGGTAGGTAGGTAGGTATGTATCTAGCACTCGTTTCGCGGACTATATATATGGCATTCAAGGCATTGAAGCACACTCTCTCAAGCCGCTTAACCTACCTTGATCTTGCCCGAAAGAATCTTTCGTTGGTCGACGACCAGATACTCTTTCACCCACAGCTTGTCATCATATGACCATCGCTCCATCGGCGACCGTTCGATGCCTTCTCTGCCCTCGACTCTCAAGAAGACCTTGCGGTATGCAATACCAACCAAGTTGGCCTCCAGATTGAACTCAGTCCACTGGCGAATTGGCGCGCCGCTGATGCTCTCGTAGGGCTCGTCAATCGCATTGCCACTGTCGGCCTCGGAGCGAGGATCTGGTTCTGATTCAGCGGTGTCGTCGGATATGACTTCCTCTGGAGCCTTGCTGCTAGTAGTTCGGACAAGAAGGTCCTCCTGTCTAGGAGTGTTGATGTGTGCATCCTCCATTTCCTTTTCCTGATAGCCTCTTGCAGTCTGCCGAGTCTCCTCCGTGATCGATGGTCCCGCCTCGTGATCGCAGCCCTGGTCTGGAATCGAGTCAATAACGACACAGTCTTCGTCTGCGCCACGAAAAGGACGAGATGTTGCCTCTCCTGCAGACAATATCGTATTTTCTGCCTTTTCTGGCTCTTTCGTGGCCTTCGTAGTTGCGGAGCCCTCCAATGTCCTTCTCTCCGCTTGGCTAACGTTCTGTTCGAGCCAATCGCTGTCTTCCTGAGTAAGATCATCCATAGATATAGCCTCAAACGCAGCCGATCCGGGGGCGAGCTCGAGGTGCAATCTCATGTGCGACACAAAGACGTAACTGGCCATTATCTTCCCGTCACTCCACGACCGGGCGGCATAGCGCTTAGCGTTTTCGAACTTTAGGTGTTTCCATTGTGCGGCGTTGATCAGCTTGTCCTTTCTCCGAGTATTTAACCACTCCTTGTCATCACTCGTCAAGGCTTCTTTCGGTACGGTGATCTTTCGAAGAGTATTGAGCTCCATCAAGATTATGGAACCAGGAGAGGTATCATAGAAGCGAGCAGTCACGCCAGTTGCTGTCCATGTTCTGTCTGCAAAGCGCTCCGGTGATGTGCCTAGAATATGTAGACTACGCGATGCAGGCGTATCGAGCGGGTTCAGGGCGATCTTAGATAGCTGCGGAGAAGAAGCGAAGTTGGAAGGTGTGGCAAGCATCTTCGCAGGGGCTGTGGCATTTCCGCCGTCTGCCAGATGAGGTTTTTTGGACGGAGTCATAGGGTCTGGTAATGGCTTCCTCTTCAGTGTCTTCTTGTATGGCGGGAGCCCATCCTCAGTATTGTATTTTGTCTGTTTACCAGCCGCACGGCCAGAAAGGATCTGCCTGTTCCGCAAGTACACATTCTCCTGGATCCACTTCAAGTCGCTTTCACTAAGGTCGTCAAGCTTGACTTGGCTTTTATTCCCGGATTCCTGTAGTATCAGGTGGACGGTACCATCGGTGATGTTGTCAAGCTCGCCATTTTTGTCCTGGTCGTCAGCCCAGACTCTGCAAGGTGTTCCGTACTTGTTGTACAACCGGAACCATCCCTTCATTCCCTGAACGCCTTTACTGTCCGCCTTCCGCGCATCGTACAGCGGATTGACCACGACGGCGTGATACAAATGATAGACTTCCTCGACCGGCTTGTCAAGCCGTCGCGCCAATGGTGTCAGGTCAACACATTCGAGGTATTGAGCGAACTGGTAGTATTCTTTTGGCTTCCATTTCTCCCAGCAAGGCGGTTTGAGGGAGAACTTGGCTGGGTCGCGGTACACTACGTCCTCGATTGTCGAGTACAGCGGTACATACCTGTCGGCAAATTCTGGTGTATCATAGAGCTTTCTCGGAGCGGCTGAAGCGTTCGCTGGTTGTGCCGCTGCGACCGCATTTGTGTTGTCGTGTCCGACCAATCGAGCGACTGGTGCGCGAGCGTTCGTACTGGTCGTCGGCTCATCGTCGTCAATTTGCATGGCATCCGCTGTGCTCGCCATGATGAAAGTCGCTAGTCGTCGCTGCTCTTGTCCGTGCGCGTTTCCGACGTCGACGCTGCAAAACTTCCAAGGTGTGAAGTCCAAGGTATGAAGTCCAAGGTGTGAAGTCCAAGGCGTGATGTTCAAGCGCAGGAGTTGGTGGATAAAGGCAATGGAAAGGCAATTGGCGAATTGAGCTCAGAACTCATGTGAAGCTTGGCCACCGCCCCCGTTCATTCACTTATAACTCTCTACGCTGCACACCTGCCGCAAATTGCTTGCAACTCGTGACAAACCCGTATGTATTCGCAGAGTTGAACTCATAGCACTTCTGAGCATATTCAGGGGACGTCGTCGCAGCACCATCTCCCAACATGATGCAGTCGTAGCCCTTCGAAAACGAATCCGTCAGAGTGCCGCCGACGCACTGATCTGTGTTGACTCCTGTCTGTGGCAGAATGAAGTCAGCTCGAGCTCACTTTGCATTGCGTTTCGCGCTTTGTTTCACTCTTGGATGAATGCATTCATCATGCTGGTAGGATGCATGTCACTCAATCTCCAAGACAATTATTGAACAACTGAAGACAGAATCGAGGCAGACGAGGTATGAGACTTGTCCCAGCAGGCCATTACAAGTCAACGAAGAGCATAGGCAAGTGAGAACCTGCCGCTGCCGAGGACGAAGAAAGCGAGTACTTACAAAGAATAGCGTCCTGATGCCCTCCTGCTCGAGGAACGTCTCCAGATCAGTTCCAACACCCCACATGCCACTCATTCTGTTCTTATGAATCCACACATCAGGCTTATTTCCCAACTTCTTGCCTTCCTCATATACCTGGTCGAGAGGGGGGAACAGTGCACTATTCCAAGCACCTCGCATCAACACTCTCCCAGCCTCAATATCCGTTCCATGTTCATCCTTCACAATTCCCATGTCACTGCCGATCCCATGATGCTTCCTCCCCGACTTCTTACCATGCCTGTCCACGCCAAAGCCCTCCACATCTATACCATCAAACTTCTCTTTTCCGCTGCTGTCAACCACTGCCTCAAAGCCAAAGGCTCGCTTCACAGCAGGTGGCATCTCCTCTACTTCTTTATCTGTCAGACCCCAGTTGACCCACACTACTCTGATTCCAGCTCTTCTCGCGGCTGGCACGGCATACTCGATGAGCTGGTCGACCGCTGCATGACCCGCGCCTTTCGTTCGACCAAGAACAGGCGACAGGAAGTAGTTCTGCATGTCTATCACGATCAAAGCACTCTTGCTGGGATCGATCGCGATGGGCGAGGTCGTCGTCTCGATCGTGATGCTCGTCGGCAGGTGAGGAGTCGTGGGTGTTTCGGGATGAGTGAGGTCGAAGCCAGTCTGGGAAGAATAAAGCCAGAAATTGCGGCCATTCCCTACGACAGCTCGGTGGTGCTCGTATTCGTTGCGATCGGTGGTTGACATGGTGATTAATCTTGGATGATACTATATTGCTTTGCGGCGTTATGGTGAGCTTCACCGGAAGTGCAGAGGGTGCTTCGATCGCGAGGAAAGGTGCCGAACTGGCCACTAAAAGACCCAACAGCTGCAACTGGTTCTATTTCTGCTTCTTGACTAAGCATGCACGCTCTTCGGGTGTGGTCTGCTGAATGGATTGTGATCGTTACTACTGGCGCGGGGCTTGCCTCCTACGATAAAGCGAGAGCTCGGGGTGAGCGTCACGGAAGCTTGACCTTCCAGATCTGGAAACATTGGAATCTTCGCCGACGGCAAAAACCCTGTGCAGCAAGGTGATAGGGACACGGCACGGAGTGACGGCTTCGACACTCTAGCCTGTACATACCTAGTATATTGTAGTAGCACATCTGCGATTCTCGTGCTGCGAAACATACCTGGACCAACTCCTTTCTCTCGCACGACCAGTCTCTAACAAGACTTGCCCTTGCAAACATCAAGGTTACCTGAGGTATGATCTGGTATCATTCAAGCTCAATAGACTATACTCGTCTCTACTCTTGGTAATCGCTTGCAGGTATCATCTCACGGCTCTTCTCCAGAATATCCTTGAGGTATTCATACACAGCAAAGGTGACAGCCTGCCCTGGTGCCACACGTGCAACTCGAGGTGTAATCCCCATCCAGAATGCTCGAGCACCTTCTTGCTTGAACATTTGCGATGCAATGGTGGTAATGCGGCCTAGAGCAGTCTGACCTGGCTCGGCGGGCGTCCGTTGCAAGCGAGTCTTGATGGTGTCAATGGGAGCATTGCAGAAAGGACCGACAGCTCCTGAGATGAGACCAATGCAGGCAGTCGTATAGCCTGGTAATGGCTTCGAGGGATCCGAACTCCTTTGCTGCATGATTTCCTTGAGTTCCGTATACGCGGTAAAGTTGGCTGCTTGGTTGGTGCCTTGTCGCAGAGCTGTGAGCGACACACCACGGTACAGTGCACCGATTCCTTCTTCCTTGATCACAGTGTAGCACGCGTGCGCAGCGTTGCGGTATTTGGGCACGTCGAGTGGATCAGCCATGCTGTGGTGCTGCGCCTGCAATCGAATCTTGACGACCTCCATAGGACAGACTACAGCAACTGCTTCTGTGACACCCGCTGCCAGACCAGCCAGAAAGTTGCCACTTCCCTTGATCTTGCCATCCTTGTCTGCGAGCATTTGCTTATACCATTCGTAGCTCGTGAAGCGAATCGCCATTTTAGGCACAATACCAGTGAGCACAGCTCCCAGTCCTTTGTACAATCCAAGTGGAGTTTCCTTGCGAGCAATCTCTACGCCTGTCTTGATGAAACCTCGCCTCTTACCACCTCGTTGTTGGCGTCGAGAGAGCTGCATCCGGACCTTGATCGTGTCCAGAGGGTGACAGGCGAGAGCTTCCATCATACCAGCTCCTCCACCAGCTACATGACATTAACAACACTTTCTTTTTCCGTGCCCAATCAGTATGGTAGTCACTTGCCTATCAAATTGGTTGCTGCAGAGGCTGGCTTGCGGCCGCCTGGGCCTGCTGTGGTCTTCGCAGACATTGTATAGAGGCTCTCAATGGCAGTGAGGGTTCAGTACAACGATGTCTGGGAGCGTGGCTGCAAGAGCAGCTCGATGTCTGACACGTTCTTCACAAGTAGGAATGCGGATGGGGGTGTAGTTGAACAGTTGCGGCGGTGAATCGAAGAGACAGAAGCCGACACCGAGTCCCATGAGCATGATGAACAGGCCGAGGGAAACATTGAAGCTCTTACGTAGCTTGCCAGAATCGGTCAAGTCTGCTGGTCTCAGTCGCGTTCGCGCGGAACATACTCCAGGCTCGAGCCAGGCCTCGCTCTGGACGAGCGGAGTTGGACCTCGGCCATGCCATTCCCGGGTGATCACGGATTGTTTGGCTTCGACGAACGCACCGGAATCATGGCCGGCAAAGCATTTGCATTGTTGGACTCACAGCGGATCCAACCCGAGGCGCGACTGGCAGTTGATCCGGTGTGTCTCGAAGCATGTGACGAAAGACGACGGTGACGGCTTTCATGTGCAGAAGCCAATTATAGGTACCTAGGGTACAATAGGAGGTACTGTAGGAGGTGTTCTAGGAGGTAGCTGTCCACAAGGTTTGGTGGGGAGCTCGGCGGGGATTCTCTCATCCAACCACGGTACACGACGGCACGTGTCGACGCGTGTGGTATTACAGAGACGGGACGAACATACCTCCTAGGCACTTGTACCTAAAGGTAGGTAAGGTAGGTAGGTATGAGGTACCTCAGGTATTATTATGCACGTTCGTAAAGCTGAAAGTCCACGGCGATGTCCTGGTCGCCAGCGCGGTCGGCCACGGGACCCTCTGCTACATCTTCCTGAACGAAGCGTTGCAGCTCTGCATGAGTTGCTCGGCGCCAGCCGCCGGGAACGTTCTGGTCTTCTTCATCCAGCTGCACTGGGAAGAAGGTGTCGCAGTCGTACTCCTTGTCAATGCGCGTCAACAAGATTCGATTGAGCTGTGGCAGCTTCAGAGCGGCCTCGTAGATGCTCGTGCCTCCAATAATGTACGCTCGCCCGACCGGCAAGAACTTGCCCTCGTGGACCAGTTGTTCGAGTGACTGCAAGCCAGACACGATATCTGCGGCGACGACAACATCATCCGGCAGTGGCTGCAATGCAGATCGACCTTGCGAGCTAATCACAATGTTGGTGCGATCCTTCAATGGACGGAACTTGGGCGGTATGCTCTCCCAAGTTTTGCGGCCCATAATGACCACGTTCTGGCACGCTCCGGCGCGCATGATTCTCTCCTGGACTGCCTCGGACTGCACTGCACCACTATCCTCATCCTTCTCCTTGGTAGGCATCCATGTACCGGTAGAGGTAGGCACACGTTTGGTCACGCGCGCAAAATAAGCCATATCTTTTTTCAGCATGGGCCATGGCAGTCCGTTGGCTTTTCCAATGCCATTCTTCGCTGTGGCAGCGACGATGATGGTCAATGGAAGCTGCGCGAGAGACATGGCGGACGCTCGGGAACGATGAGTGGTGCTGCCCTTCCAAGTTGTCGATGAATGAATGGGTGTTGTTGGTGTGCAATGGCGAGTACTATAGGTAGGTACCTTACTGTATCTAGGTAGTAATGTACCTGTTCCTTACATGTAGGAGGTAGGTCCGGACTCCGGTACTAGGGAGCTCTGACGCCCGAAATCTGCGCGCGCACTCGACCTTTCAGTGTTCCACCTCTGCAGAGCTTCCATCCGACACGCCTCTCCCTTCAACTCTTTTCAATGCTACAACACCCTCTGCAGCGATGCATCCGCCCATCAGACGTACTGCATCGAATCGCCGCTCCTCTCTGCAACACATGTATCTACTACTGCAGCACCACTTTCGCCCGCAGTAGAGGCGGCAATGCTGCTCAGTCGCGGCCATATGCCTTCGCCACTAAACGCAAAAGCCCAGCGACTCGCGCTCGGGAGCGAGGGGTGAATAATGGAGACATTACCGCACCAGGCACTCCGCGATACAGGAAGCTGTACGACCTCTTCGCGCATTATCAGCGAGGAGGCTGGCTCGGCACGGCTCCAGAGCAAGTCATGGCGTTCATAAGTGACTTCAAGCAACTGAGTGGCAGAAGCGTCGGCGGGGCGCGTGTAGATCCACGGCAAATGCGCAACTTGATGGATGAACATGGTCTGAATGACAAGGACTCTTGGACCATTCCGCACGGGCTCATAATGATGAAGGAATCATATATTGGCAAGAGAATGTTGCTATCTCTGTCTCGCGCTGGGGTCGAAGAAGCGACTATCAGGATAATGGCGCAAGTCGTACTCACGGCTAGGAAGAAGCCGGCGATATTAGATGCCCCCGAGATCCAACATGCGAGACAGCATCTCTCGCAGATTGCGAGTAAGAAGGTCAATTTCCGTGCCATGGTATGTGAAGGCAAAGTTGCGCGAGCTCTCGGCAACGAGGAGATGGCGATAAAGATGTGGACCGGTGCAATGGCGGCCGCGGTTGCACATGCGCACAAGCAAGCATCTGGGGTCAAAGGGGACGATTCAGTGGAAAGGTCCGATGCCTTGGGGCTTTCGACGCCTTGGATTGATTTAATGATGCTCCACCGAGAAAGAATTGAGCAGCAGGGAAAGGATGAATGGAAGCAATGTCGACAGGCCATGGACATTGGCTGCGAACAAGACGATCCAATATCGCACTATCATGCCTCCACATATATCAAGTGGTCTGCCGCAGATGGTAGCCATATACCAACCAGTGCATGGCTCTATCATGTGACCAAAGCAGCTGCATCTTCTCATCCGGTAGCGGCATACGAGCTTGCAGAGTTCTACGCAAAGAGTGGCTGGAAGTATATCGAGGACGAGCCACCAGATCACGTCAAGCCAACACCCTTTGACTCTTTCCCATCCGCAAGCAACGAGTCTGTTATGTACCGAGTGAGCTCGTTCTTGGGGCTTGTTAAGCGGCCAGAACTCAAGCCCGAAGAGAGCATCTTTCACAATGCCATATTCCCTCATACAGCCGTACATCGATGGCTACTGGCAGCAGACTGGATTTCAGTCGCTACATCCTACCAATATGCTCCGGCATTTCTCCTTTATGCCAAAATGCTTATGCAAGAGAAGCTGTGGGCACGTGCCAATGCTCCAACAGAAGCGATCGACATAAGTGCAGAGCGATACACGTATGCAAGCGAGCAACACAAGCAATCAGATATCATATTGAATCAGTCATCTGTCGAAGACGCCGCAGACCCCCCCAATCCATATTTTAGCGTCATTCTCGCTCAGGAATGTCTGAAGCATGTCTTCTTTGCTCATGAAGCATATCACTACGGATGTCAGGCGAAGAATAAATATGCCGTGGGTCGACGTCGGGGCACCATTGCCGCCAATCTGGACGAGGATGACTTTCTCCATGAATCTGTATATGAAGGGGCAGGGTTCAACATAAGCAAATGGTTCAGGTTTCCAGAGGTGCGGGAAATGTATGAAGACCAGATTGAAAATCTGTACACTGAGGCGAAGGACATATGTGATGAAAAGGGGTGGAACATTTACGATGATGACAACATTTTGATTTACAAAGCCGGAACTGGCAAGAAGAGAGCTGTCAAGCAAATGTTCACAATCTCGTGATGAGAATTGTGGTCTGCGGCTGCCCGTGCTGCTTTCAGCTACTTAATGCTCAGTCGTCAAGCAAAATCAGTCTCGTCACTTCACCGATATATTGCCCATGCATATCTGGTCCCGGATGATTTGAGTCCCCTCGGGCTGGTATATGTCTTGATAACACTCGTCCTTGATGGGAGCAACTGGGGATTGCGGATTCTCAGTATGGCAGTGTTAGGAAACTGGCCATGTTTGCCACGATTTCCCCACGAATGGCGAGATGAGCGCCATGTACCTGCTCAAGTGTGTCATGGAACCTTTGGCCAGCTCATCGCGGTGACTACATACCTGATCTGGGCTCCAAGTGTCGTCCGATCCTATGCTGCTCTGCGGAAGCTCTTCCTGGCAGAGAGAAGAGAGAGAGAGAGCACCCTCAGAGTGTGTCTGAGACGCAAATCACAAGATATATGTACCTAGGTAGGTACTTGTAGGTTGATGCGGCAGCTGGAAGGAATTACGTTCAACTCGAACCGAATCATCATGGAAGTGAGGTTGTTTGATGGGGGAGGCGAGAAGTCGGAAGGGTCTGCACAACAATTCTATACCCGAGTTCTACCGTTCTACGCATAACCTGTCTGAGTACAGCATGGTATGGTAATTGCAGGTACAGGTAGGAGGTAAGGTAGCTGACCTATGAGGTGAGACCATCTTCGTGAGGTTCGGATGACTTAGCAAGGCCCCTCCCGTTCTGCAAAACTCCGCACGATCGGATCACTGATCACCGCGGCGCGCGGGTGATGCGGACGAGCGCGGGTGTGGAGTGCATGCAGTTCGTGATTGAGATGAGGGGAGTCCTCCAATCCATTGTGATTCCTATATTTTCCACCACATCAGATCACGAGAACCACCTAGGTATTACCACCGTACCATAATCTTACCACACCTACGCTGGAATTGTTTCATATCCATAATCCTACCCAACCTGTCAAAGGAGAGAAAACATGGCAGCTCCCGCTCGGCGATTGGGTATATTTTAAACAAACATGCCCTTCAGCCCCCCATGTGGTGGTGTGAGAATGGTGCTCGAGCTGACTAGGATACCTACATTTTAGTGAGACCGGCGTTGTTGTACGAAACCTCACCACCCCCATCATCCCGTTTGTGTTGACCTGCTTCCAGCCGCGGCTGACCGAGTGCATCATCATCATCATCATTGTTGTCCATTTAGTATCTGCGATCTGCAAGAGAAGTTTGCCAAAGCAATCTACAATTATCCGGCCGTCATTGCGACGACGCAGAAGCTGTTGAAAGCGAGCCAGGTGCTTTCCATTCCCGTCATTGCGACCACGCAGTTGCGCGGGAAATTGGGAGAGACATGTCCGGAATTGGGATTGGACGCTCCCCATGGTGTGCAGACGCTGGTGCATGCGGACAAGTCCAAATTCTCCATGTGGACGCCCGAGGTGCAGAAGGTGTTCCAGCAAGACTTGGGAGGTGAGAAGAGGGAGTGTATCATTGTGGGGATTGAAAGTCACATTTGTGTGACGCAGACTACGTTGGACCTGCTCAGGGAAGGACACAAGGTGTATGTCATTGCAGACGGAGTTTCGAGCTGTAACCCGCAGGAGATTCCTATTGCCTTGGCTCGATTGAGGGCTGAGGGCGCAGTTGTTACAAGCTCCGAGAGCTTCCTGTACGAGCTCATGGGAGACGCGAAGATTGAGGAGTTCAAAGCGATTGCCGGCTTGGTAAAGGAGTACAGTTCCAAGACAAAGGAATCTTTGCAAGCGCTTTGCAAGTTCTGAAAGGACGTCTTGGGAACGGTATGAAGGAGTTCGATGAATACATAGGTACTGTGTCAAGAAAAATAAATCGGTGTGTCTACTATCCGATCGTATTCATGTGAAGGTTGTTTTATTTCAGTACACACGCCGGTCAGCACTGCTGCGCTACTGGTTATTAGCGGCACAGCCTTTCTTCACTGTTGCACAACGCTGACGTGCTTGCTCCCCAGCCACGAGGATGCTGTAGCATGCGATGGGGGGGTGCATGATTCTGGATGTCGGGATGCGATAAAAAAAGCATCGAGGTCTACGGAGGTAAGGTCAGGTAGCGACGGAGAGCAAGTGGCGCATTCGAGATTATTGCGAAATGGGATACCCGGGCTGGGGGCCAGGGGAGGCAAAGGAGGGCTGTGAGTTTAATCAACTTTAATGGCGACCTTAGGTAAGACTACCGGTCAGCACCACTGTACAGACTGCACAGGTACCTGTTAGGGAGTACGAGGATTCACAGATTGATCAGAGCGCGCCGGCGGACGTGAGATGATCCCACAGCTCGGTACGGTAGGTCCGAATATAAAGGAGTGGCGACTGTGTGATGAGCAGTCTTCTACGATGTGGTAGGTACATGAATCGTATACAGGCATGCATCCCATTCCCAAATACATGTAGGAGGTATGATTCCTCCTTCGACCGGTCATGCCACTGCCACGAGCGCCATGACTTGCACGTGGTCGTCGGGCTCTTCATGATGCATCATTGCATCCACTGCCACCCAGATACGAAGAAAGGTAGGGTACATACTAGTTCTAGCGGTCGAAAGTAGGAGGTCGTGTCCCTTGCAAGCCGCAATCTGAGGAGCGCATTGTCTTGCGGCCGCCACGCGAGCGTGTGAAAGGATCATGTATTTTCGCATCAGGTCGCAGATTCAAGGACGGCCATTCAGGTGGCCAGCGGTGACCACCACTGTGTCTTTTAGTAGCAGCAGCAGCAGTACATGTACCTAAATACCTTACCTAGTAGTATCAGTAGTAGCAGTAGGAGGTAGTGGACTCATCCAGGCAATTTAAATACTCCGGTGCCCTCTGGCCATCCTTCGCGCACGCCCGACGACGCGAGAAGACCACGCTGCCGCCGCCGCCGACAACGACGGGACGTTCCAGCAGCGACCGACGAGAGATTCCAGAAGAGGCAGCGAGACATCCCCGTGGAATTCCACTCGTTTTGTTCGCGCGTTGTTGCTTTTTTACCTCAGACGAAGACGGGAGGGCTGTCGAGCGCCTGTTCTAGGTCGATTTCGACCAATCTCTCCGTAACAGGGCTCCAGGGGTCTGGAGAAGGGCCACCACACACGGCCGTTTCCAGTCCTTCTTCACTGGCTACAGTACCACATTGATTATTGCACTACTGCACTGCGCTGCTCTGCTTCCACTGATCACCACCATCGAGCCCGATACCAACATCACCACCACCACTACCACCACTACCACCACCACTACCACCAACACCACCACCACCACCACCGAGTTCCCCACGACACTGGCGATTGCCGCACCTATTATTTCCACCCGGCGCCCTCTCCCGCACCCCGTGTCCACTGCACACCTCCACGCTCACTACTACCTACCTTATCTTCCCGTACACTGCTCGCTGCACACTGCATCCGCTTCAGACGTGAACAGCCTTCCATTCTTGCCACAGCCAATCGCCGCAACTTCCTCCACTGGCACGCCGCTGCCATCCACGATCGTGGCCCATGGGAGCGGCAACTTTCAGCACACTCACTGCGGGACTGCGCCGGTGACACAGGAGCACTGTCGAGCGATGGCTGGTCTTCCTAATGGCTCCAGATTTGAACAGGCCCAGGCGGTAATACCACGCCCGGGCATTTACTCGCATCACAGCAATTCCGTGCCCTCCACGCCACATCAGAAGCCGCGCGACCTGGGACGATTTCACTCCCGGTCGCCTTCACCACACCGGGGTCTTGCCAACCAGTCGCCACACTCGGTGGCTTCAGAAGCAGTGGACACCCAGAAATCGAGCAGGGCCAACACGGGCGTGTGTGCGTTCGAATCTGGAAGCGAGTTCCGGAAGCGACGCATACCCTATGTCGATGGTGGCAACGAGGAATTGGCTGCGCCCAAGAAGGAGCCGAAGAAGACGCTGAGTCCAGACGAGCAGAAGAAACTGACTGCCGATATGCTACATCTCTACGACCAATTACTACCCAACATAGACAGCGAAGCGAGGCGTAAGAGACTGATTGAGAAACTGGAACGGATATTGAAAGAGAAGTGGCCGGGGCATGATATCCGTGTGAACGTATTTGGATCCTCGGGGAACCTCCTGAGCTCGAAAGACTCAGACGTGGACATTTGCATCACGACGGAGCTCAAGCAACTGCAGTCGATGCACTCGTTGGCTGAGGTCTTGCACAATAGTATGTCATCGCGACCATCGCTGCGCGCAATTGACGTTGCACAGGACATTCGAGGCTGACACATTTCAGATGGCATGGTCAAAGTCGTTTGCCGACCGAATGCCAAAGTGCCCATCGTTAAGTGCTGGGATCCTGAGCTTCGGTTATCAGTTGATCTGAATGTCAACAACTCCCTCGCTCTTCAAAATACACGTATGATCAAGACTTATGTGCAGTTGGACAAGCGGGTACGACAATTGGCCAAGATCATTAAGCACTGGACGAAATGTCGGATACTGAATGATGCGGGTACGTCGACTGTCATCATGTCTCGTCTACCTCTCTGCTAACTTTCAAATCAGCATACGGTGGCACGATCAGCTCGTATACATGGATCTGCATGATCATCAACTTTCTCCAAAGACGAAATCCACCAATCTTGCCATCTCTGCAGAAAATCTCGGATTGCCGGACGACCCTAGAGTCGGGAGAATTATCGCCGTTCGCGGACGATGTTGATGCGATCAAACGAAAGGGTCTAGGACCGGAGAACAAAGAAACGCTGGGCGAATTGCTTTTTCAATTTTTCCGACACTACGGCTACGAGTTTGAGTATTCCAAATACGTTGTTTGCGTGCGAGAAGGCCGGGCAGTATCGAGAAAAGAGAAAGGCTGGGATCCGAAGATCAATTACCAAGATAAGGAGTCACGTGTGCGGCTATGTGTTGAGGAGCCGTTCACCCAAGATCGAAATTTGGGCAATTCCGCCGACGACTATGCTTGGTATGGCATACATCAAGAGATCAGGCGTGCCTTTGATCTCCTCGCAGATGGCCTACAGCTACTGAAGTGCTGCGAGGAGTTTGTGTTTCCGCCGGAACCAAAGAGGGCCATCTTCGAACGACCTACTCCGAAGCCGAAGCCGACCTTGACAAGGAGCGTATCGCAGTCGAATAGGACGAACCTGGATCCAAGTGGTCGTTCTCGGAAGAGCAACAGACAGGGCTCTGGACAGAGAGCTGGAAATCGTAGAGCATCTAGTGGTGCAGCGTATAGCCATCATCGCTCTGGGGTCCCATTCAGTCCGCCTCTGGGCGCCAATCCAAGTGACTACTTCCAGGTCAAAGGCGGTTTGCATGAACAACTGTTTCAGCAATACCAGTTTCTACAGGCGCAACAGGATGCTCTGCGTCACCAGTTGGAAAGGCAACAGCACGTTGCCACGTCAGCGCGAGGCAGTGATTTGGCCGGGTCTCCTCGACCAAGACAGTATACGAACGGACTCGCGAGCCCGCGGTTTGCGGATCACCCTCCGCAGTCTGCGCCTCTGCTGCCTGGTTATCTCTACCACTATCCTGCAGCACCTCGATATCCACCTCCGTCCAATATGTCGCAGGCTCGTCAACGAGACGGGGCGGATACAAACCCATCCTCGCCCTCCTTGGTAGCTGCCATGCCAGCGATACGCCGCAATGGACATCGAGGCAGTATTCCAGACGCCTCGGCGAGCTCTGCCAGGTCGCAGTCTCAACCAGGACGCTCCTTGCCACACCCACTGACCCTGCAGCAACATGTACATCCTGGCTACGATGTCTCGGGGGTGCTTAACAGTCATCGTTCTGTTCCACAGATGTATGCTGGACATCCTGGTCTAGCGCTACCGCTGAGTGCACAATTCCCGGGTGTCCATACTGCAGGTTTGACTCAGGATAGCACCATGCCCAAAGAGTATGTTGGCTACTTCAGCTCTCCGCAACTTGGACCTCAGCAATTTGCAAGCTCGAGCCAGTTACCGCCGCCAGCTATGACTTTGAGAGATCCACCGACGCGACAAAGAAGAGTGACGCCGGATCTCGCGCCGCCTTTGATCAACGGGCGGCATAGCTCACGATCGCCTTCTCCACTCAATCATCTGCGCGGTCTGTCACTGCAGGGAGACGTGGCTGTAGAGCCTCCGTTGTTCATCGAAAGGCCTACCACAAATGGACAGCATTCCTCGGCGTCAACATTGCCACCAACTCCCGTCACAACCTCGGATCCTGTGTTAGTCAACGGAAGCACCGGTGGGCCAGTCATCGTGAATGGGTCCACACGAGCTCCTGCTCCCAAGTCTGCCGAACAGACGTTGACAAACGGAATCGCAGGACCAGGCATTCAACTGCAGAACGAAATTCCATTTGTGGCGCAACCGGAAGACCTGCCGAGATTGCGGCCAGTGCAGGTCCGGACGAATTTTGAGCAGTCGTCGAGCGACCTCATGCCAGAAGGTGTGCCACCAACGCGGCATTCCACGTCAGATGTCCGGGCGAGCCTCTCGCCTAATGGCACACACCTGAATGGGCTAGATGGCCACCACCACGAACTCAGCCCAGTAACGACGGCTATGCTCTCCCCAGTGGCTGAGCTTCGTACCCCTTCTCCAACCCATACAAGGGTTTTCGAACACGACTATCCGAAAACGAATGGGCTGCTCAAGACTGCAAAGGTTACTGATGCTAAGCAAGTTTTGAACGAGAATCAACATTCCAAGGCCGGTGTGAAGGTGGAGCACGAGCGGAAAGGTAGCGCCCCTGTGCCCTCGGCTCCAGGCAATGCTTCCAAGGGCATGACCATACAACCCATTCCTCCTTATGTGCCATCACCCAAGAACGAGTGGCAGACAGCTTCCGGAGGCAAGAACAAGCACAAGAAGAACAAGTCGATTGCGGGCGCCAGAGCTAATGGTGTTGGTGCTCAGCCATTTCCTCCATTCGATTTTGAACGAAAAGGTGGCTAGGGGGCAAGGAATCTGCAAGGTCTTTACAAATATCACTGTGCAGCGGCGAAGCAGCAGAGGCAAGTCGGTCGTTGAAGACAGACGCGTGCTGGGCCGATACCGACACAGCTCGTATTGTAACAACACTGCTCCCGGTAGCACACTGTCGAGCCCGTTTCGGGTTCATGGCTGGATGTGGAGAAAAAGAGAGATGGCGAAAGACGACGGCTCTGGATGGATATGGAAAAATAAACCTTGGCTTAGCAGGAAGCAGGTTGTGATGATTGCGTACATTTGTAACAAAAATGTTAAGCTCGTTTGGGATTTTGGCGTGAAGATTCGGCGTGAAGGGGTTAAACGCGGGCATATACGCGGAAAGGACGTCGCTGTTGCATGCATGAAGGACCGCATGAGCCCTTTGACGATTGTTTAGGGGAACAGGGTAGTGGCCACTCACTGTCATAGGCGTCTGAGCGCAAATCCTGTGTGTGTGTAGACATATCTTGACCGATAGCCAGAGGCAGGCAAGAGCGAAATTCATTGTTTTGGTGAGACGACCTCAAGAAGGTCGTCTGAAATTTTCTGGCAATTGCACCTCTCTACCCATTTTACCTTGCCCTACTTTTCGGACTTTTTGGACTTTTACCCACCTCGAGTAGGTGGGCAGCAGCCCGTCCACTGCTGATTTTAGGTGGGTGTCCTTGTGGTCTGGGGACAAATCGCTGAGATGTATATTTTTCTTTTTCTTTTTCTTCTTTTTCTTTTTCTTTTTTGTTTCGCCTTAGTCGTGGAAGATCCATGTACTTGCCGAGTCTTTCTTTTTTTTCAAAGTAGAAATAAATAGGCAAACATTAGTGTGTATCACGATGAGATTCATCTGTGTCTCCGACTCCATACTGTACTTACATGGTGACTACCTTGATATAAATTCTGAAATGAGGCGGCCTCAAGTTTCTCTCTCTCTCTCTCTCTCTCTCTCTCTCTCTATACGCCAACGCTGAAAAAGATTCTATCATAATTTGTTCATAATGTACCCTCATAGGTTCTTCTCGTCTACTTCATCGTTATTGCTCTCGCCTCACTCAGTCCGCAAACTGCCGTGTAAGGTAATTGCGAAAGCCTCTGTTGACTAATGTCCATGTACCATCGCCAGAAGCGGAAGGCAGGAGCTCAAATTTCTCCCAACGGGCGTCGCTGCCTCCACCAATCACGTATATGACTGCACCAGCATCGTCGTTGGTCTCGCTGGCCGTCGGGTCAAATGTGATAATGCCTTTTGGTGGCTTTCCACTCGGGTCGTTGGGCAGCGATGAGACTGGGTTCGTCACCCGCTTCTTGGTGCCATTGGGTGCTGTCGTCCAACTATGTGCTACTCCGCCTTGCCAATGTGCTGGGTCGTTGCCGATGAAGAAGGGTGCTGATGCAACACTACGAACGTCACGAACCGCTTGTGGCATCAGTGAGTGCGCTTTCAAGGCTGCCATGGTCGATACAGCAGCATCTCGTGCTGGCGGCGATGCCGCTACTGGTGGAGGTCGAAGGCCATAGTACTCTTGCACGCTGCCATGATAGCCGTAGCCGGGACTATGATAGCCGTAGCCGTGACCACCGACCGCTATTGATGGCGCAGGAGATGATCGCCCCAATGAAACACCTGATTGTGAATCGCGATCGAGGCCTGCTCCAGCCGCAATGCGGTGGATGGGATAAGCCGGGTGTTTCGGACGTGCTTTTGCGAGAGGGGCACGTTCTGCAGTGGGTGGCGCTGGAATGCTGGGTCGTATGTCGTAGACATGGAGCGTGCCTTTGTCGCTAGTGGATGCCACAAACCTGTTGCCGATGCTGAAAGCTAAGCTGTAGATGATGGAAGGATCCATACCACGCCGAAACTCGGCAATCCTTTCTGTTGTCTGTGTGCTGAAGACACGAATCAATGTTCCATGCTGGCTCGTGGTCGCCAGCAATGAGCCATCCGGAGAGAGTGCAATGCATCGGAGGGCCGAATTATGAGCCTTGAGCACTCGTTTCGTACAAGCTGCTCCGGATTCACTCTTCAGTGTGATCAGCTGGACTTGACCTATACTCTGTGCAGGGAGAGCCAACAGCTCATTAGATAGGGAGGCGACCGCGAACGTGTTGATAGAGGTTGGGTAGATGGAGTGAGCGAGGTTGGGTGCTCTGATTGGTTCCAGAGGCTCAATTTCGGTCTGTTCGGAGCCACTGTCATCATGCTCTGCAGGTGAACCTGCTCTGGACTGGAGTTCTTGATACTGGAAGAGTACTGTTCTTTGCTCCAGAATGACAGCCATCCATTTTGAAGTCAAGCGGACGCCTAATATAGGCTCGTGTAAATCGAAAGAACTCAGTTCCCGCTCTAGGACTGCATCCCAGAAGACCACCACATTCGGGCCTGCATTCTTTGATTTATGTTTGAACACAAACGCACAATATCGGTCGTCCAAAGGCTCAGCGATAGTCGCAGCACTGTTGATCGACAGGCTCGGCTGATACGCAAGGAGGCAGTTATCTAATCGGTAGGTTCGAAAGCCCTCACTGAGAGCAGTTGCAAACCGTTTCCGCGAAGCTGAATATGATATTGACAGCACAGTCGGAGTGTTTGAGGGTTGAATCGCCTGGCGAGTGTTCATTGCGCTCCAGCGAGAAGAGAGCCGCTGAGGTCGCCTACTATTGGTGTTGCACTTGAGGCCACAATGATCACCGCTCTGCCATATCGATGCACGGTGATTGGCGTATTATCTGTGCCCACGACGGGCTACTCGCGGGCAAGCAATTTGGTGAAGGAGACCGTATCGAGCGTTCGGATGTTCAGAGACTTACCGCCTGCGTGAACAAAGACGAGTGCAGCGTGAAGAGTGAAAGAGGAAGATGTCCTCGGGGTGATGCTTTATAGGTATTGCGGTCAAAAGACGGGTGTTTCGCGCATCTCATCACATGCTAGAGTGAAGTAACCACATAGAGACTAGTGTCCACACGTCCAGACGGCGGCAGCAGCCGAGTGCGCCAAGCGCGATCCCTGTTGAACCCCTTTGCGACCTGCGACTTCCATCTCCCAGCGTTCGCGGCAGTTTCCCGTCGCGCTCTCCTCCAGATTATTGCTTATTCCACGTTTCTGACTCTTGCTGCATCTCCTGCACGTGGTCAACAACGAACTCGACGTCCTCCACGCAGCGCGCGACGACCCACGACGAACCGGTAGAGCACAGGTGAGTTGGTTCCCCAAGAGCTAATGGGGGCGCAATTCGTGGAGAAGCGGTGGACTTGGAGCCACGCAGCATGGGCTTCCAGCGACCCCCCACCCCCATTGCGCTGCGACGACGAGGCTCTCGGCGTCAATTAAACAACTCGTGCTGACCAGCAATTCGTCTCACAGCTCGCTGCTATACCACCTCGCCTTCCCGCCACCTTCCAGGAACATCGCTCAGGATAGACTCCTGGCGCTCGACCTCGTTTGCTAGCACCGCCAACATGTCTACCTCCACCTCCCACATTAAGCTGCGCCGCAAGAAGAATGTCAAAAAGGGTATTCAGTTCTGCTTGATGGTCTGTGGCGCTTCAGGCACTGGCAGAACCACCTTTGTCAATACCCTCTGCGGGCGCCAGGTCTTGCAGCCTATGGACGCTGATGACCCGACAACCGCACACATCGAGGAAGGCGTCAAGATCAAGCCCGTAACTGTCGAGCTGGAACTTGATGAGGAAGGCACTCGCGTGTCGTTGACCATCGTCGACACACCCGGATTTGGCGATAGCATTGACAACGAGGCTTCCTTCCACGAGATAGTGTCCTTCTTGGAGAGGCAGTACGACGACATTTTGGCCGAAGAGAGCAGAATCAAGCGTAACCCGCGATTCCGCGATAACAGAGTCCACGTGCTCCTCTACTTCATCCAGCCAACAGGTACGCTGTGCGCCATCAAGTGGCAGGAGCATTAGCTGACAGCACGTTCTAGGTCACGGTCTTCGCGAACTCGACATTGAACTGATGCGCCGACTCAGCCCTCGCGTCAACGTGATTCCAGTGATTGGAAAGGCCGACTCGCTCACACAGTACGAGGTGGCAGAGAGCAAGAAGTTGATCATGGAGGATATCGAGCACTACCGCATCCCGGTGTACAACTTCCCATACGACATCGAAGAGGACGACGAGGACACAGTTGAAGAGAATGCCGAGCTGAGAGGATTGATGCCATTTGCGATTGTCGGATCTGAAGATGTCATCGAGATCGAGGGCAGACGCATTCGCGCTCGCCAGTACCCTTGGGGTGTGGTTGAGGTGGAGAACCCTAAACATAGCGACTTCCTCGCTATCCGCTCTGCACTTCTACACTCTCATTTGGCAGATCTCAAGGAAATCACCCACGACTTCCTTTACGAGAACTACCGTACCGAGAAGCTATCTAAGAGTGTTGCGAGCGCCAACGAGGCATCGGGCATTACCACCGAGAGCGACAGCCTGGACCCACAATCTCTTGCGTCGCAATCTGTCCGCCTCAAGGAAGAGCAGCTGCGTCGTGAAGAGGAGAAGCTGCGCGAGATTGAGATCAAGGTGCAGCGCGAGATCAATGAGAAGAGGCAAGAGCTGTTGGCTCGTGAGTCGCAACTCAAGGAGCTCGAGAGCCGTATGGGACGTGAGCACACACCAATTCATCCACTTGTCAACGAGGATGACGAGACGGACGCTGGCGCCCAGCACTAGAGGGCTTCACACCCTGTACAGGCGTGTGCAAACGTGATACCCTGCAGTTGCTGTTCGACTGCATCAGGCTCAAGGACCAGCACGGACACGTGATTTGGTGCGGATGAGATGCTGCAAATCGTGCCTTCACTCTGGCGAGATGGACAGCTCCCGAGAATCGACTGTGGCACACCCCAAGATACCCTGCAGCGACGGATTCTAGTTCACCTGGACGCTGAAGATGCGGAACGGCTTCTACTGAGCAGTATCTTTCATATGTATCGTAATTTGAGAGCGGGTTATCGGCAAGAATGAGCAGCGCATGTGTAAAGCAGCATTCCCAAGGCGTGTACCCGCTCAACTAGTATGCCCTATTGCAGAAAGTAATTAAGTTCCATTCACACGCAGCCACTTCCACCTCTGCCGCACCTCGAGGCTCACGTGATCCTGCTGGCTTGATACCGCTCCAGAGTCTCTGGCAGACTGCCACGACGTAGGTGAAGCTACTCCGCAACTCAATAGAAGGTCTCATCGCGCGCATACCACCGAAGTCATCACGAAGCTCAATCTCTTTTTTGAACAGATTACCTTTTCGCACCCTGTGCACTATATGTATGTGTATATATATATATATATACACACCTCGTATGCATAATTGAAGGTACATGTACCTTACACCTACCCTACTTTTTTCCCCACGAATCTCACTCAGCTCATGTTTCATCCTTTACCTATGTACCTGGCCGGCACCTGGCTGATCTTCCCATGGCTTTTTAGGCAGAAGTCTCCGAAAGTACTAGCTAGCCTAGCTACCTACCTACAGTACCTAGGTAAGTATCCTACTCGATTTTTTCTTATCTTTTGCCCAACGGTTTGTACCTTGTACTCAACGGCTTACTACCTATGTTACTGTATGCATGCATGCACGTATTGATCGAGATAGGAACAAATGCTATTTTTTTTTTTCCTTTCGATTTCGCGCTTGATATATGTCCTAGTGAGTCACCTAGTTAGCTGACCGATTGTTCGTTTTGTTCTTTTCCCTACATTACTATTTTTTTTTTGGTTATACTATTGAGGTATACTAGGCTTCTAGCTATAGAGTATACTAGTACCTTTAAGTGCCTCTAGGAGAAAGGAAGTCTTTCGATATAAGTTAGGTAGGTAGGTACCTATGTAGGTAGTTGTAGGCTTAGAGAAGACAGCGGGAAAATCTATGTTGTTTTCCCTTTTAGATTTTCACGGCTAAAGCAGTAAGTACAGTAGACTTGGTCCTGCAGCTTGCTTCTCTATAGAAGACTAACTAGTAAAAATTTAGGAGTTTCGAGGGAAAAGAAAATAGTACTCTGCTACGCTACGCTACTTGTTGTAATTGTTATATCATGTGAAGAGGACTTTTACTTCACTTGTTCAATGAGGTGAAGTTGCTCTGCCGATAGACTAAAATGCCGCTAGAATCATTTAGCGTTTGTGCCGTATTTCAGGCTACAGGTACCTGTATACTGGGCTAGGAGTCTGGAGGCATGTATATTAGGGATCCTGGTCTTGCATTTAATTAAGATGGGCTGCATTCATCAAATTGCTTCTCAACCTCGGGAGTTGCACTTGTTGTGAAGTTCAGGTTGTTGCAATGACACCACCTACACACATATTCACATCTTCACATCTACGTCAGTAGGGAGAACGGGAGTTTGCAAAAGTGGTTTCGGTAGACATGGATCGAGGGGATAGATACGTGAGGTTGGTTTTATTTTGAGGGAACCGAAATTCATACCTTCTATCTAAATGGGTAAATGACAAAGAATGTACCTTGTGCAAAAGCACACAACATGAACAACTGTAAAACACTACCACTGGCGCAACCACGTCCGCAAAAACATAGGTTCTTTGCCTCCCTTCCCGCTAGTATTATCCCTCCAGCCACTCAGAAAACACTAGTAAGAAGGGCAGTTGATGTGGTACTTCTCGCACTGTTCAACATCTCCAGGGAAAGTGTCTCGTTCCCAAGTCAGGTAGATCCATTCTCCGCATCCGGATCCCTTTGGTCCATCAACGGCAGTAACATCACAGTCCCCGCCGTTGGCCGCCTTGTAACCGATCGTGCCGTCCAGATGGAAGATGACCTGGATCGCTCCGTAGTTCCATGTCATGGTGCCGTCGTCTTCAATTCTGATGCCGTGGCCATAAACAGAACCATCGATTTGAAATGGGGCGCCGGGGCCATCGCCATATCCGCGTGCCACGATGGAATTCTACGGAAGCAGGTTGCTCAGCATGTTGTTTGGGGTGTCATGTCGAGATTTCTTTTTCTTGGTGTGAGGTTATCTCTCGTCGAGGGTGATGACTTACGGCTGCAAGCTTTGGAGCTGCCATTGTTTGGGTGATTGCAGATGCTGCAATCACAGCGAGGGCGGCCTTGAACTGCATCTTTTCGACTTGGGTGGTGTTTTGATGTTGTGAAGTGCGGTGGTGGCTGCTTTGAACAATGTCGGACCCAAGCGAACGTGCGAACTGTAGTTTGGTAGATGAGAATCGGTTGGCTGCTGTGTAGAAGGAGGCAACTCATGCCCCTCTTTATATTCATACCTTATCGTATGTTGCGCTTGACCCATACCTGCGGATGTACTGGCAATGTGATGAATAATGGACAGTGCGCGAGTCTCGACCCATGGCCGAGTTCGAATCTTCTCAGAGACCTAGTCAAAGCTGCGGGAAGAGCCCAAATCGGCCACTATAGCCTCGTGGATAAAGTCATCGTGAGCGGAACTCCTCGTGATTCAGCAAATCTAACCCTGTCTGACCTCGTGCCTTCCAGCGCGCCCCTTCCACGCCCAGCAGGAATATGGAGTCCAATATGCTTGTTCGCACGTCGAACCAGTTTTCGGCATGGGTCACTGGAAATGAGTATCAACTCTATCCTATTTTCGATATTGAATCCTCGCCCATGGAGAGAGCGCCGCGAATCGCAGTGGAGGACGGTCGGTCGACGTCAACCAGCCAAGGCGTTGTGAAGACCTTGGGAAATTACTCGATGGCTGCCGGTCATACAACAAACCGCGCACATGTTCCAACCATCCAATGCTTCGGTGGCGGGACGAGGATGACCTTGACAGGTAGACGGCTTGTCTGGATGATCGTCAAGCATGAAAGCTGCAACACTACACCTTGTGTCCTCTAATGTTCCTCAGATCTCTTCGAACTGTGGCCTTTCCGTATTCACCAAACGAATTCTCCCATTCGAAGTCTGGATTCCTGCCCTGCGGCCTGAGTATACCGTCCACAGATCTAACAATACGAAGAGATCCTAGGGAACGTTACTTCCGGCCATGCCGCACTAGATATTCTTTGCCAACATCAGGGTTTCTGGTTGTTGTCCCCATTCGCCCGGTCATGGAAGCCTTTTTGCATATTTCAAGGAATTTAGTTGTGCTACTGCTCACAAGACTTATGGTCAAGTCATCGAGAGTGTGGGCGAGAGCGTTGTCAACTTGTCGTGCTTCCATTCTCCACCTGAAATACTGGTACACTCCTCATCATCTGGGCAAGTCTAGTAGTCTCATCACGTGCACCATTTGGACAAGCTTCGAAAATAAATGGTTAAAAGCCGAAATCGACACCATATCGTATGATGTTGGATCACATCGTAGACTTCGTATAAGGTAGGATCCATCGAGCGTCTTGGCTGCCATCTGCCCTTGCTAGGCTTGCCTACTGTAGAGCATTCTGCTTGCGATGCGAGTTCGGGTTCAGCCATTCCATCAGGTACCTTGCGTAGTCCTGAGGCAATCTCGGTCTGCTTCATGTGCGATGTCAATTTTCATATATTTGTAGCATCCATGAACTTCCACTACTGCCGGCTGTTTACAGGCTAGTCTTACATCACTTGACTTTCTGGCATGTTGCGCTGCCTCTGTCCAACTGGTTGAGGTGCGTGTGCTGTCCCGCGCAGCCCTAGGCATGGCGAGGCATGGCGAGGCGATACTGCGTTGTCAGGTCCACAAGCAGGATCAGCTTACCTGCAGCTACCTCTCTCCACGGAGCCTCTCATCACCATCTCCAGAATCATCTGAAGCATTCTCTCTCTCTCTCTCTCTCTCTCTCTCGCCCCCTCTGTTACTCTGTTCTCACATAGCATTAGGGTCCATTGAACTCGTGTTACTCGCAGGCGGATATTCTTCCAATGTCCTCGAAGCTTTCTGCTTCCCCTCCACGAGCTACCTCGTACTTCTCTGCTGTTCCTCGATGGCCTGCGTCACAGGCTTCTTGCCTGACCTGAATGGCGCCATTCTCTTCTGCAACCGATCTGACTCGGTTTGCCTCACCACGCCGTCCGTCTTGGGCAGATGTGTCGGAAATCTCGTAGCTTTCAATGTCTGAGGTCCAGAAGGTAGATATCTCGGCTCCAAGAGACCAATCTATGAAATTTTTTATGTATTAGCTCCCACCGCGTCCTCTCCTACACCATATAAATCCTCGCCCTCATGGCTTACCATACTCAACAACCTCCACACAGTATCACTCGGCTGCGCGCCCACGCCTAGCCAGTACTTGGCTCGACTGACGTCGATCTTGATATCCTTTTGCTTTTTCTGTCCAGGCTCGGCGCCTACGGGCAATTTGGGAATGGGATCGTAGGTGCCGAGGACTTCCATCGGCTTAGAGTCGCGGGCGGTTTTGTCCTGGGCGAGGACGATGTTGTAGAAGGGCGAGTGTCGTTTGGCTCCCGAAGGCGTTGAGACGCGCGAGAGACGGAGTCTTAAAACCATGATGTCCTTTCTCAGCCTTGCTCTGTGCCTGTCCTGGCTCTGTCGCGGCGGGTGATGCGTCAAAGAATGTTTTTGATATGTGCCTCATAGGTTGAAGTTAAGGTACGAGGTACGAGGGTCACTCCCGTGCAAAGGGTCGTCGCCGCATCTCTGAACCAATCATGCATCAAATTGAATCAATATTTGACGACCCCTAGACCTTATCGCGTAAGGTAGGTACCTCAATACCTAGGAGGTAGGTGCCTAGGTACTTAGGTACTACTTACTTGCGTTACTGTGTACAACGCGTCCACTCAGCCAGCCACTCCTCTCCCTCACAACCAACACTCCGCTTGAAGACAAGAAGAGAAGATGACAACCATAGCAAGAGGAAGGAGAGACACGACGACGGCCGCGCGAAAGAAGAAGTCGCAGCGAACGGACATTTGGTCCAATCTCCTGCGCCAAACACGCGAAGCCCAAGCTCGAAACCGAACACAAGCCGTCCAGCATCGCGAACTGATCATCTGTGGTGGCTCTCCCGCCGACCAGCGCTCCTTCGTACAGAGTCTCACTCGTCCACCGCCCGCACAACCTCCTAGCAGGAACCAGGAGCGAAAGCAGCAGAAAGCAAGGGGAGAACTGCGATTGAGCAATAGATATGCCTATGGCTATGGACATGTGACGCTGTACTCGCCGCCGCAGCAGAGTGGCACAGGTGTGCAAGTGTTGGGCGCTGAGGCTGAGGAGGTCGCGAGGCTGGAAGTACATGCCCTGCCGCAGCCAACGTCTGAGTATGCTGGCACCCTGAGAGGCTTGTTGGTGAGACGGAAGAAGAAGAAAGACCAGCAGACGGAAGGACAACAAAAAGACGCTGAAGCTGAGGAGCCTGTAGACGAATATGAAGGCGCCACCGAACAGCGTCGGCCTGGGGTATGCGTCCTACTGAGCTGGAAAGAGCCGTGGAATTTCTTGGATCAGCTGAGGAGGTGGCTGCAATTGCTTGCTCAAGCTCTACTGCAACCTGGTGTGGCAGCTACGGATCCTCTGGATGTGCTCAAGGAGGCCCAAGTGCCACTCACTGTGGTTGTGCAGCATACTGAGACCCAGGAAGATCTATTCAGAGAAGGATACAAGGAGGAGGACTTTGACTTCATCTCACAGTGTCTACGAACTGCTCTCCTTCCACTACATCCTCTGAGTGCGCTGGTCTATACACCTTCTGCCGCCCCACCGCAGCAGCCAGGAAGTACTCTCAGCGAGCCACAGAAGGTCGTCTTCAACTCTTTGGGCTTGGATCTGGCAGCGTTGAGTCCTAAGAGGTCCCGCTCGAGCTCTGGTGCCGAGAGGAAAGACGAGCTCATCGTGAAGCACGAGTTCATGGACCGAATGGCAATTGTTATCCCAGCCGGATGGGACAGTCCAGCTTTCATCCGTACCCTCAGCGAGACATTCTCCCCCGAAGATATCGTCAGTGGCTGGTTAGAAGACCTGCAACCTCCACCAACTCCTTCTCCATCGAAACTTCAATCCTCTCCCCAGATCGAACAGTCCAATACATCGCCATCTCCAGAACAATCCAACGGCGGCGCAGAAGTCTACGAAAGCTCTCCTGTCCTAGAAGACGATGTTGAAGACGCCCTGACATCACTTCCCGCTAAGCAGCTCTCCTCCGCGTCAGCAGTACAATCCTACGAGAATCGAGTCTTCAACCCTGAAGCACATAAAGCTAACAAAGGACCACCGCAAATTGAAGTGGTGACGAAACCTGATCAGAAGTTTTTGGCGGAGATGAGAGAACATCTACAGCAACTCGAGCAACAGGATCGGGAGCGCGAAGCCAAAGGACAGAATTCTGGCGTGTCTAATACTGGTCTCAGCAGCACAACTCGGGTCAGTGCTTTGCCAGCTGGTGAATCTACAGGCGCGCTGAGTGAGCTGGGTGAAGTGAGTTTTAATGTTGGAGGCGTAAGCTACGATAGCGTTTCGGCAGAAGCTGCGATCAATGCGCTAAAGAAGGGAAGAGATGGAGATGAAGGTTCTTCGAGGATACATACGCCGAAGCCGAGAGGCCCTGGGGGCAATAGAATGGACGCAAATTCTGGGAAAGAGACGCCGGGGAGTAGTTTCAAGAGTCCTGAAAGTGCTAGTAACTCAAAGGCTCCGTTGGATGTCGATAAATTGGAGGAGTATTTCCAGAGCTTGCTGACTAAGAGCGGAGGTGGTGGTGGTGGAGGAGGAGGAGGGACCGGGAGTAGGAATGCTACACCCACGAGAAGGTGAAGTGGCTGGTAGGTATTCAGCAGACGAATGACTAGTGAAAAGAGATTGATCGCAGCAGAAGATACCCATTGAGCCAGTAGCGTGCATACTTGATATTTGAGCACATTTGAACAGTAAGACCCACTGGCCATCCGACCTTCTGCTTATGTCATGACGGTAGTAATGTGATTGATATACTCTCTCTTTTGCGTACGATGCCTCGTATTACCTCTTGACGATATATGTATACCTAAGAGGTAGGTAAGGTATGTACCTGTAGTTTAATGCATTGATCAATCCAACCTACCTAATTGCTGTTAATGTCCCTTAGGTAACATCTAAATTCCACCCACACTCTTAAGCTCTTAGCACACTTTTGTAAAGTGAGGTGCACATGTACCTATGGTATACATGTACCTTACGCGCTGCACAGGATGCCCCGTCATCAACCGGCTAGTTCATGTTTCCCATATACGATGCAAGAAAATAGTTAATCAGCACTAATAATTTCTGTACAGGAAACCGCATATACGGTACCAGGCAGGTACATGTATGCATGTCCAGCGTAGGTACATACGTACATCCATACATGTAGTCTCGCGTCCCATAATCATCTCCATCATCCTCCTCGTCTGCTGAAACACGCTTCGATTTTTCTTTTCTAGGGGGATGCAGCGCAACCCCCCTGCTCCTCCTCCTCCTCCTCCTCCTCCTCTCAACATCGTCTTTTCTCTCGAGCAGAATTGCCCGCGCGACACATAATTTGTACGTCATTCCATGAAGCGGCAAGATAGAGCTGTTGACTATACAAGTATTCGTGCAAAGAAGTATATTCTGAGTGGTCGTGGGTGTTTGCGGGGTTGGATGTGAGGGATGTTGTTGTGGGAAGTTCTTTTTCTTCATGTTCTTCTTCATCACCATAGGGGGTTTCCTTGTTTCGAGGGTTTGTCGGTATATCGATGTTGATGTTAATGGAAGTTGGACGAGGATGGGATACCATTGGTGAAGGGCTGGGGTTGGCAGCTCCGGCTGTGGCTTGAGGTTCTTCATTGTTGCATGTCGTCGTTTCTTCTTCTTCTTCTTGTTGTTGTTGTTGTTCTTGTTGCTGCTGCTGCAAGAGAATCTGAGACTGTTTTTGGAAGTTTCGAACTGCTCTTTCGTTGGGGCTGGAGACCTCCTCTTCTAGGCCTATACATTTCGCCCGAGTCAGTGTATATGTACAAGGGTGGAGGAGTTGTTGGAGTCTTGTAGTGGCTCACTTGATAGACAGTCTTGGCGGAGGTTTGTTCGTGCGGTAACGCGATGGAGGCGAGGATGAGGTGGGCTTCTAGGCAGGACGATGTGGGCCACACGCCTGATTTGGGTCATGATTAGAGACATGTCTCTTCTTGGAAGACTGGTGATCCTGATCTTGTTGAGGTCGGCTGGATAAGGTAATGTGCTTGTGCTGTACGTGAGCTGTAAATGAAGACTGAGAAGGTAGGCTTGCCTCTTCGTTTGATGTGGGCTTTGGTTGCGAACGTAGGACGAAGGATGTGGTAGTCGATGGGTGGAATGCCTGCACTGGTGATGACCTTGGGCTTTAATGAGTCTTGATGACACCAAACGCTCGACACTTCACTGTCACGACAAAGATCTTGCGGTATTTGACGAGGGGCAGGAGCAGTGAATTGTGCAGCATCGCGCTCAATGAACTATAGCCAGGAGGGAAGAACCAGGTTGCTAGCACTTCCCGACACTTTCATCGAGGAAGAATGCCATTGTCCTGCCTGCAAAGCCATTAATGAACGTGTTATATTCAGCAGCCTTTCGATGTATGTCCCCTAGTGGCAGGCATTATGCTATGCACACCTATGCTTGATGCTAGTACGCTTTGGATTCCTGTGTCTGCAGAGCTGTATGACGAATGTGTGATACAATTGGCCTACGAACTGTTACAGGTCCCAGACTGAGATACTCGTTATGCCTACTACCCGCGGCCATCGAGAGCGATTGAGGGCCTGGACTTGGCTCGCTCGCTGACATTTCGACCTACCTCTTGTTAGCATACCGAAGTCCTTTTTCCCGCCCCCGTGTAGCCACCTAGACCTATCTTCGGCGGTAGATACAGTCATTCGTGACATGCCTAGCCAAATCGTAGAGTACGTGTCTGCCTGGTAGACTTTCCCCTAATAGCTTCGCTTCTCGATATCAATTGATACATATGGCACCAGCCAAGACTATATCTCGCGTATCGTGGGCAGAAACTCCTGAGAGCATTGTCCAAAGGTATCTTGAGGCATACGAGTAACGATGTCTGGTAGATGAATGACATTTCCTTTGTCATAAGCATGGTTCCATGAATGATTGTGTATCATTATTGTTCTTGTCCAATGCATAGCTCCAAAGGCGTGGTCAATGGGCATAACTGCCTGCTCTGTCCATTCTGTCCATTTCGAAGTTGTTGTTGTGTTGAAGAACGCTTTGGGGAAGCATGTATTGAGCATAGACGATACCTGGTATAGTATCCCGTATTCCGGCCGATCGGCCGAGCGGATAGTTCCATCTCTTGTGGAGTCAGTTCCTGGCGCTTCCAACAACACCGTCACAACAACCTGGAGGCAATGGTATAGACGTTCACGAACATGGACTCTTACGAGCTCCCGTACGAATGTGGACAATATCTATGTGCGGTACGCCTCTAGATCAAAGACCTGGATCTTGTCGTTCGGATGGACCCAATCTTGGCATGTTTCACTGCACATGAAGAGAAGCCGATATGATATCAAGCAACGACGAGCAAGCGTACCAAGAGACATCTCTCAGAGTTTAAACAGATTCTGCTCCGGAACAACGAATCCTCACGCACCACAACGAACCATACCGAACATTACATCCGAAAGCACCGCCTGGACTGTCACAACAAGGAAAAGCGTGAGTTGTACCATGAGGATGCTTGAAACCCGCGTCCTGCTTCGATCCAGACGAAAACGGAAGGCTGCTGGTGTTTCTCAAATGCGCTGAAGTATACCTCCTACGAGCTACGAGGATGGCGGAGGCGAGAGAGAGACAGAGAGAGAGAAATCATACCTCCTCCTCCTCCTACGCTACTGTGACACACACCGACGGCCTCACTCGCACTCGCCCCGTGCAACAGGCGGCAGGGAGATTGACAATGACAACAAGCAATCCTGAATTCGTTTCACTACGTGTGGACAGTGCAAGGCTTGATCCACCCTCTAACGTGCAGTGGCGTTCTCTCTAGCGCTCCACGTTCCCTCTCCACTCGGAAGAGCTTGGTTGGTGAGCTTGTTCGAGAAACACTGACGCTTGGCGCTTCTTTAGTCTCTTCCACCTGCTTTTACTTCGGCTAGCCACTCCACTGAACACCACTTGACGTAGCTGCTTCCAACTTCTGTCGGACAGACAACAAGGAAGTCTATACAGCCGCCAGTCAATGCAGGCACGAGTAATGCAACCCGCAGGTGAGTGTCTATCTGCTCTTTTCCTCCATTTCCTACCTCTACTGTTTCTTGCGACTCTTTGTTCCCGCTGCGTCACGTCGCACGCAACATTCGTTCTGCCATGGCCATGTCAACTCTAGCTCTCGTGATTGCGCTCGCAGCGCTGTCCATGGCATCGAGCCAGCAGCAGCCTCTGTACAGCGAGTACAGCTTCGATCCTCTGGAGCATCTTGCTGGAATTGCACCTTACTTCGAGCCCAATGACCCTGCGAAGGATCCTCACCCACCCCAAGGCTGCGAGGTGACCAAGGTCGCCTATCTCGTGCGCCACGCTGCCATCAACGCCAACGACTTCGACTACGAATCCTACCTCGAACCCTTTACGGACAAGCTCAAGAACACCACGGTGGATTGGTCGAAAATACCCGAACTGTCGTTCCTCTCCACATGGACCCCGCCGCAACTCGAAGAACAAGAGCTCGTCACGAGAAGTGGAAAGCTAGAGGCAGCCCAGCTTGGTGTGCAAATGTCTTTCAGGTACCCGAAGCTGAGACTGCCCAAGCGAGTCTGGGCGAGTACTGCCGAGAGAACAGTCGTCAGCGCGTCCGGTCTCATTCGTGGGCTCGAGATGGACGACAATCAGATCAACTTGGTGCAGATCTATGAGGGGGAGGAGTCTGGCGCAAACAGCTTGACACCATACAAGGCCTGTCCGGCATACTCTTCCTCGCGTGGTTCTTCACAGTCTCAGGCTTATTCGAAGAAGTATACGGCACCTATTCTTGCGCGCCTGAAGTCGTATGCCCCGAACTTTAACTGGACCATGAGCGATGTGATTGGAATGCAGCAGTGGTGAGTTACCTCTCTGACACGCAGAAACTGTGTTCCCATGCCCGAGAAATGCACTAATAGACGGCCCTTCTGTTCTAGGTGTGGCTATGATACCGTTGTTCGTGGCAGCTCCCCATTCTGCTCTACCACACTCTTCCGCCCAGACGAATGGTTGCAGTTCGAGTATTCTCAGGATCTAATGTACCACCACAACACGGGTTATGGAAACGAGCTTTCTGGCACTCTTGGATATGGATGGGTGAATGCAACGCAGCAGTTGCTCGCCTCCGAGGACGCCGATGACCAGGATATCTACGTCTCTTTCACACATCGTGAGCTACCGCCAACTGTTATTGTAGCACTTGGTCTGTTCAATAATTCCGAATTGACTGGCGCCAACGATGTCAATGCAACAATGCCCACTGATAGGATCAACTACCACCGCCAATGGGTCAGCTCGTACATCCTGCCATTCTTGACCAATATTGCTGTGGAGCGCATGAACTGTACGGGTTCGTACGGCTACCAGAATCAGAGTGATCCGACGTATTATCGTGTTCTTGTCAACCGTAGTCCGCAGGTGCTGCCCGATTGCTTTGATGGCCCACTAGAGTCGTGCTCGGCCGCTGGATTCAAGAGCTTCGTGCAAGAAAGAGGGGAAATGTTTGGAGACTTTGCGGGTGCCTGTGGCGTTGAATACAGTAATTCCACTAATGTTATGAGCTTCTATTCATCGCCGAATAATGGAACTATGGTGGGAAAAAAGCACCGATAGAGACGGGAGGCACTAGATACAAGCCTTAATGTACATATCTAATGACGAACACATGACACCGACGAAGTGAAGAGTTCTCTATTTCCATTGTCACACTTGTCATCCTATACCCATACACCTTGATAGCATGCACAGTACATGTAAGTTGAGTGCCGTTTTCACTTCCAGGTTGTGGTTCTCACTTGTGGTTTTGAGTTGTGGTCGATATGACGGCACACGGCTGAAAGTAACGTGAGGTACCTAGGTAGGTACCTCTGCTGTATCCACAATCTTGTCTAACAACCATGCCTCATACATCAGCGACCGCTGCGTACAAGAAAAAGGATGGCACTCTCACCGTCGCCGACGACCGCAAATATGTCTTTTGGACGCCAGCAGCACCGACAGCAGCACCGCCCGCGGTGACAGTGCCCGTTGCGGACATCACCAATCTCCAACAGACGCCGGCCACGTCGAAGGCGATCGCTCTGAAAGTGGTGGTAGGCGACAGCAGCTATGTGTTCACCTTCAATCACAAGGACAATGCACGTAAAGAGCAGGAGAGCACGACCGATGTGTTGAGAAATATCATCGCGGCGAACAAAGCAAAGGATGCGAACCATCTCGCGACACCCGCTGCTGCAGCTTCTGCGTCAGGCACGCCTGGCCCAGCCAATGCCTCCGGGCCCGAAGATAGCGGCGCCAGTGCCTCCATGGCCATTGCGAAAGCGCTGTCCTCAACCAAGGTGGATGAGGGTTGGTACGATGATTCGAAGCTCAAGTCCGACATCACCCTTCAGCGGTCATTGCTCGAGTCGAATCGCACCCTGCAAGAGCGCTTCAACGAGGCCCTGAAACAGAAGCCCGAGACCGTGTCGATCGCGCAGTTCACGGGACAGTTCTGGTCGGCACGACTTCACCTTCTCCGCGCACATGCCATTGAAAAGGCGCAAAAGCAGGGAGAGTATAATGTTCTACCGGAGATCAAGTTTGTCATCAAACGGGCGGAGAAGGAGGGCGAGGCGGATACCAGGCAGCTTCAGATCTCGAAAGAGCAGATTCACTTGATTTTCAAGCAATATCCGATTGTGAAGGAGGCTTACAATGACCATGTTCCACCACTCAGCCAAGCTGAGTTTTGGACGAGGTTCTTTGGCAGTCGCTTGCTCAAGAAGCTGAAAGGCGAGAAGATCATGCAGAACGACACTCGGGATAACAAACTTGACGCATATCTGGATCGACAGCCCAGCGGCCCGGCCAGCATTCAGCACATACCCCACTGGATGGACTTGGAGGGCAATGAGCAAAATCATAGTCAGCGAAAGGGCAACAGACCCGATCAGGACATGCGGCCGACGTCTACAGAAAAGGTGCCGATCTTGCGAGTGCTGAATAATTTGTCGGAGAAGATGATGGCCCACGTGGCACCTGGAGACGGCGAGGCACACGCACCGGTCGGGTTGGATGAAGAGACCTTTGAGCAACTGCGATTGCGTGACTTGGCCAACGAAGATGTCGATAATAGGGTCAAACTCAGCATTAAGGAGCAGCAACGATATCTTGGTGGCGACAAGGATACACTCTCTGCTGATGCAAGTCTCTACGCGAAGCAAGATCCCAACAAAGTACTTGCGGTCGTCAATGCTGGGTTACAGCCGACGCAGGTCGGCAGCGATGTCAAAGGCACTTTGCGACTCGATCGTGTTATCGGATACCATACCGACGATGACTCTGACTCAGACGACGAAGCACCCGCAAGTCAAACCAATGGTACTGCAGCCAAGAAAAAGCACAAAATCGGTTCACATGCCTCCATGATTGCTGCCTCCAAAACTATCGTGTCTTCAATCAAGACACGCCGCGACTTCAGCTCTACAGATGCAACGTCACTCAATGGCCTTAGCCAGGACACGTTCGACAATCTCATAATGACCCACAACACCACTAACGAGTTCTTGCACTACTTCTGGACTCTGTTCCTCTCAGGCGATGCCACCAAGACAGCCGAATTAGCGCAGCTGGTCTCTACTCTCGACCGCAGTCTGGACCGGATCAACGCTGTCGGTGCGCAGGCTGATGCTGAGAGGGCGCAGAAGGTGGAGAATCTGAGGCGACAGGCTGAACAGCACCATCAGAGAACAGGTAAGAAAAGACGCATAGATTATGACTCTGCTGTACCGGGCGGCAAGAGAGCAGTGGACGCGATGGTGAAGCCGACAGTGCAGGCACTAGCTCAAGCGACCAGTGCATATCGCAAGGCTTTTCAGGAGCAGAGTAAAGAGGCCAGTGCTGCTGCTGCTACTGTTGCCTCTGGTGGTGGTACTTGAATACCTACAGATATAATGTGTAACAATAACAAAGGCATCAGGTAGGCTTCCAGTGCTTTCGCAAAGCTGCTAACACCTTCAATTCTTCTGAAAATATCATTTCGTCTGGACTGCTCTATAAACGGGAGTCAGTCAAATAGATCAAGCTCTCGCCATCCAGAAGTACATTATGTATGTATGCGGTATGCAACCAATAGCATTACGTGTTATATAATCATCGCTCCCCGGCCGGATGCAAGGTATATATCGTGAGACATTCCAATGGCGCAAGTACTATCTTGCTACTAGCACTCTCCCCTTTTCTTCCCCCTTGAACCAAAGACTCTCCCAACAACACCAGCAACAAAGCAAGGCAAAGGCAAAGGCAAAAGCAAAAGCAAAAGCAAAAGCAAAGCAATCCAACAAAAACTACCTTGATTCCTGATTCCACACCAACCAACCAAACCAAGCAAACCAGCCACGAAAAAACGCCAAATCGCCAGAACCAAACCCAAACCCAAACCCAAACCCTCTCCTTCATCATTCATCATTCATCATAAAAAAAAAGTCGCCATAACAATGCCAATCACCCTCACCAAACTCTGGCCACCCGGTTTCCTCAGCCCACTCCTCTTTGCCTGCGTCGTAGCTTTTTGTCTCTTATTGAAGACTTTGGAAGGGTTTCAATTGCAACAACAACAAGAACAAGAACAAGGACAACCACCACTACGACGATAAGAACAGCGAGAGCCACAAGAGCAAAAACAACAGGAAGGGAGAATCTGATGTGATATGATATGATATGAGACTTGAGGGTGGTTATTAATGATTAATTTGATGGTATTATAGTGGGGAGTATAGTACATCCAGCAGGAGGCAGGAGGTATGTATATTTATACAATATCTATCTACATCGAAGCCCCCTCTCCCATTTTCTCCACGAGAGCTGAGGAATAAATGAATGAATAAATAAATAGCAACGAGGCTGACTATGACTGACGAGCTGTAAAAGCTAGACTAGGCTGGTTCGGCAGAGGATGATCATAACCTACCTCTTCTCGTCTTCTTCTTGTTCACCTTTTTATTCCAATCGAGGTGAAATATTACAAAAAACCCGGAGAAAAAAAAAGAGCAAAGCACACACGCACCCACGAACACACGAGAGAAAATCTTCTGGTCGGGTGAGAACAGATCTACCCCTTACCTAGGTACCTACGTTATCTAATTACAAAGTGTGATGGACGAGGACGATGACGCTGATGACCTGGCATCTGTCAGAATCTCTGGAAATCTCTGGAAATCTCTGGTATGCATTGAGCTGATGCATTGATGAATGCCGGCAGGGCAGTGGTCAAAGGCTGGTGATGGAATCTGGTCTGGAGATGGTAAATCTGGTAGAACGGACACTAGTGTGGGTGAATGGGCGACATCGGGTGAAACGGAGGTCTGGAAAGTGTATCATAGATTGTTGGCCGTGTGTCGCGAGGACGATAATGTCTGCAAAATTTGTTTCATGGTCTGACTGGTTAACTTGTTCCATGCACTTCATCACGTGATACACCACCTCCTGCCTGGATGCCTTGGATGTATATCACCTGCAACGGCATCTCCTGCTGCGCAGCTACAGGTACCATCATCGGAAAGCTCTCGTGAATCAGCATTCTCCCACCAACTTTGGCAATGAAATCGGCGTTCCACTTCCCCAGTGACCAAATGCTGCCAGGATGAGCAGCTGCCGCCACTTGAACAAGCTCGAGCAAGTCCTTGGCTTGTTCCAACTCCACAGCGTAGAGTGCATCTTCCACATCTGCGACTCTATCGACACAGAACTCGGGAAGCTCAAAACCAAAGGTCAATTGGCAGTAGCATAGGAGGAGCACGAACATGTCTTCCTCCCAGCCCGCCTGTCGCAGTTGGTCGAGGTCCGCGGTTCCGGCATTCGCGGCGATGCCACTAGCAAAGTCGCTTGCAGCTTGCAGATTGGATCGTCCGAGTAACTGAAGGAGACCCTCGATGGTAGTGATGAAAGCTCCCGTAGGCACAGGCTCTGTCGTGGGAAAAGACAGGCGGAGCATCGAGAGTAGATAGAAGCGCAAGCTGAGCATCAGAGATTCCAGTATTTCGGTCTGGCTATCACGGTAGACTTTGGCAATTTCTTGCTTTTTATTGATGGGCGGCGTCGAGGGTGTGGTACTCTTGATCCTATCAAGTTTGGGCGCCAAGGATGAGACAATCATTCGTGTAATGTGCGGCAAGTAGTGCCGGCTGGGGCTCGTCTCATCGACCAGACTTTGCAGGACGTGATCGATGAACTTGAATGGCAACCTTCTCTCGAAACGGATGGTGTACGTGAGAAGTTCCAGGAGGGACGAGGGCAGCTGCAGGAACACATCACCAGGGCTTTTTGGCACCACCTCGGTTCGGTGTAGGCCAAAGGTGGCTTTCTGCGCATCCCACTTTCCAGTAGAGTCAAAGTATCCTGGTTGTATCTGTCGAATATCTGGCTGAAGGCCCTCGGGAGGGGTTTTGAGGACCAGCAGGACCTGGTCATTGGGATTACTGGACAGACAGAAGCCATAGCCCAAAAGGAGCTCGTCGTTGCTCTTGGGCCCATAATTGTTGAAGACTTCGCTACCTTGCGTAACCGCGTCACTGATTGACACGGTAAATCTTCCGGGATCAAAGCTCCAGTCCACATGAGCGGCGTGCTGGTGGTTCAAGATATCCAGCACGGGAAAGAGCACAGGGAAGTCCAGCTCATCTGCAGAGCTCCGGGACAGGTCCAGCAGCACCGTCTTTCTACGGCCGTCGGGAGCGGACTTGTACGCCGGCCAGTATTTGCTATCCTGCGGATGAAGAGCACGAGAGGAGAAGGAGCGGGAAGTGAACATGGTCACAGCCCACTGATAAAGTTGCCTATGTTGATCAAAACGGATATCCTTCACCACCTACCTACCTTGCGAGATGCCGACTCACCATGTATATGGCGTTGGATCTATGTGAGCCTTAACGAGCAGCGCGATTGCCTGTTGATAGTGTGCTTCGTGCTGGGCCCGCCGCGCCTGGGTCGTGAACAAGACATCCGTTTCGGCGAGCCAGAGCAAATCCTGTTGGTCGAAGAAAAAGGGAGTCCGGAGATCACCGTCGGGAGCGGGGAGAGTGTCCAAGTAAGGCTTCCAGTGCGATGTAGCCCGAGTGATGTACTGGTGCATGAGGTAGAAGTAGCCCACGGCTCGCGGAGCCAGGCCACCACGATCCCGAAAAACGGTGAAGGAGTCGTCGACGAGGGCGTTCAGACTCGACAGGGCAACGGAGTGCGGGATGGTACAGATCTGGGCGCCTGGGGGGAGATTTGCGCCGGCTTGACAATGCACTCCCGCGTCGTCGCTGTATGCCAGGAGAGCGTGTGGATGGAGATATCCGCCGTTGTCGTGGAGCCACTGGCGGAGGGCGTCCAACTGCGCAGGCGAAGCCATGGTGATGGTGACGATGATGATGCGGCCAAAGGAGGGTTGTTGACGTCTGGGGAGGGCTAGAACATTAAAGGAGGAAGAAGTGTATTTCAACTGATATTCTCGTTGGAGGTCATCTAGTGGGGAGGAGGTGAACGGAGAGGCAGTAATTTGTAAAGACTAAAGAGGCAGTGATATGTCTTCAAAGGGTCTGCTCCCCCCGCCGTCACTTCCCCATATAGCACTATTAGTGTAGTCTAGGTAGGTAAGGTAAGAGGGACCACATTAGTAACAGTACAGTGTACTCAGTACTGTGCCTGAGATTCTGAGAATAAACAAGCATCCGCGGCCCGTCTATTCTCATCGCCGAGTCGTGCTAGTCGCCTCATGATGATTCCACATGAGGGCAAACTGGAGCCCTAGAAGGCTAGAACAGTAAAAAGACCAGCTCTGTTCGGGTTATTGACGTTATTCTCTCTTGTTAACAAGGCTAGCCGCTAGGGCGCTAGGCTTGGCGTATTCGCCGTTCTTCTCGGAATCCCGAAGCACAAAGTGTCAAACACATATCAGTACAGTAGGCATGACATCCCCCTACTACAGTACAGTGATTATACAAGTCCCGCCTCCGAACACGATGAGAGCATTATCATCATCACTATTGACAAGACATCACATCACAGTCGGAGGAGAATGAAAGATGAGACACGGAAATACGTTCATAGGCACCTTATGTCCGACTACGCGTGTTGGCGAACGGCATGACGCAGTACAGATGCCTATCACCATGTACATACTGTACATTGAAGTATATATAAAAGAGAGGCGTAGAAAGTCTCAAAGTCCAGTAAACAAAGAGTCAAAACAACATTCAGAAAAAATTCCTTTTACAACACAGATCAGACTACGAAGATGACTTCCAACCAAAAAACCACAGTCAATGTAGTCTTTGGCGCCATGGTGAGTGAAATAATAGCCATAGACAGCTTGCGTGATGGTGAAGGCATCAATACCATAATAACTAACCACCTCTCCCCCCAAAAAAACTACAGACATTCGGCAAACCCGGAGCCGAACAATCTCGCGTCCACGACCTCTCGACAGCCAAAGCCATCTTGGACATTTTCCAATCCCACGGCCACAACGAAGTCGACACAGCACGAGCCTATGGCGAAGGCACGTCAGAAGAAATGCTCGGCGAGCTGGACTACCAAAAGAGAAAAATTGTTTTAGATACAAAATACTATCCAACGGCGAATTTCGCCGGTCCCAATGCGGTTCCCGGATGGTCGACGGATGGACATTTGGACGAAAAGGGTTTGCGGGAGAATTTGGAAAAGAGTTTGAAAGCGTTGCGGACGGAGCAGGTGGATTTGTGGTATTTGCATGGTCCGGATCGGACGGTGCCGTTTGAGACGACGTTGAAGGTGGTGAATGATTTGTATCAGGAGGGGAAATTTAAGAGGTTGGGAGTGAGCAATTATATGGCGTGGGAGGTGGCGCAGATGAGTGAGATGTGTAAACAGCATGGATGGAAACAGATTGATGTGTATCAGGGAGTGTATAATGCTCTGCATCGGTCAGTGGAGCTGGAGCTGTTGAGTTGTTTGCGGAAGTATAGTGAGTACCTACTTGTCCCTCTTCTCGACACAAAACACAAAAGAAACAAAAAGAAATCCCTACTAACCCCTCTCACCCCCTTTCCTCCTCCACCCAGAAATATCCTTCTACAACTACAACCCCCTAGCAGGAGGCTACCTCACCTCGCGCTACCACCGCAACGACAACACGGTCGAAGCCGGCTCTCGCTTCGACAGCAACAAATGGCAAGGAAAAATGTACCGCGGCCGCTACTGGAACACACAATACTTTGACGCTCTCGACCTGCTCCGACCCGTCGCATCCCAACATGGATTGACGGAAGCCGAATGTGCGTTGCGTTGGATGACGCATCATAGTCAGTTGCGGCGGGAATTTGGGGATGCCATTATTATTGGTGCGTCGTCGGTACAGCATATTGAGCAGAATTTGGTAGATTTGGAGAAACCTGCTCTTCCCGAGGAGGTGGTGCAGGCTTTGGATCAGGGGTGGGAGGGCTGTAAGGCGATTTCGCAAAAGTATTTCCATTGATGGAGGAGGTACATGTATTCAAGACTTGAAGTGTACCTGCCTGCCATGGATGTGTTTCAACTTGCGTGATGACTCAGCAAGTCGTGAGAGCTAACGGGAACGCACCAACTCCAAGAAGAACGTCTGAGACACATCCCATTCAAGCAGATTGAAGACCTGGGAAACGCCATTGAGTCAGTACCTATATACCTACCTTGCTTACACCACAGTTACTATTTACAAATCATGCAAGACAGCTGTCCTTCGCCCACCTTTATTTCATTTCCCTCTCGAATGCTATCTCACATGCTTATGAATACGCACGGGTCTGTCGTCCACGCGCTTGTTCACCTATTCTCCCTTCAGCTTGTCCTGCTTTACACTGAAAGCATCTTCTAATAGACGCTTCTCCTCCAAAAGATGGCTGCTCTTCAAACCAGTCGCCACCGATGCACTAGGGTTACGTCCCGCATACATGACGTGTTTCCGGTCGTGGTGCTCCGTGTGGTTCAACAGAGTCTCGATACGAGGTTGAGTGAAACTCCATGCACCAGCATTGAGAGGCTCCTCTTGACACCAGACAATGTTTTGCGCGTTAGGATAGCTGTCCAGGTTCTCCTTGAGCTGTGCCCATGGGAAGGGGTTGAGTTGTTCGAGACGGACAATGGCCGTGTTCTTGATGTCGTTGGTTTCTCGGTGCTTGAAAAGTGCTGCGAAGACTTGACCGGAGCAGAGAATGACGCGTTCGATCTTGTCGTGACTGTCAATCTGGAAAGCCGCGTCGGCCTCATGGGCAGGATCAGGGATGATCCATTGGAAGGCGCTGTCGCCAGTGAAGTCCTCGATCTTGGATCGTGCGAGCGGGTGGCGGAGCAAGCTCTTACTGAAGAACGAGATGAGAGGCTTGCGGAACTGTCGGTTCATCTGGCGACGAAGGATGTGGAAGGAGTTTGCTGGAGTGGTACAGTAGACGATCTGCATGTTGCAGTCCTGGTGCTGGCGATCGAGCTTCTCTGGTGCTGGGAAGATACGTGGGTCTTCATTACACAGCTGAAGGAAGCGCTCCATACGGCCAGAACTGTGTTCGGGTCCTTGACCATCGTATCCGTGTGGCAGGTTCATAACAAGACCGGAACGTTGCAGCCACTTGACCTCTCCAGATGCAATGAACTGGTCAATGACACACTGTGCGTTGTTGGCGAAGTCACCAAACTGCGCTTCCCAAATGACGAGAGCAGTGGGGGACGAGAGCGAGTAGCCATACTCGAATCCTAGGGCACCGTACTCAGACAAGCTTGAGTTAGCGATGACGAATGATCCTTGATCTTCACTAATGTGCTTCAGGGGAGTGTAAGTGCCTTCGCTCTCTTGGTCATGCAGAACGGCGTGTCGTTGGGAGAAGGTTCCACGCTCTACGTCCTGACCAGAAACACGGACGTGGTGACCCTCCTTGACGAGAGTTCCGAACGCGAGAGCTTCTCCAGTAGACATGTCAATATTCTTACCCTCCTCAACACTCTTTGTCCTGTTAGCCAAGATACGCTTGAGGTTTTTGTGGACCTGGAATCCTTCTGGAGGCTGTCCAATGACTTTAGCAACTTGCTTCAGGGTGTCAGCATCGACGGCAGTAGGCTCATGAGGCAGGATCTCGGTTGCCAACTCTTTAGGCGACTTGAAGCCATTCCAGGCGCTGGTCAGCCACTCTCGAGAGTTTGGTTGGTAGTCCTTGGACTTGGCGAAAGACTCCTCGAGCATGCCCCAGACCCAGCTCTTGTGCTCTTCGATGTCCTCCTTGGTGAAAGTTTTGGCATCGAGGAGCTGCTGGGTGTATTTGTCCAGAACTGGAAGCTGCTCGTTAATCTTCTTGTACATGAGTGGCTGTGTGAAAGATGGCTGATCGGTCTCGTTGTGACCCTGCTTTCGGTAGCAGACAATGTCGACGACAACGTCCTTCTTGAACTCAGCGCGCCAATCAGCGGCGAGCTGGCAGACGAAGTTCAGAGCCTCGACATCATCGCCATTGACGTGGAAGATAGGGGCCTCGACGAACTTGGCCAAATCAGAGCAGTAGGGAGTAGAACGAGCGAAACGTGGATCAGTGGTGAAGCCGATTTGGTTGTTGACGATCAAGTGGATGGTACCGCCGGTCTGGTATGCTGGCAAGCCAACGAAACCCATGGTTTCGTACACAATACCTTGCGCAGCAAATGCAGCATCACCGTGAAGCAGGACGCCCATGGCAGAAGTGGCCTTCTCCTCGTCATTGTTGTAGTGGAGAATGGCACGGGTCTTGCCAAGCACAACAGGGTCCTCGGCTTCCAAATGAGACGGGTTGGCGACCAGAGAAAGTTGCACGCGCTTTCCGGAAGGAGTTGGACGCTCGAAGTTCATACCCAGATGGTACTTGACATCTCCAGAGCCCTCGTCAGATGGCTCAGCAGACCCACCGAATTCGGAGAAGATAGACTCGTTTGGCTTGCGCACCACGTTGGACAGCACGTTCAGACGACCTCTGTGAGGCATGCCAATGACAATATCCTTGACACCGTAGTCGACAGAACGATCGATGAGGGCTTTCATACCAGGGATGAGCGATTCACCACCTTCGAGACCGAAACGCTTATCATTGGGGTACTTGGTGGCCAGGAAAGACTCAAACGAAGACGACCAAATCAGTCGGTCGAGAATTCGCCGCTTCTCATCCACGGAGTACTTGTAAGGCTGAGGGACTTCGACTCTTTCTCGCAGCCAATCGCATTGCTCTCTGTCTGCGATGTGAATGTACTCGACACCGTATGGACCACAGTACAAGCGCTCGCAAGCATCAATGATCTCACGCAGGGTCATCTTCTCTCGGCCGTCTTTTGCGAAACGGGGTAAGATACCAGGCCCAAGGGTGAGCTCCATGTCCATGTCCTTCTCGGTGAAGTTATATGTCTTCAACTCCAGCTCTTTTGGGGTGGATTTATTGAGATCCTTAATCCCAAGTGGGTCAATCTTGGCCTTGTGGTGTCCTCGTGCCTGGTAAGCTCGTACTAGCAGCTGTACCTTCAAGTGGTTCAGCACTTCGCTGCTCTGGCCAGCTGCAGCGCCAACGGCACCAGACGGAGCAATGACACCGCCTGCGGGCGGAGGGACAATCGTAGGGGGTGGAGTGAAGGCTCTAGAAACAGGCATGTCGCCTGATTCCATCTGAATAGCAAAAGCATTAGCATCTGTCTATGCGCTTCGTTTCCTGTGAACCTCGATGTCCTTACATTCTTGAAGTAGTGCTGCCAGCTCACGTGGACAGACGATGGGTCGCGCTGCCATTCCGAGTACATCTCATCCACATAGCCGGCAGTGTTACCCGTCAAGAAGGAGTCTGAGGGGTCAACGCCCTGATCTGTCCTTTCCGCAGCTTGTGCATACTGGCGATGGTGGGCCGTGAAGGCATTGTACGAGGAGACGCCGAGTTCTCGTCGCTTCGTTATCAGGGCGGTGCGTGGGGCGCTCTGAGGTGCTGCGCTGGAAAAGGCTCTCGCGGAGCTACCGGAGGCCAGGCGTTTGCTGCATCGGGACAGCTGGGAGAGCAGCATGGCTGCTGCACTGGGAGGGCGGTTCAGCAGGGCAGTGAGGCTGAGGTATATAGAGGTCGCTTCACACGCGGCGATGCGCTGATGAGGAGTCGGGTGGGCAGGAAGAGGAGGGATAGGGAGGGCAGGTGAGATGTTGTTTCTGTTGCGTGCAAGCGTGCACGAGGTGAGGCGAAGCGAGCTACAAAGTACCTGACAAAGATTCCGTTCCAACCACGTTGGCGGCAAACGGCACGAGTCGGAAGTCTGTTGTCGCGCCCACACACGGCACTGCTTTCGGGTCCTGGCCTGGCATTAATGATTAGGTGAAGAGATCTACAGTACAACATGTTCATCATCACATTCACCTCAGCTTCTATTGGCAGTCGATCGACATGGAATCCAATACCATTCTTGCTATCTAGTATTATTCCAGCAGCATAACCTAAGAGCCACATATCCTGAACTTCTCTTCTACCCGTCAAGACCAGCGCCGACTTCCACGATTCCACACGTCCTTTCAGCAAACTTCTTCGCCACCTCGGAGCAATCCCAGGCACTGCTGACATGGAGGATGACTTCAGAACTGATCTCAGGGCCGATTTGACAAGGAATTCACAGTCATGTTGTCTAGATTTCTCGCAGACCGAATATACCTACCTCCTGCCTTAGCTTAAAAGCCCGTAAAGTCCACTGGCACAGAGAAGACGAGTGCTGTCGATGCACACTGTGTAGTCTGTCATACCTAGGTAGGTAGTTGATACGCCTCGCATCATGTTTGTCGCAACACATCTTTGCCCCTCTGCTTCAGCTCGGCGTTATTCAGCGTTTGCTGATCGCCACCATTTACCGCCAAATCAACCATTGTAGCCGCAAGTTCCTCCTTGGGAATGTAATTCCCGCCCAGTAGGAATTTATAGATTGGCTCCCCCGTCGTCACCAGTGAAGGACGCACAATATAAGACTTCCACGATCCACCTTGCTGCTTCTCCATTTCGATGACTTTGGTCTCAACATCTCCCTACAAATTTGATCATCAGTAAGGTACTTTTTACTTTCGCCCACACACATTTGCAGGTATCGGAACAACAGAAGAATAAGAAAAAAAAAGAAACACACACCCTCATCTTCCTCCCATCACCCATAAACCACGTCTGAGCATTCTGATCCGTCACAACAAGCGACCCACTCGTGTACACAAATCTAAATGCCTTCTGACCACCACCACTACCACCACTATCCTTCCCAACCTGCTCAACACAGTTTTCAGAAAACGCCTTTGTAGCAGCCATAGTCATATCGTGATGGACCTCTCTTCCCGAGGTGGGAGAACCCAAAACCCAAATGCAAGCTTCAGCACCTTGGATACTAGCTAGGACATCTGGCGAGTATCCATGTAAAAAGTCGTGGATGATGATAGTTTGGATTTTGGGGTGCTTAGTGGGGAGTTCTGGTCTCGAGAGGACGATGATGGAAGTTATAGTAGGAAGGGAAATGAGACGTTGGAGGACTGCGGAGCCTATGAGTCCTGTTGCGCCTGTGAGGATGATTTTCATGCTTGGGTGGTTGAAGTTGTGAGAAGGCGAGATGCTGTGGGATGGGAGGAGGGAGAATCTTCTGTGTTCAGCTGAGATAGTTCCATACCTATGTTGAAGAAGGATCGCTATGTATTGAGGAAGTGATCGGCAAGGAGCTCACGGTGGTACCAATCTAGATTTTTAGCCAGCAACCAGTGTGCATACATGTACTGTCTACATGTATGTAGCACTGTGCACCAAGCTTGGATCTGGTCACACTTTCATTACCTCCTACCTGACATTCAAGCATTAATAAGATGGTTGATGATGTTGTGAAGCGGCCCATGCCGCTAATCGTCCCATTTACCAAGGACGACAGCAAACAAGTGCCCTGCTCCAATTCTTTCGCGCTCTCGCTCTGTTGTACAACTACCAGATCGAGAAAACTTCAGAGACGTCTTTTCAACACAGGCGATCAGAACCAGCCTAGAAAAGTATGATATCGGCTATAGCTCGAGCGATCTACCTGCGTGTCCCTAAACCTCTTTGATCTCGCTCATCTTCATATGATCCCAAGTTCTCCAAGCTCTGCCCAACCTCCTATATCAGATTGGACGCCACAAAAACTGAATACTGATATACTTCACTCAATAGGCTTGACTGGAGTCAAGCTCCTGCTACCAAGCAACTCCATAATCCCCAGTCCAAGCTTCGGCAACCATTGGCATTGGGCCACCAGCACCCCTGGGACTAGGCAGATCGCCAAGTTCCATTCATCTAGTTCGTTTGTGGAGCGCTGAAATGGTTGGAGGGAGAGCGAAAGCCATATGCCATTGGAAGGGCGCGGGTTTCCCTCTCGTCTATTGCTTCTTTGGATGTTGATGGTGTGTGTACTATCCTGTCCTGCCGTCTGCTCGCGCGGAGAGAAGGTGGAATATGTAGCATTAGATGGAAGGCCAAGGTCGTTGCGGAAAGTACTGTTTGGCAAGGTGAAGGGTGTTTCCCATATTTTCTTCGACTGTTCGACAGTAATATCGGTGCCATCTACTTGAGACTCGGCGAGCAACGGGCAGGTCAAGGAGAGGCAGTAGCAACAGTACGCGCTCCAGACTGCATAATACTCAGTGCACATTGAGTCGATAAGCAGCTTCCACTGGAGTCGTCTCCGGCCGTACATTTACCCATAGTATACTCCCCGCATGGGCCACTCGACCATGTTCGATCTCCGCAAGAGAGATCGAACCTGCTGCGACCCTAATAAGCGAGCTGTATATGGTCGACATCGCATTGTGGCAGAACAAGACGTCAGCAATGGCTCCGCCTCACTGCAGTCTCGCCCGCCTGTATGCAATGCTTCCATCGAGACCTACTTTTCCACGCAGTCGTCGCCGTCTCTCAAGAGCAGTGGCACTCCATCTCAGGACTAGGCATGCAGCAGCTCAACAGCGGTCTCTTATTCTTTGCCTTGCTCCGCCTCGTTCAACTTTTTCTGGACATGTGTCTACTTGAATGGTGGAGCGTCCTGCCACAAACCAGCGCTTTGCGCGACAGATCGTATCGTAGTCGGTTCACCCGTAGCCGTGGCAATGGCAAGATCCGCAACGAGGACGACAGCGAGGCCCTGCAAGACCAGCCAGGCCATGGTCTTTGGCGGAGGTGGTGGCGTCTTTTGCAGCCCTAGGAACGTTCTCTGCTGTTGGACCATGTATGCTCGCCGTGGTCGCATGGTGTTCCGGGTTGGCAGCATGTTCACTTGCAGGGTGAGACGATCCATCGGTAGCAGTAAGACGACGTAGGGAGTCTGACTTCTCACAGAACGGAACTACCTGTACTATGTAAGGTATACCTATAGTTCTAGTACATAAAGGGTCACCACTATAAGGAGGTAGTTTCTAGTGCGGCTTGTTTTGCTTTCACGCTAGCAGAGCTTACGTTTGGCAGACGACGGAAGCCCAAAGTGGCCAGCCGCCACACGTCACCCCCGGCTTTCTTTGGCTTTATCTTCCTACTACTTCTACCCTTCTACCTACTATACACCGCTATATATACTCGCTATACGCTCGCTGCCTACCTTACCGTCACCGCCGTATCCGTCGCTACCTTACCTCTCTCTTTGTCGCCGGATCCGTCGTCTTAATAATAAGTTACCTACGTAACAAAGCCGTTGCTATAGCAACTCGAAGAAAGAATCTACTACTATAATACGTCTACTCTCTCTCCTCTACTACCGTAGACGTAGATAACTATATTATTCGAACCTTAGTACGTTGTTGCGTAGCGCGTAAACTCGTATATTACTAATATACTATAGATTCCTTATATCTGCTACTTTAGTAGCGCTCGGTAGGAATATGTCTACGATAAATAACGGCGACGCTATAGACGAGGACACCGATACCGAGGATACCTTAGAGGATAAGGAGGAGGATAAGGAGGATAAGGAGGACGATACTAGGTAGGCTAGCCTTACTCGCTACTAAATCTCTACTAGAATCTCTGCTAACTCGCTATATATAGGGCCGTATACACCCCCGATCTATACCCGCGCCGGCCTACTACTATAGACTCTAGTAACTTCTAGTTCTACTTAATCGAAAGATAGTAGGGCTAGTTAGACGAGGCTACGGGCAACGACGCGACGAAGAAGAAGGTTACGAAAAATAACCTATAGAAGTTCGACTAAGCTAGCCGAATTATAGAGACTATAGAGGGTATTAATACGCTAGATCTATATTACTAGTATACTCGCGGTCCGCGCGATACGCCGTATAAGGTAGACGTAAAGAATAGTATTATCTACGCCTACTATAAGCGATATACTAAGTTAGGCTATTAGGCCGGGATACCTATTAACGATTCCTCTAGCGATTCGTAGCGAATCGCCTAGCTAGAGGCTACTATTAAAGCGCTATAGGCTACGGTCGATAGCCTATAGGCTACGGTAGGGACCGTTCAAGATAGGATAGGTAAATTAGAGGATTAGGTAGAGTAGCTTATACCGTACGTCGACGAGCTCCGGCGTATAGTCTATAATATAGCTATAGCGGTATAGCCGTAGGGTAGAGTATCGATACCGGAATCGACTACGATTCTACGTACGAATAATTAGTAGATAGGTATATATATACCTACCTACCTATTTATATATATAGTAGCGATATACCGTAGCGAGTATAGCGAGTTAGGTAGGCTACGCGCGATCTATAGCGTTTCTATAGCGAGTTAGCGAATATAAGCTAGTACCGGGTATACCCGACTAATCGGATCGTCCGCCGACCCTACGCAAACTCTATAATATAGGCATACTGTCGTAGATATAAGTCGATAGTAGTAGATAGCTATAAAAATTAGTCTTTTCTACTCGTATCTACGCTCTATATAAGTAATACCGGGCGGCGCCGGCGGTAGTAATAGTAACCGCCGTAGCGTTAGGCCCCGGGGGCCCTACGGGCTTATATCTATCGATACTAACAGCGAGCGCGGCGATTTATTTCTTGCTTAGCGCTCTAGTTATTGCCCTCTCTCTAATTGGAACCGCTAGCTTATATCGCTTAGCTATAGGCGTAGCGGCAGTACTACTCGTCGCGCTCGCTACTAGTATCGCCGTACCGGTAGTACTACTCGTCGCGCTCGCTACTAGCGTCGCTTCTAAGTCGACGAACTTAGGTAGCTTATAGGCGTTAGTTACGCTCTCTGTCTATAATACCTTCTCTTTCTTAATATAAGCGTTGTCTATATCGGTATTACCGTCGATTTCGACAAACTTAGGTAGCTTACGGGCGTTAGTTACGCTCTTTATCTATAATGCCTTCTCTTTCTTAATAATTAGTACGCTATCGTCGTCGTCGTCGGCCTCGCTAAGCTCGTCGTTATAGAGGTGTTCGTGTAGTAAGGTATAGGTGGTAAGGTAGGTGGCCTTGGTACTCTACACCACTACTTGTGCTGCTATAGTTGGCACTGACTGCAGCGTCTGCTACGGAGGCCCAAAGTGGCCAGCCGCCACACGTCACCCCCGGCTTTCTTTGGCTTCATTTTCCTACTACTTCTACCCTTCTACCTACTATATACTACTACATACACTCGCTATACGCTCGCCGCCTACCTCGCCGTTACCGCCGCATCCGTCGCTACCTACTAATATACCTCGGACGTACGTACCTAGAGGACTACGCGCTATAGACTATAATAACTATTAGGTCTATATCGCTATATAGCTCGTAGAAGGTGTCTTGTAGAGGCAGATTATTACTAATCTATACTAGTAGTTCGGTATTTCTATCGTAGAGCGTATATTCGAACGACGGCTATAAGCCTAGGGCCTTACTATAGCCGCTATACCTTTATATCGTCGATAGTACGATATCTTCGACGAAGACGATAGCTTACGTATACGTATAGCGTATACCTATACTAAGCTACGACTTATAGATAGCGAAGCAGTTGCGATTCTAGCGATTAATAGCTAGAAAATTAGTATAAGGATATATCGGCGTATATATAAAGAGCTAGGGTTTAGGAAGTAGATACTAGTAGCAGAGTAAGTATATACTAAAGAGTTAATCGCTATAGCACTCGTAGATAAGCTCGCTAAGTTAGAGGTAGAGGTATATAGTAGGAGGAACCTATATATATATCTACGTTTAGAGATAAATATAATTAGGAGGTACGTAGGCGCTTGCTATCTACTCGCTTACTAAATCGCTATCGGCTAACCTACTTAGAGACCGTATCTACCGTATTGTTAAATTGCTTAATTCCGATAGTATTTAGTAGCGATACGAGAAGGCTAGAGAGTACTATAGTACTGTTATTATACCTAGGCCGTTAGCAGTAATTTTAATAGATACGTACTATAAGTTCGAGTACTAGGGTATTTAGATATATAGCGCAATCGACGTATATACGCGGTATATAGAGTAGATTTACATTAGAATTACTAGTAGATCGGCCGTTTTAGTGCTCGCTTAGTATATCGCGATACTACGCTATAGTAGATACGCGCCGGTAATTATACGCTCGGATCGTAGAGGTAAGACTATTCTAGCCGCCGACGCGTACTATATAGTATATTATACTACTTATAACGTCGAGAATACTAAGCGTAGTACTCGCGGCGAGGCCTCGTTACTACTACTACGATTCGGTAAATACTTCCGATATAGTATAAGTAAGATAAATTAGCGTATCGAGGCATAGTAGAATCAGTAGGCTAAGGCGCTAAATAAATAGCGCGCGTACTTCTATAGCTTAAATACTACGAACGAATTTGACCTAGAGTTATTAGGCGATCGTATTACCTTTCTAGCGATCTATACTACGATTCTCTGTAAGACAGTAGTAGGATTCGTAAAGGTATAGAATTACTATAAGATTCGGAGGCAAAACAATCGGCTATACTCGATTCTAGGCATTCCTTATATATTACGGTATTATCTAGAGCTCTATAGCGCTACGCAGTAAGGTATACGTATACCTAAGGAGGTTCTATAGACGCTCGAAGGGATACTAGAAGGGTTTAGTATATATACTCGCTCTACTCGTAGCCTGCTCGCTAACTTAATACTATAGACCTCGAGGCCTTTCTTCCCGCCGATACCTACGAATAGTATAAAGCGAGCCTCCTCCCCTATAGCTTCGCGCTATCTATTAGTAGTACGTTATACAACGTAGCGACCGGCGACCGTACGCACCGTACGGCCTATATTACCCTATATAGCCTAGTAAATAACTATATTAGCTTAGAACAATAGCTAATACTCGGTATACTTCTAAAGCTATTAGTAGCAAGAGATTAGATATCTACGCGCTAGACGGCGGAAGTATTTAGAGATACTAGCAACGCGCTAATCGCGAACGAGGATTTAGGTATTATCGAGTTCTATAATAATCCGTAGGCTATAGGGCTAGTATCTCCCCTACGAGTATAACTACGAGCTAAGCGAGCTAAGCCCTCTAGGGTATATATTACGGTACGTACTATTATTTGAATTCTTTTCTATATATATATATATATATACTCTCTCTCTCTACCGACCTATTTACTATAGCCGACAACCTACCTAGCCTCTAGGCTAAATACTGTCTAGTCGTACCGTCGATTAGATATAGCGTTATATTCTATAAGTTCAATTTCTGCTCTTAGTACTATTAGCTTAATCTAAACCCTCTACGTACTGAATTCGTACGCGAACTATTATATATACTAGAAAGTAGCCGTCCGGTTACTAGATAGCCGCCGCCGCCGCCGCCGCTATAGCCGTAGCCGTCGCGATCGTAGTAGCTAGTGCCTATATACTAAGTAAAGGTTAGTCGCCTTGAAACGATCTATATAGCGAGTACTTAGCGACGGTTAATAGGGTTTCTAGACATTCGCGAGGATTCCGTAGTACGCGAATACCGTACGTAACGAGGCTAATGTCGCGTTTAGGGCTACCGGCTAAGGCCGCTATAGCCGTCGTACCGTACGCCGGTACGCTACCGCCGACTATACGTTAGCAGTATACGCCGGCCCTACTATCGTCGCGGTTAAATCCGCTGCCTCCGGCTATCTCGTTTAGTATTAGCGTTACGGTATATACGTAGCGAGTTACTACGCAAGCTCTAAAGAATAACGACGAGTAGAAGTACTACGATCCGGTTGCCTATACCGACCTCTATAACTATTAGACGAATCGCGATCGAGTAGCTAATAGCGCTAAGAAGCTGTTAATAGAATTTATACTTACGCGATTCGAGCTAACTAAGTTACCTACGTAGCCTATTATAGCTATTAAAGACTTCTACGACGTATTCTTTGTACGATTATTCTATCTAGAGACTAATAAGCCGAACCGTATATTATCTGCGAGTGTCGCGAGTACCGACGTCCTCGAGTCTATAGAGGTATTTAAAATACCGCTACCTAGTAGATCTACTATACGTACCTATAAAGCTATTATCGTCGTTTAGTAGTACAAACAACTAAGGCAAAAGCGTAAGGATAGGGAGGGTACTATAGCATTACGCGCAATACTATTATACGCGATACTAGTAGCGAGCGTAGCGAGTAGCCGTATAACGCCTATAGTATTAGAAGTCCTCGAGAGTATCGAACAGCTCTACGCCGATAAGTATAACGACGACGGCGAGGTGCATTCGCCCGCAGTCGAGAGCTCCACCAAACAGTTTCATCGAGCAGTGTGTCTGCATCTTTGAACCTTGCCGCTCGCTCGCTCGCTCTCTCGTTCTCTTCCCTGCCGTACGCGAAACGACCTTACTGTTCTCCCATCAGCCTTGGACGCCCCGGACGACCCTGAACCCCAGCCTGTTGCATAAGCGCATCCCCAGCATCGCAAAGCATACATTGCAACCCACGCGCACCGATCCGATTCGAATTCCTGCTGGACAGGTTGTTGAGGAAGAGAGTAGGGGATTCTGATGGTGGAGCTGTAGCGTGCGCGAACTCGACCTCTGGGGCGCCAGCAGCAAGCCTCGAGGTCGCCTGACAATGGCAGGCAGCGGCCAGCGCAAAGACGACGATGCCGACCTACTGGGCTTGGGTGACGGCGATAACCCTGATGGCCCATATTACAACAGCGGTCAGCGTCCGCCCGTGACCGACGAGCGCATATTACACGACTACGACCTGCACGGCCGCATCAGCACATCCCACGATGACTTTGTCGGCACCAGAGCGAATCCGCCCTCCTCGTCGAACAATGTGCCCGGGGGATCACCATACGGTCACCCTTCTGGCCTAGATCCTCCTCCGACCTTGGGTCAGCAAGGACGGCAGATGTCGCAGACTTCGGCCTTGAACAACTACCAGAGATACTCGGACGCTGATGACCATTTCTCGGACTCGGCCTCGGTACAGGGAGGCTACTATGCAGCAGGTGGTGGTATCGACGAGGATGCAATACCTATACAGCACGGTAAGGGCAAACACCGGAATCGCAACAGCATTATGAGCTTGGGGGGAGGCATTATGGGAAGGGTGAAGAACACATTCGGCATGGGACCAGGGTACAGCGAGATGGATTTGCCATTGACGGAGCAGAGAGCGAGGGGAGATACGACGAGCACTGCTGGACCACCTGCAGAGCGTACGACACCCGGTTCGAAGTTCAAATTCGGCTTGCCTGGCTTCACTAAGAAGGTCGACCCGTCCACCTTGGGACCCCGGATCATTCACCTCAATAACCCACCTGCGAATGCCACGAACAAATGGGTCGATAATCACGTCTCGACAACAAAATACAACGCCGTCACTTTCGTGCCGAAGTTCTTGTTTGAACAGTTCAGCAAGTATGCCAACTTGTTTTTCTTGTTCACAGCCATTCTCCAACAAATCCCAAACATCAGTCCGACAAATCGCTGGACCACGATAGTGCCGCTCGGCATCGTCTTGTTGGTGTCTGCCATCAAGGAGGCCGTCGAGGACAACAGGCGTCGTTCACAGGATCGAGAATTGAATAAAAGTCCTGCGCGCGTGCTGCGAGGAACGACCTTCCAAGATGTGCGATGGATTGACATCAAGGTGGGCGATATCGTCCGTGTTCACTCGGAGGAGCCTTTCCCCGCCGACATCGTTTTGCTCGCTTCGTCCGAGCCTGAAGCTCTCTGCTATATCGAAACTGCCAACCTCGATGGAGAGACCAATCTCAAGATCAAGCAAGGTATTCCTGAGACGGCCAATTTCGTGTCTGCTGCAGAGCTCGCTCGACTAGGAGGTCGCGTGCGAAGCGAACAGCCGAACAGCAGTCTGTATACCTACGAGGCGACGTTGACAGTCCAGGCTGGAGGGGGCGAGAAAGAGCTGCCTCTCCAGCCAGATCAGTTGCTGCTTCGAGGCGCAACCCTCAGAAACACGCCTTGGATTCAAGGTGTCGTGGTGTTTACCGGCCATGAGACGAAGCTCATGCGGAATGCCACAGCTACACCAATCAAGCGGACCAACGTTGAGCACAGAGTCAATACCCAGATTCTCATGCTCGGAGGAGTCTTGATCATTCTTTCGGTGATATCGTCCGTAGGCGACATTGCCATACGGCAGACGATTGGCAAACGACTCTGGTTTTTGCAATATGGTGATACGAATCCAGCACAGCAATTCTTCAGTGACATTTTCACATACTGGATTCTGTACTCCAACTTGGTCCCCATCTCGCTCTTCGTGACTGTCGAGATTATCAAGTACTATCAAGCTTTCTTGATCAGCAGCGACTTGGACATCTACTACCCGTTCAATGATACTCCAGCGAACTGCCGAACAAGCTCATTGGTAGAGGAACTTGGCCAGGTGGAGTACATCTTCTCCGATAAAACGGGCACGCTGACCTGCAATATGATGGAGTTCAGACAAGCCAGTATTGGAGGAATACAGTATGCTGGCGAGGTGCCCGAGGATCGGAGAGTGGTTGAAGGTGAAGAAGGCGGCAACGGGATCTACGACTTCAAGGCACTGGAACAGCACCGCAGAAGTGGCGAGCTGGGTGAAGTCATCCACCAGTTTCTGAGCCTTCTATCCACCTGTCACACCGTTATTCCCGAGGTGAAGGCGGAGAAGCCCGGAGAGATCAAATACCAGGCGGCGTCACCCGACGAAGGCGCTCTCGTAGAGGGAGCCGTGGAACTTGGCTACAAGTTCATCGCGCGAAAGCCGAAGCTGGTGACCATTGAGCTTGGCGGCCAGCAGTACGACTACGAGCTGCTTGCGGTGTGCGAATTCAACTCGACCCGGAAACGGATGAGCTGTATCTACAGATGCCCTGATGGTAAAATCCGGTGCTACACTAAAGGGGCTGATACGGTCATTCTCGAACGCCTGGGACAGCGAGATGAGATGGTGGAGCGGACGCTTCTTCATCTCGAAGAGTATGCCGCTGAAGGTCTCCGAACGCTATGCTTGGCGATGCGCGAGGTTCCTGAGTCAGAGTTCCACGAGTGGTGGGAAGTCTACAATACCGCGCAAACCACCGTCAGTGGCAATCGTGCAGAGGAACTTGACAAGGCTGCGGAGATTATCGAACACGACTTCACGCTTTTGGGAGCAACCGCTATCGAGGACAAGCTGCAGGACGGCGTACCCGATACGATTCATACCCTGCAAACGGCCGGTATCAAAGTGTGGGTGTTGACTGGCGACCGACAGGAGACAGCCATCAACATTGGCATGTCATGTAAGCTCATCAGCGAAGACATGACACTCCTGATCATCAACGAAGAGAGCGCGAATGATGTCAGGAACAACATACAGAAGAAGCTGGACGCTATCAATTCGCAGCGCGCTGGAGGGGTCGAGCTGGAAACACTAGCCCTCGTCATTGACGGCAAGTCTCTCACCTACGCGCTGGAAAAGGATATGGAGAAGCTCTTCCTCGATCTCGCTGTCATGTGCAAGGCCGTCATCTGTTGTCGAGTGTCACCTCTGCAAAAGGCGTTGGTCGTGAAGCTGGTGAAGCGTCACCTGAAGGCCATCCTCCTCGCCATTGGCGACGGCGCCAACGATGTCTCCATGATTCAAGCCGCGCATATCGGCGTGGGTATCTCTGGAATGGAAGGTCTTCAAGCCGCACGATCTGCCGATGTGTCGATTGCCCAGTTCCGTTTCCTCCGCAAACTGCTACTAGTGCACGGTGCATGGTCATACCAGCGCATCAGCAAAGTGATTCTGTACTTCTACTACAAGAACACCGCACTCTTCATCACGCAGTTCTGGTACTCCTTCCAGAACGCCTTCTCTGGCCAAGTCATTTACGAGTCCTGGACGCTCTCGTTCTTCAACGTGATCTTCACCGCTCTGCCACCTTTCGTTCTCGGCATCTTTGACCAATTTGTCAATGCCCGAATGCTCGATCGATATCCTCAGCTCTATCAGATCACGCAAAAAGGCATGTTTTTCCGAACGCACAACTTTTGGTCATGGGTCGGCAATGGCTTCTACCATTCGGTCATCCTCTACTTTGCCAGCCAAGCAATCTACTGGCGCGATGGAGTCCTTTCCGACGGAAAAATCGCAGGACATTGGGTATGGGGAACAGCACTATACACCGCCGGACTCGTCACCGTTCTCGGCAAGGCAGCGCTCATCACCAATATGTGGACCAAATACACTGTCCTCGCCATACCCGGATCTCTCGCCATTTGGTTCATTTTCTTGCCCGTCTACGCCACCGTCGCACCCAAGTTGGGATTTTCCACGGAGTACATCAACGTGCTTCCGGTCCTCCTGACCGATCCTGATTTCTGGCTGATGTCGATAGTGATTTTGCCTGCCTTGTGTCTCATTCGAGACTTTGCGTGGAAATATGCCAAGAGAATGTATTATCCTCAGGCGTACCACCATGTGCAAGAGATTCAGAAGTACAACATTCAGGATTACAGGCCGAGGTATGTCTGCTGTCTTGCTCATCTCATTCAGCTCCCTTCTTTCTGAATCACGTGTGTGCATTACTGACTAGTAGATGTGAAGAATGGAACAATTCCAAAAAGCCATACGAAAAGTTCGACAAGTGCAACGCATGCGAAAACAGCGTGGATATGCATTCTCCCAGACGGATGAGTCGCAAGCGCGAGTATTGCAGGCGTATGATACGACGAGGGAGCGAGGGCGATATGGTGAAATGGCGAGTGGGAGGAAGTAGTGGCCTGCTCAGAAAGGTACAGCGTGTCAGCGTTTGTTGCAGCATGGCGCTGGAGTTTCGGGAGATGTGATATATTCACTGGAGCTACGGCAACGGTGGCGAAAGGACAGACAGCTTCTCGTGTGCTCACTTTTGGTGGGCATGGGAAACTTCCCAAGCATGTGTATACTGCGATGCGATTTCAGAAGAGACATGGACGGGAGCAGGCCAGGGCTCATACCTTACGATAGCACCCATCACAGGTTTTGTCATCGCTCTCTTCCACGGCGGAAACCTCACTCTTCCGTCTCGATATAGAGACTCTTTTCCACCTCCCATCCGCGCCCTTTACGAGTTCTGATCGGCCCAATCAAGAGAAGTCGAGCCAAATACTAGTGCCTTCAAAAAGAAAGAGACTCTTAAATTTTCAAAAAGGTATGTACGAACTCTTTCTCCGCCACATGTCCAGCACTATCAATTCCCTCAGTTCTCCAACACATAGCGATATCTCGGCATGCCAGCCTCAAAGTCCAAAATGACTTGATTCGCATCCTTCATAGCACGTTTCTGAACCCACGGCTTGACCTTTTGCCTCGCAGCGACCTCAAACATTTCCCGAATTTCCGCAGGAGAACCAATCAACGAACCCACAATCTTGACCTTTTTCATAATCAACGCCATAGCCACAAACGGCGGCAACACATCATCCGGCGCTCCCACTTGCACAAACGTGCCTCCCACATCCAACAAATTCAAATATTCCCCAAAGGGCATCTTCGGCGAAGACACGGTACAAATGATAACATCCAAAGAATTCGCAGCTTTCTGCGACCATTCTTCATCCGTATCCGTCGCAATCAGTTCATCCGCACCCATCTGCAATGCATCAGATTTTTTCCCATCATTTCTCGAAATCGCCACTACTCTTTCCGCTCCCAAGGCTTTGGCAAACATAATCGCCATATGTCCCAACCCTCCAATACCAATCACTCCCACCCTCTTTCCCGGCCCAACACCATTTTGTTTGAGAGGTGAATACACCGTCACACCTCCACACAACATCGGCGCAGCCTCTTCCGAAGGAATTTCCTCCGGGATACGAAACACAAAATGTCCTGCGCCTCGCCAATATTTCGCATAACCTCCTTGGGCGGTAGCCCCGCTCGGCCAGGTTCCGTTGTACGTCATGACGAAGTTGTTTTTGCAGAATTGTTCTTCGGAATTTGTGCATTGCGCACAGTCGGGTCGGAGACAGGATCCTGCTTGTGCTCCTACCCCGACGCGGTCTCCTACGCGGATTGCTGAGGCTCCTTCTCCGGATTGGGAGACGGCGCTGCCGACGCGGATGGCTTTGCCGACGATTTCGTGGCCGACTACGATGGGGTAGGAGGTTGGTCCCCAGCCGGATCCTATTTTGAAGAAGAAAAAAAAAGAATGAATGGTTAGAGTGGGGTTGTTGATTGATATTGAGGAAGGATGGAAGGAAAGAGAACTTACGAAGAACATGCATATCCGATCCACAAACTCCACAGTGGGAAATTTCTATGTCGACGTCGGTTTCTTCCCATTCTTTGGGCGTGTAGCCTTGCCAGACCATGTTTCCTTCGGCGGAATTTTTGTCGAGGCCGCACCAGCCTTCGAAGGAGGAGTCTGAGGCCATTTTTCTTTTTCTCTTCTTTTTCTTTGGGGGATAAAAGGTTGCTCTGGGATGGATTGATAGATTGGTGATTCTCTTTTTACGAGGTCTTGAGGAGGATTTGAAAATAGACAGAGAGAGAGGGAGAGGGAGAGAGGGTTTGATTCAAGCAGCTATTGTATACCTTATATACCTATGTCAAAACTAAGTGACGTGAAACTACGGCATCATTCTAGACTTTCTCGTTAGAATGGGTGGGTCCAAAGAGAATTGATTGTATGAATATCATAAAGCGTTGAATAACATTGATTTGTTGTTTATTCAGCGGACGTATTGGTTGGTAACTACCTGTAGCCATGACGCGGCAAACACTAGAACTGCTGTTGGAACCACACACCACACTAGTGCCTAATTAAGAAGATTGATGGAATACCAATCAATAAGTGGATTAATTAAGGTCCGAGGTCTGACCTCTTAAGAAGAGAAAAGAGGGGGGTAGGTATCCCTAACTCTATATATATATGCTAAGGAATCAGTAGCCCCTAATATCTTATATAACTTATATTATATAATACTAGGGTACCTATATCCTTCTGTCTAAATATACCTCCCTTAGCTTAATTATATAAGAAAAGCTGAAATACTAGATATAGTAACCGTCTATCTTAATCTAATAATTAACTATATCTACTTACCTAAGCCCTAGACTCGTCCTGAACGTCTAAAATAACCCCTTCGGAAGGTTCTTTATAAAGCTATTAGCTCGCTGTTTTGCCGTTCTAATCTATTTAACGGTTAATCGTCCTGCTATAGTTTCCTATCTTACCTAGTATTAGTAGATATCTATATACCTTAGAGCTATATTAAGTAAACTATACTTATAATTAGCGATATCTACAGCTCGTTAGTTATTATAGAAAACCTTAGTTCTATCCGTACTAGGTTCCTTATTTCTAGAGGAAAATACCTTGTTAAATTCAGAGAAAAGTCGAGTCTACTAGTATCTATTACCTACAATTAATAAGAGTACTAACAACTCTACCTCTACGGTTAATTTAGTAACTGTCTTCTGCTTAGTTACTTACTAATTAATAGCATTACTATATATTATTATTAAGAATCCCTATAAACTCTTCCTGTCTAGGTTATTACTAAATAAGGTATCTATATACAGTTCTATCTTAGGCTTCTCCCTATAGAAGTAGAGCTTTATCTCTCTAGTACTATATAGGTAAGTAAGTAGGTAATTAGCAGCGTCTATATAAGCCTAGCTTAGGTTCTTCAAGAATTGAGAAAGAGTAGTATATACTTTTGCTATATTAGGCCTTACTAGAACAGCTGTATAACTAATTAAACCAACCTTTATCTAATATCCTTTAATAAAGTTAGGTCTAGTAGTATTAGTAGCAGGTTCTAGGTTTCTAGTAGGAAGTAGTATATCTAGAAATCGAGCCCTCTTATAAATACTAAATTTAATGTTAATTTTCGTTAAGTAGGCAGTCTAGCTTAGAGTTAGGATATTAGGTAATTCCTCTACCTCTATACCTAGGAAGAAATTAGGGTCTTTCTAAGTAACTTTAAAGTTGGAAACTAGGTACTAGTTAAATAAGGTAGCCTGTTCCTTACTCCTATAGATCAATCTAATATTATCTATATAGAAAACTATAAGCAGACGGAGATCTATATTTACTATTAGGCAGTCAATTCTAGGAACTAGCTTAAAGCTATAGTCTTCTATCCTTATAACAAACAGGTTATACTACAAGCGAGGTAACTTAGCTAATCTATAGAGTGCTTTCTTAAGGATAAAGCAGGTATCTAGACTAAATCTATATTCCTCTATTCCTTTAGGGATTAAACAATAGACAGTATAGAGAATAGTAGTATTTAGGAAGGTATTTACTATATCCTATTGCCTTATCTTTAAATTCCTTATAAATACTAGGGTAGTAATAGCCCTGAATACCTTATAACTAAGTATAGCAGTATAGGTCTTATAGGTTAATAGTAATTAAAGATCCCTACAGATATAAAGCCTAGCCTTATACCTAAGAATCTTACTACTAGTTAGGTCTATCTTATAGACAAATACCTATACTAAAGGTACTTTATAGCCCTTATAACTAAAGAATACCCTAAATATCCTCTTGCCTATAAGCTTTCTAGCTTTATTAAATACTGCTTGCCTAAACTGTTAGTAATAGACATACCTTTCTATCTCTTTCTAGTTAGTAGGTAGTAATAGTAAACTTGTTACTTAATAAGGATCCTTAAGAGTAGGTAGAGTATAGACTTAGAGGGAAGTAGCTATAGTAGTGCTTAACTTATCTAGGTAATCTTCTAACCGTCTAGTTCTATAGTCGATCTATCTTCTATAGTTGTCTATACTATACTAATAGGTACTCTCTTCTACCTCCCTATCTAAGGCAGGGTACTAAGAGACCGAAAAAGCAGAGGGTAATAAAGAAGCGGATATACCCGGTAAGGCCCCCGGGGCCTAACTATTATCTCTAGTAGGTATTTCTAGCGGCGTTAGGTATAATAATTCCTGTTCTAGCACTTTACCTCCCTACTGTTTACTACCTCCCTAAGGTTAGATAGCAAAAGTCGGGATATTAGTAGCTAGAAAGGGGTTATCTATACCCTTACTTGTAGATTCCTTAGGCATTAAGATTGAGTTAATTACTGTCTAGTGAATAGTAGTAGGAACCAGTTCTCTAAGTGTCTGCCTATTGATATCTAGTGGATTGTATCTCTTATTATCCTTAAAAACTATATCTCTTGTCCTAATTACCTTGTTTAGGGGTAAAGGAATCCAGATCCAAAAGATATTAGTAGAGGTATACCTACTATTACCGTAAAGCCCTCTCTCCTACTACCGTCCTCGGGTAGACGATCGGATAGGCTCGGCTTACGGTAGGTCACGGCGTAGCTCCGCGGTAAAAGAGGTAGGATAGGTAGAGATCCGGAAGGACGCGGAGATGCCCGTAAGTAGTAGGAAAGGTAATATTAGAAGACAAAGCGCACTGTAGGGTAACGACATCAATTATAGTAGAGTAGGTATCCGTATGTCTACGTCCTAATTATGTCCGTCCTCTCCTCCGTCCTAAAAAGAAGAAAACTACCCTATATAGCTACCCGCCGGGAGTAGTACGGCCCTCCCGGGCCGTCCGGCTCTCGGCTCTACCCTAACGCCCTACGTAAAAGAAACACGCCTAGCCGCTTAATACTACTTAGGTACCTAATATAAGCTCTCTCTTCTATCTTGTCTCTCTTAGCAATATCTCTGCGGAGAGCGAAGGCCTTGCAACTAATAGGGTAGAGATAGCTAAGGAAGGGCTTCTTAGTTATGACTTTCTCAAATAGAGTTATCTAGTTAAGCTTAGCAGTAGGGGTCCTATTAAGAAGGTAAATAGCTGAATCTAGGAGCTATAGCTATAGGTTCTTTAGCAACCTGCTATCAATTCTAAGAGTCCTAGATTTGGTAACAATCTCTCTTCTAGCAACCTTACTTGCTCTCTTAGCTAGAGATATTATCTAGGCTAGGTTTCATCTCAATTACTTAGCAGCCCTTAGTTATAGGTTCCAAGTGCTCAATAGCCCTTACAGATAGGTAGCCTAGTAACTAATACTATTGATTAGCCGTTGCTATTAGAGGTAGGAGTAGTTTGTAACTAGAATCACTAGATTATATAGTAGCAACAGATCTAGCAGGTAACGTTAAGGCAGATAAGGTTAATTTCCCCGCATTCTCGGAGTGTAGGGTATATATAGACTTTACCTCCTTAATTCTAGTACTGATTTTTCTAGATAAATTAGTAAGTCTAGTAGTTCTAGTAACACTTCTTATTATAGGCAACCGTTCGATAATCTAGTAACTATGCCTATTACTATACTTAGAGGTAAGGTATACCTAGAGCCTAGGCTCCTTATATAATTAGCTAGTAATCAACTTGTCTAGCTAGTTTCTAGTATTATAGTAAATACCCTTCTTGTTAAGGATCTATAGTAAGACCAAACTTATAAAGAATCCCGGAATAAGCCTTGCCTTAAGAAGAGTAAGCTTCCTAGTAACTCTATTACCTATATTAAGATTAATAGTAGCATCTACAATTGCCTTAGGTTAGTACCTCTTGTCCCTAGAGATTACTATATTAGAGGAGGTTAGTAACTCGGACTTAACGATCCTTGCCCTTATAGCCTCGTTAATAATATAAATATTAGTACTACTATCTAGAATTATAGCGTTATAAAGGCGGGTATAGTAGCTAATTGAACCAACAGATGCCTTAGAGGTTGATTCTAGGGTAGTAGTAGTAGTAGTATCCTCAATCTCTGCGGCTATACTCTTATCCTTTCCTTTGTCCTTTAACCCTTAAGTAGTATTATAGGCTTGAATTGCTTTGTCTACTCTCTCCTTTAAACTCTTGTCTTCTTTAAACCTCTTCTTAATCTTCTTTTTAGTATCCTCTCTTAGCTTCTATACCTTAGGCCTCGGATACTCGGCATTAAGGTAATAGTATTCCTTCTATATATAGTTCCTACTACAGAGGCAGGGCTTTCTTAAAGAGGAGGATAATCGAGTTAAGGACGAAGATTCGGTTACAGCCGTAGATAAGATACTAGCTATAGTAGTTCGATACTTACTCTTGAACTTAGTGTCTCTATTATACTAAAAGTAGGACTACTAGGCTCTTAATTCTAAATAGAGTAATATTACCTCCCTATTATTCTGCTTGTTAAGTAGCCTACCTATCCTTATAGCTATATAGTCTCTATAGAGTAGAGACATAGAAGTAAGCTATACCTAGGTAGACTTATTATCTACTTATATACTAACAGTATCTCTCTTACTATACTAAGTGAACTATAGGTATATATAGTTAGAAATAGTTTTTCTATAAGGTAGAAGAGATAGGGTTTCTAATTCTTTCTTTAACAACTGAGTAGTAGTAAGGGTATTAGGCTTAGTATATTCTAAGAGCTTCTTGAGTTTCTCTCTTAGAATCTTATAGTTAATTACCCTATACTAGAGGTCTAAAGACAGAGACTAGTTAATTATTAATAAGATCCTCTAATACCCCTTTTGCTTGAGTTCCTATACATCCTTGTTATACCTATACTTAAATTAAGCTAGACTGAGGGCTATTAGTATAACGTTATTAGAAAGGGAATTGAAATTAAAGACTAGTTGTCTTCTAGACTAAATAGGGGCTTCTAGGTTTAGTTTATTAATTCCTAGGTTAATATTATCCTATATCTAGAGGGCCTCTACCTCGTTCTTAATATAGGTAATCTATACATTCTAGTCCTACTAGGTACGTAGCTTAGCAATCGACATCGTTAATAAGGGTTTAGGTAAATTAGCTATAGTGTCTTCGTTAAATTCGTCAAACTACTCTAGAACAGCTTAATTCCTAGGATACGAGCCTCTAGGTATCTTTTCTTCTAATATAAGCTGACTTAATAGTCCTTCTTTAACCTCTTAAAACTTAGGACTCGGGGATCGGTCGATTATAAGCTAATCTAATAGGCTCGGGCTTTCCTCTCTTCGTCTAGATAAGCGGGTTTAGGCCGGTATAAAGTAATAGTATACGGTCCTTAGTTATTATCTTAATATAGCGGAGTTTGACCAATCTTAGTTAATTCTAGGAAATATTAGGTAACTCTAACTATCTAGTAACTAATTAATTCCTTTGATTAATCAAGCAGAGCTAGCCGGGCTTATAACTGTTAGAACTATATACTATACTAGTACCTAATTGAGAAGATTAATAGAATACTAATTAATAAGTAGATTAATTAAGGTCCGAGGTCTAACCTCTTAAGAAGAGAAAAGAGGGGGGTAGGTATCCCTAACTCTATATACATATACCAAGGAATCAGTGGCCCCTATTATCTTATATAACTTATATTATATGATGCTAGGGTACCTATGTCCTTCTGTCCAGACACTACAGGTACCTGTAAGGTAGCCATGACGCGGCAAACACTAGAACTGCCTTATTTTTTTAAAAAAATGTCCGTGTTTAGCTCGGCAGACTCTCGGTAGTCCGTCGTTCTAGTAATCATCCTTGCTACAATGTGGATGCTCTCTACGCAAGTCTTCTCCATAGAGGAAAGGAAAGAAAAGGAAAAAAAAATGTCTCAGTGCAACATCATCATCGACATTAGCATCATCATCATCATCGTCGTCGTGCTTCGGAGATTTTCGGTCTTTCTTTCGTATTCGTTAGTAGGTCTCTATATCTGATTGATAGGAGATTGATAGTAGTCAGTCTTCGTCATCCGCCCAACATCCTCAATGAATCCGCTCTCTCTCTTATTCATTTCATATCTGTACATATCTGTACATATCGCTCTCGGTCGGCTATATCATCATCATCACTTCACGCGAGACGAGAGATGCGAGTGCGAGAGCCGAATGACGCCAGATGACTGACCACTTTTCTTCTTTCTTCTATAAATCCCATTGCTGCTTGCTTTGCTTTGCTTCGCTTACCCTGTCTCTGCAGAGCTGGGAGTAACATATCCTCATCAGAGGTTGTGACGGTATTGTTCTTCTGGGAATACAGAAGTCGAGAAAGAACTTTATAGGTCGGTAAGGTACAGGTACATGTAGGTAAGAAGTTGGAAAAAAGTCAGAGACAACAAACGTCAACGCGGGGCGAGCGAGACCGAGGCGGCTACCTACCTTACCTACTTGCTACCTTACACTTCCATTTCCCAACCAACATCACCTCTCACCACCCACTACCGCCTCCAAAAAAACATCCAGTACATTCACATGTACATTATTATATGGACTCTTCGCCACAATTAGCCTATCTCCTCGCAAAAATGGCCGATGACCAACCCGAGAAACTTCCCACTCCAGCTTCATGTACCGCAGGTATGAAATTGACCACCAACCACATTCAGAAGAAGAAGATGTACCTACATACTCGAGAATGGGATTGGCTGATTTTTTGATTGTTACATTCTGGGAGAAAAAGACTTTTGTCTTATTCCATTGTGAGTAATACCTACTTTCTTCTTTCTTTTCTTTTTTTAATTTTTTTCAAAAATAGAGGAACTCCTACTGCATCCGTCTCGCAAGAAATTGCAGCTGTCCAACGACTTCTCAAGAAAACGGGAATTAAGTATTCAATGCATTCTGCAGGAACTACTCTTGGTATGTACATGATATCAGTAAATACAAAAAAATACCTCATCCGTTTCATCTTTCAAATTCTAATTCAAAATCAAAATTTACAGAAGGATCATGGGATGAATGTATGAAAGGTGAGTAATCCCCCCAGAAAGTACTGAATAGGTACATACCGACCTTATGTACCTGACCTTCATAATTGATTGATTAATTGGATTGATTGATTGATGAGAAATACTTGTACCTACCTACGGTACCTTAGTCATCGGTCAATGTCACGCATTTTTACATGCGAGAGGAGTGGTACGGATTCAAAGCGATATTCGAGTGGGTTCAAGGACGGATAAGAAGCAAGGTTTTGAGGATAAGGTCAAGGCTGTGGAAAGATTGTTGGCGGAGGATGATGATGACAATAACAATAAGAATGATGGGGAAGATGATGAGGGTATTACCTATACGAGATGATGAGAGGGAGGGAAAGAAGAAGGAAGGAAGAAGGAAAGAGAGAGATGAGGAAAGAACGAATGAGAGAAAAAGAGAAACAAGAGAAACAAGAGAAAGAGAGAAACGAGAAAAGAGAGAGAGAGAGAGAGAGAGAGAGAGAAAGAGAGAGAGAGAGAGAGGTCCCAAACGTGATTGTTCTCATTGCATTTGGCAGTAGACGATATGATACAAAGCAAAAACACACCCCCAAAAACGCCTGATACATCAAAACATTTCAAGCGTGTCTTCTCCATCCTCCTCCTCCTACACTTCCCACATTCCTCATCACCATCTTCAAATAGGAAAAAAAAAGAACCATAGTATAGTAGTAGTGAGAGCCCAGGAAAAGAATCGTGGCTTCGGCTAGTGGTGAGCGTCCTCGTACGAAGGTGCCTCCTCATACACGGGAAGGGGCTCAGACTGTTCGAGAACGGCGGCAGAATACTTCTTCTCACACTCAGCCTCGGCCTCCGCGACGGCATCGCCTTCTTCGAGGCGGACCGGCTCATAACCGCGGCGACCACCTCGGCGGTGCCGGAACCAGAGAAAGCCGAGAAGACGACCAAAGCAGAGACCAAACAGGCTGACAACCATGCCGACCGCGACGCCGGCCATGGTCGGAATGAGCACCGCGGTGAGGCCACGAGCAAACGAGTGCATGAAATGGTATCCGCCATGGGGACCGTCGACGTGATCGTGGGCTTCCATGTGGTGTGGTCGGCCGTGAGATTCCATGTGGTGTGGTCGACCAGCCTTCTTGCCTTTGGCGCCATGACAGCCGACCCTCTTGCCGCCATGGCGGTGGCCTTGACGCATGCTCTTGACCTTCTCCTCCAGCATGTGCTTCAATTGGCATAGCCTGGCAGAAAAGAATCGGCAATCAGTTTCCCCGTCAAGAGCTGCTAGTGGCGGCAGAATCAAATCTTCCACTGGTTGTGCCGGCTCTCGTGCCTCAGTCGCGATTTCCGTAATGAAGAGCTCCCCCTCAGGAGTCTTCAGGAGCATGATGATAACCTCGTCGAGAGAGACTTGTTGTCCTTCCAATGCAAAGATGGTGTGCTTGATGGGCATTTTCATATGTCCGTCTGGAGAGATGTGCTCCGCCTGTTGGTAGGAGACACCGGAGCTGGTCACCTCGAGTGGTGTCGTCTTTGCCTTGCCCGCCTCCACGTCTTCAACCGACACCGAAGAAGCTACTTGGTTGACGTATACACGCTCTTTCATCGTTTCCAGTTGGATGCCCATGGGGAAGACAGGCTCCCCGTTGATCTCGAGAGTCTTGCCATTCTCGGATACGGTCATGTTGATGACGACGCTGTACGAGCCGCCTTGGATCGAGAACTCCTCCTCCGCCGCAGGCTCCACATCGTTGGCGCCCTCCGTCTGCTTGAATGGGAAGGCACATTCCGGGCAAGGCAGTTGGATGAGGGCGTGTTTGGCACCGGAGCCCTCGGGAAGAACGAGGTCGGCGCCCTGTTCGAGTTCAAAGTTGGAGGGAATGAGAAGAGCAGAGGCGCCCAGCGCACTGGCTGCGACAATGCCGGCTGTGCGGCCGATCATGATGAAGTGCAAATTGGAGAGATGAAAGTGAAAGAGTGGTGGTGGTGGTGGTGTTCGTCGTGGAGAGGACAGGAGAGAAGAAAGGTGTCGAGTTGTAGTTGTAGGAGAGAGAGTGAGGTGGAGAGCCTGGGCCCTGAGGTGTTGGTGTCAGCATAAGGTAGCCATGCCATGTCCCATGATGCTGACGCGGTTTCAGGCCAGTGCCAGTCTGCCCTTTGTTCCCGCCACTAGGGTCGACCTTATCGTCTCTGCCATCGTCCCGCCGTGATTGGCTGTCTGCCAGGTCTGAACCCCGGACCCCGGCGAAACTTCCGCCGACAACGCAGGCTTGTGTATCATTCGTTTCCTGCCTGTTCCTTTGCCTGCTGGCTGCTTCGACTGTCTTCTCTGCTCGTCTACCTCCTAATGCTACATAGACTCCAGAGATGCCTTATCATGGCTCGATGGGATACCAATGCCATCATTCTCCACGGTTGGATTTGCAATAAGAGAAGCTCGACCACGACAGGAGCCTGTACGCAGCCAGATCTATTCCGAGCCATCACCATGTCTAATGTTAGAAAGCTTCAGAGAGACCAGGATGGGAAATAGCGCTTGCGCTTATTTACAAACCACTTCATCAGGGGCTGCTCCAGTTCTCATCTGCTCGAAGCCTCGAACGATTAATGATTAGTTCGCATTGTTGCCCCGTGGGGTTGCACGGCTACGACTTAGGTAGGTCTCACAGTAGTCTTGCCGTTTTCTCGATAAACGGGAGAGGGGCTTGTCAGCTGTACGGCGAGATCTGGTCTCTCAAGACAAGCTGTTGGATACTGGGCCAAGGCGATATGAAGCTTGCACTGCAACATGGCGAGGTTGAGTGAGAGAGAGAGGACGTAGAACTAAGGGGGAAGAGCTATCGTGGCAAACATGTGGCTGTTGCGGCGTGCCATCTTTCAACACATCAGCGTGCTGTTGGGCTGAATTTTGAAAGGCAGGAGACAATACCTAATCGCACTGTCGTGATATATGCTGTACTATGAGATGGAGAAGCCGGACGGTAAGTGGGCGATGCTCTCAATTACATGTATCGTGAAAGTGTCAAAAGACCTTACGCGCGGTTGCAGGTTCTCGAACAGTCTTTACCTCTTCAAATAGAGAAACGCAATGGTGAATTGCAACACCACCTCACTCAACATTCACATCCGCAATAACCAGTCATACCCAACCAGTCATACCCACCCATCTCCTCACATGAACTACATGTGACTCTCGCTCCATCCACAACCCTGACCCAGAACTACCTTACCTTACCTATTCAGAAGCCACCGCCAACTACCAAATCATGGTGTTCAGCTGGAGCGACACCGCAGACAAACAGATGCTTCTGCGCATCATGCATCTCGCAGGGCCCGTCAAACTGGCAGATTTCGACCAAGTCGCAGCAGGAATGCCACCAGGCGTCACCGCTGAGGCGTGCAGGTAAGTACATGTAGCAGCTACACATCCTCCGCATCCTTCCTTCCTTCCTTCGTTTGTTGTCAATGAGAGTGCATGGTGAATGGTGACTGACTTCTCCAACAACAGACAACGCTTACGCCGAATCAAAAAACAAGTCTCCGACAGCGAGAGCTCGAAGGAAACTACTACTACTCCAGTCAAGCGTGGAGTCGCTACCAAGAAGATCGGAGGCGCAAAGCAGAAGGCGCAGAAGTCAGCCCTGGGCGGAGAAGCTGGCGAGTGGGTTGATGATGATGATGGGGACGATGAAGAGGAGAGTCCGTTCAAGAAGTCTAAAATTGAGAAAGATCAGATCAAGTCAGAGAGCAAAGTCAAGTCAGAGCACGACGAGGACGACTGGCTGGTTTGAACGGGGTTACTTACATGTACTCTGAGAAGGGCGTAACTACGTACGACAGGGTGGGCCAGGACTCAGATTCAACTCTTCGTCCTCCCTCGTGAACACTTCATATCAATGTGGTTGCATTTTGTGGCGAGCCCCGAGAGCGTCATGGGAGCTGGCGAGAGAAGCATACCACAAGACGACCCTGCACACACACAGAGAGAGAGAGATGAGTGTCGAATCATCTCTCATACTGGCGCAGATTTGGAAAAAGGCTGGCAAAGGGGCTTGATACCTTGGCGAGTGTTTGCCCATGATTACTTCTAGCAGACCAGAAGGTACATACCTTAGTCTGCATTCATCTCTCCAAGCCTCATTACCTGATAACTTGACACAGGCTTTCTGTGTTTCTCTCCACTTGTTTTCGCCTGCTGTTCTAGTCACGCTCATCACACTCCACGAATATCGCTCTGAATATGCGTAAACACGCTCGAGTACTGCGAGAAGCAGGTGCATCCAGTCATGCTTGCAAGTACCTTACATTGTAGCGAGAAACAAGTCGTTGAGAAACCGCCTCAGAAACGTAGTGGATTACCTTGACGATGAGAGTACCTGGGTACCTACATACTTACCTACCTAGGTACCTTAGGCATACAAACTTTGGTCAGCGGCACGGGCAATATCCAACGAGTATTGGGTCTTAGCAAGAGGGAATAATTCACGGCAGAGCCCATGTTGTATGTATTGCTCTTCTAGCAGCACAGATGAGCATGATCTTGTCTGAGTGGGCTATGAATGGCGAATTTGAGAAGTTCGGGCGGCTGAAATGGCATGGGAAAAGAAAGCACTGGCAGCGCATCGATGAATGCCACCTAATAGGTGTGACTCGTGATGTCTAGATGTATAGCTCGCGAAACTGCGCTGGATGCACGCGAATTCGACTTGTCTAATAAAGGAGGTGAATTTGGATTGGGAGGAGTGCCAGTTCAGATCCTGTTGCTGCCATTCGGGCCCGTTTCGCTCTGCTCATGACCTGTTCTATGGCTTTGGCGGAAAGCTATGCGATCGCGTCTGCTCCATCATCAGCAACATCTTGATACATCCATGCCAAATCACTCCTGCCAAATTTGCAGTCTTCTGGCCTTCCATCACGCCCATACTGTACATTGTCATTTTCCTGTATGTTCAAAGCCTAGGCTATGCAGCACAACGCCATCCCGATGCGTTTCCAGCCCATGGTCCAGCACCAGTATTGTCCCAGCCACCAGAACGCAGAGCTTACTCCATCTTGACCACACCCCCCAGAGCTTTCAGCGTCTCGATGATCTTCTCTGCCTCCTCCTTCGGCACACCCTCCTTCATCATTTTTGGCGCGCTCTCGACGAATTTCTTTGAGTCTACCAAACTGAGCCCGAGCAGTGCCTTGATCTCCTTGATGACCTTTGGCTTGGATGCAGCATCGAATGACTCCAGCTTCAGGTTGAACAGCGTCTTCTCTTCTTTGGCAGGCGCCGCCTCTTCAGGCTCCTCCGCTGCCGCCGCAGGAGCGGCACCGCCAGCTGGTCCCGCAGCAGCGAACCCTCCCACGGGCATATCAGGAATGTTTAAGCGTGTCTAACACCCCACTTGTCAGTACGTTGTCGATATCGTGCTTGCTGCGCGTGATATAGAGGAGATACCTTCAGCGTCGACACGAGGTCTGCAGTCTCCAACAGGGTCAATTGGCTGATTTGGTCTACGATGCCGGCAATCTTCGCGTTGGTAGGCAGTGCTGCGGGATCGGTGGACTGCCATCTCCTTTGCTGCCTTCGGTGTGTCTGAGCGGTGGCGGCGAATCGGGACGACGATCGAAGACATTGGCGACAGGTGCGCGCAGCGTAGGACGGAGTGAGCGACATGGTGGCGGTGTGTGTGCAGGTAGTGCCAGTGATGTTGTGGTTGAAAAAGAAGAAAAAGTCGAGCGGTTGACCACAAAGTTCGATATTGGAGCCGAATCTCGGCCGCAGCATGCCCGCAACGCCGCGCGTGTACAGCTGACGCGCACTCGTTCTGAGGTAAGCCGCGCGCGTCGGTTCTTGGCATGCACTCGAAAATAAAACACTGCACTCGTTTTCAAATCTACTATATTTTGTAGCGTAGTCTTGTAAAATATCGATAAAGGTAAGTTTCTAACATTTATATACTATGTTAGTACTAATAATATAGTAGTAGGATCGGGATAGTAGGTTTAGAGAAGTCGACAAAGTAAGTTCCCTTTAACCGTTACCCTATTGTTATAGTAACATTAGCTATCTAGTATTTAAAGAAGTCGACTAAGTTCCCTTTTACCGTTATCCTATCGTTATTATAACGTTAGTTCTTAAGTAAGGCGACTATTATTAACTATATTATCGAAATTTTTCTAACTTTCCTTTAACTATTACCCTACTGTTATCGTAACGTTAGCTATCTAGTAGGAGAGATCAATAATAGAGTCAATACTCGATAGTAGAGTCGGTATAGAAGATTTAGAGAAATTGATTAAGTTTCCTTTAACTATTACCCTACTGTTATTATAACGTTAGGTGTCTAGTAAGAGAAACATTAATAATAGAGTCAATAGTCGACTCTTCTATACTAATTCTACTAAGTTTCCTTTAACTGTTACCCTACTGTTATCGTAACGTTAGGTATCTAGTAGGAGAAATATCGATAATAGAGTCGATAGTAGAGTTAGTATAGAAGATTTAAAGAAGTCGACTAAGTTTCCTTTAATTGTTACCCTACTGTTATCGTAACGTTAGCTATCTAGTAGGAGGAATATCGATAATAGAGTCAATAGTAGAGTTAGTATAAACAATTCAGAGAAGTTGACTAAGTTTTATTAAGTTGTTACCCTACTGTTATCGTAAGTTCGTAACGTTAGCTATCTAGTAGGAAAAATATCGATAGTAGAGTCAATAGTAGAGTCGAAAGTAGAGTTAGTATAGAAGATTTATAGAAGTTAACTAAGTTTCCTTAAATTGTTACCCTACTGTTATCGTAATGTTAGCTATCTAGTAGGAAAAATATCGATAGTAGAGTCGATAGTAGAGTCAAAAGTAGAGTTAGTATAGAAGATTCATAGAAGTTAACCAAGTTTCCTTTAACTATTACCCTACTATTATCGTAACGTTATCTATCTAGTAGAAGGAATATCAATAGTAGAGTCAATAATAGAGTTAGTATAGAAGATTTAAAGAAGTCGACCAAGTTTCCTTTAATTGTTACCCTACTGTTATCGTAACGTTAGCTATCTAGTAGGAGGAATATCGATAATAGAGTCAATAGTAGAGTTAGTATAAACAATTCAGAGAAGTTGACTAAGTTTTATTAAGTTGTTACCCTACCGTTATCGTAACGTTAGCTATCTAGTAGGAAAAATATCGATAGTAGAGTCGATAGTAGAGTCGAAAGTAGAGTTAGTATAGAAGATTTATAGAAGTTAAGTTTCCTAAAATTGTTACCCTACCGTTATCGTAACGTTAGCTATCTAGTAGGAAAAATATCGATAGTAGAGTCAATAGTAGAGTCGAAAGTAGAGTTAGTATAGAAGATTTATAGAAGTTAACTAAGTTTCCTTAAATTGTTACCCTACTGTTATCGTAACGTTAGCTATCTAGTAGGAAAAATATCGATAGTAGAGTCGATAGTAGAGTCAAAAGTAGAGTTAGTATAGAAGATTTATAGAAGTTAACCAAGTTTCCTTTAACTATTACCCTACTGTTATTGTAACGTTATCTATCTAGTAGAAGGAATATCGATAGTAGAGTCGATAATAGAGTTAGTATAGAAGATTTAAAGAAGTCGACCAAGTTTCCTTTAATTGTTACCCTACTGTTATCGTAACGTTAGCTATCTAGTAGGAGGAATATCGATAATAGAGTCAATAGTAGAGTTAGTATAAACAATTCAGAGAAGTTGACTAAGTTTTATTAAGTTGTTACCCTACCGTTATCGTAACGTTAGCTATCTAGTAGGAAAAATATCGATAGTAGAGTCGATAGTAGAGTCGAAAGTAGAGTTAGTATAGAAGATTTAGAGAAGTTAACTAAGTTTCCTAAAATTGTTACCCTACCGTTATCGTAACATTAGGTATCTAGTAGGAGAAATATCGATAATAGAGTCGATAGTAGAGTTAGTATAGAAGATTTAGAGAAGTTAACCAAGTTTCCTTTAACTGTTACCCTACCGTTATCGTAAGTTCGTAACGTTAGCTATCTAGTAGAAGGAATATCGATAGTAGAGTCGATAATAGAGTTAGTATAGAAGACTAAGAAGATTTAAAGAAGTCGACTAAGTTTCCTTAAATTGTTACCCTACCGTTATTATAACGTTAGCAATTTAGTAGGACTGTAGAACAAATATTGTTAATTAAGTTTCCTTTAACCGTTATACTATTGTTATAGTAACGTTAACAGTTTAGTAGGAAATATATTCAAAATATAGACTAGATGCCTAGGGCTCTCTACTATATAGCTTTCTACTAATAGATATAGCGATCTAAGTCAAAGTCTAACGTTTCAGAACCGTTTAGGTAATAGTAACACTATAATTTACTATTTCTATAGCTTCTAGTCTTCTAGATAGAAAGTACTTTGCTTATACTTCTAATATACTAATAGTATACCTAGATATATTACTACTTAGTTAGTTAGTAGTACAATACCGTTAGGAAACTGTTATAATAATAGTTACCTTGTTAAGTAGGTCTTACTTCTTAAAGGGAAATACTAATATTAGTAAAACGGTATTAAAACAGTAGAATAATAGTTTCTAAATATTAAGTAATCAGATATTGCTCTATTAATTACTAGATCTTAGTAATAATATATATATAAGTCTAAGATAGTAGTAGTATATAAGAGTACTTTCTAGTTAATATAAAGAGTATATAGAGATATATATTTAGATCGTCTAGTACAAACTCCTAGAATATAAGTAAACAAAATATATAAATATATATACTAGAACTAGTACTAGGGTACAAAAAGTCTATAATAGTATAGTAATAGTATAGTAACAGTATAGTAACAGTATAGTAACAGTATAGTAACGATCCGGTATTATAACGGTATTGTAACGGTATAGTAATAGTATCTAGTATTTACTATTGTCGAGATAGTAAATAGTAGAGAACTATAATACAGAGTCGGTAAGTATAGAGTAAATAATAGTTTTTAGATAGCTCGATAGAAGTAGATACAAAGGAAGAAGAAAAAACATAACCTGCACTCGTAATTTAAACTATGCACTCGTTCCGTCTTGGGATGCGTTTTGAATGCTTAGTCAGGAGTGCGTAGAACCTCAGAACGAGTGCGAGTCAGCGCCGCACGCCAACGCCGCTCCTGCAGAACGATGGATCTATCATCTGGAGACAAGACAATTGAGGAACGATCTAAAGACGTCTCCCCCCATCGACAGCCGAGATAGCTACATTGCCAGACCACCACCACGCGCCTGATAAAACGCGGTATTCTGCGTCTTCGACACTCTCATGGAGTGCACCTGGGATGCTGCCTTGCTGCGCCAAGCTGATCAGCTCCCAGCGGAACTGCTGCAAGTCATACAATATGGCAGCAACGAGCAATATCTCGAAGCCCTCACGGAAACGGCCTTGAATGCCCGATACACTTACAACCTGTTGGCACACTGCGAAAATGTCTTTGCTCATCTTTGTGCGTCTCTTCGCGCTCATGGATCTCTTGCATCCACGATTGCCACTATGGGCCGAGTCGTTCCCCATGCGCCCTATCTTGCACCTTTGGCCATACACCTACTAGAAAACGAGTGTCACGTTCCCGGACAAGGGAATGGCGACAGTGAGGACATATCCTACCTACTGGGCCTTTTTCGTCTACTCAGGTTTGATCGCCGAGTGTTTCGCAAATATGTACATACCACTCAACTCTGGAGTCTGCTTCGAACTAGCAGTCCGCCTGTCATATATCTCATTATTCGAATAATGCAGATCCACCTCCAGGGCGCCGATCACTGGTTTGAGACCACTCTCCGTCAATACCTTGGCGATGACAATCCGGACGTTGCGATCGAAGGTCCATGGGACGATAGAACCATCGACTATCGCTTCTTGTCACTATGGGAACAGACTCGCAGTGGCGAGATTCGAAAGCTCATGGCAGATGTCCAAAAGTCTGAGCTGCTACGATCTGGATTGAAGTACCGTGTCATTCCAGCTGAGCTACTTCATTCGGCAACCGCTCTCATCGGTGGCGTTGTGCTCCCTAGCATATCTGCGTCCAAGACCAGAACGCAAGGAAACGCCTTGGTTGAGACGGAAACGACGCGTAGCAATCTAGGAACTGTGGCGCACGCTTTAAAACGACCTGGGCCGCTACTGTTGACCGGCCTCCCCGGCTCTGGCAAGACATTACTCGTTCAGCATGCTGCTCGGTCCCTTGGCAAGTTCGACAAGATGGTGACTCTGCACCTTAACGAGCAGAGTGATGCGAAGATCCTGCTCGGTGTCCATACCACAGGCGATGTACCTGGCACGTTCACTTGGAAGCCTGGTGTGCTGACTACGGCTGTTCAGGAAGGCCGCTGGGTTCTTATCGAGGACTTGGACAAAGCTCCGAATGAAGTTTTGGGAACGTTGCTGCCACTGATTGAGAAAAGTGAATTGTCCATCCCAAATCGGAAGGAAACGGTGTATGCTGCCGAGGGCTTTCGGATTCTTGCTACTGTGCGAAGTACCATCAATCATCGTGGAGAGGAGAGTCGACCCTTGACGCACATGGTGGGATCTAGACACTGGCAGAAAATTTCCATCGCCACACCAACGACCGCCGAGCTTGCAGTCGTCGTCGGTAAACTGTACCCAAGTCTCGATAAGCGAATACCACAATTTATGGCTGTGTATGAGCGTCTCGTTGCCGCCAAGCAGCAGTCAGTGCTGATCGGACAGAGTAAGACTGGGGTGGCTCGCTCCATTAGTCCCCGAGACTTGTTGAAATGGTGCAAGCGCGTTGCAATGGTACAGAGTGGGCGCTCCTCTTTCGCCAGCAAAGACATTGATGATTCGTTCCTCGAGGCTGTGGACTGTTTCCTCGGGGCTCTCCCGGACGACGATGTGCGTAGCAATCTCGCTTCTGTGATTGCAGAAGAACTTCACATTGACCCTGAGCGAAAACACCATCTACTTCGTAAACGAGAAGCTCAGTACAAAGCCACCAGGGAGAAAATATCGTCCGGGCGGTACACTGTCTCCAGGGCGCGACACACAAAAATTGTCGAAGGATCATTCTCGACAAATCCGCATACATGCCGCACTCTTGAGAGTGTACTTGCCGCGGTCGTCAATCGAGAGCCGCTATTGCTTGTGGGCGAGACCGGAGTGGGAAAAACTACCGCAGTGCAGCATCTCGCTACGCAAATGGGGAAGAAGCTTGTCCCTTTCAACCTTTCTCAGCAGACCGAAGCTGGAGATCTGCTCGGTGGGTTCAAGCCTGTCAACCCTCGGACCTTGATGATACCGCTGAAAGATGAGTTTGACGATCTTTTCAGCGAGAGTTTCCCTTCCGCAAAAAACGAGAAGTTCATCACACTCATGAACAGAACTGCGGACAAAAACAACTGGCTCGGTGTGTGTAAACTCTTTCGCACAGCTATCGGCATGGTGGATCAAGAGCGAGCCGCTACACCTCCTCGGGAAGAAGGCGAGGCTCCGGCCAAAAAACGCAAGACTGGAAGTAAACGTGTCATTGATTTTGGCAAGTGGGATGCATTTCTTGCGCGAGTGGAAGCAATAGAAGGCCGACTCAACACCTCAGACAAAGCTGTGGCATTCACATTCCTCGAGGGCAACATCGTCAAGGCTGTTCGAAATGGAGACTGGGTGCTCCTAGATGAGATTAATCTGGCATCCTCTGACACGCTCGAGTCAATCGTTGACCTGCTTGATGTAACACCATCTTTATTACTGACAGAAGCCGGAAACATCGAGCGTATCGATGCTCACCCAGACTTTCGTGTGTTTGCAGCCATGAATCCTGCGACAGATGTCGGTAAGAAGGACCTACCACCTGGCATACGATCACGCTTCACCGAGCTGTATGTTGAAAGTCCTGACAAGGACGCCAAGTCGCTAGAGAGCATCGTGCGGTCATGGCTAGGATCAGCAGCGGTCTCGGATGTTGCTATTGCGAGCGATGTTCGTGGGCTCTACCAAAATATAATAGCCCTATCTCAGGATAACAGGCTCGTCGACGGCGCAGGTCAGAAGCCGCACTTCTCACTGCGCACCCTGACGAGGACATTGAGCTACGCTAAACACATCCAGCAAACGTGCAGTTTGCGGCGTGCGCTGTACGAAGGCTTTCAGATGAGCTTTCTCACCTTTCTGGACACTGAGTCTGCTGCCTTAGTGCAACCGCACATTGAAGAACACCTTTTCAAGAAGACGAAGATCAACGTCAAGGCTGAGTTGAAGCGCGCTTTGCGCAAGCCAGAGGACAACCAAATATATGTGCAGGGTCATCCTGGGAGCAAGCACTGGATCCGCAAGGGCGCTGAGGATCTGGAGGATCAGCCGCAGTACATCATCACAAGTTTCGTGGGACGCAATCTAGAAAATCTTGTCCGAGCTGCTTCAACTCGTCAATTTCCAGTACTGATACAGGGGCCCACCTCTGCAGGCAAAACAAGCATGATCGAGTATCTTGCGCGACGTACTGGGCACAAGTTCACGCGTATCAATAATCACGAACACACTGATCTACAAGAATACCTGGGGACATATGTCTCTGGCACAGATGGACGTCTTCAATTTCAGGAGGGCGTTCTAGTCAAGGCCTTGCGTGAAGGCCATTGGATCGTTCTCGACGAGCTGAACTTGGCGCCAACGGATGTGCTTGAAGCCCTCAATCGACTGCTGGATGACAACCGTGAATTGCTTATTCCCGAGACACAGGAGACCATCAGACCACATCCAGACTTCATGCTATTTGCCACGCAGAACCCTGCCGGACTGTATGGCGGGCGCAAAACGCTTTCACGTGCCTTTCGCAATAGATTTTTGGAACTTCACTTTGACGACATCCCGATCAACGAGCTTCAGGAGATTCTTGAAAGACGCACGCAGCAACCTGCTTCGCGATGTGCACGCATCGTCACCGTATACCGAGAGCTCTCCAACCTGCGGCAACAGAACAGGCTTTTCGAGCAGAAGAGTTTTGCCACGTTGCGTGACCTCTTCAGATGGGCTCTCCGACCCAACGACACCATCGAACAGCTCGCGGAGAATGGGTATATGCTACTATGCGAGCGTGTGCGCAAGCCGGAAGAGCGAATTGCTCTCAAAGATGTCATCGAGAAAGCCATGAGCAACAAAGGACCCAAAGTGCGCATCGACGAAGATGCACTCTACGCCGCAGATTGCCCTGAAGTGCGGCAGCATATACAACACGCTGCCGATCGGGGCGTTGTCTGGACGAAGGCTATGCGAAGGCTTTACGTGTTGGTATCCCGAGCTATCGCTAATGACGAGCCTGTCCTACTCGTTGGTGAGACTGGATGTGGCAAGACGACAGTATGTCAAATGCTTGCGGATGCACTCAAGAAAACACTGCACATGGTCAACGCCCATCAGAATACCGAAACGGGCGATCTCATTGGATCGCAACGGCCGTTGAGAAATCGCGGCGCCATAGAAGAAACTTTACGCTCACGGCTTCTCGCCTCTCCGCCCCTGCAAAGCACATCAGAGGCGCAAGCGCGATCTACAGAGGAGCTACTATCTACGTATGATCAGGCCTTGAAGTCTTTGCCAAAGGACCAACGAGCCATTTGGCAGAAGGAGCCTGGCCATCTTGAAATACAAACCTGGCGAACACGATTCAAAGCACTCTTTGAATGGGTAGACGGCAGTCTGGTTGAAGCTATGCGCGAAGGCCAGTTCTTTCTGCTCGACGAGATATCCTTGGCCGACGACTCGGTCCTTGAGCGTATAAACAGTGTCCTAGAGTCATCACGGACGATCTTGCTTGCGGAGAAGGGCAGTGTCGACTCAGCAATCGCCGCAGCATCTGGGTTTCAATTCTTCGCAACAATGAATCCTGGTGGCGACTATGGCAAACGCGAGCTCTCTCCTGCATTGCGAAATCGTTTCACCGAGATATGGGTACCCGCAATGTCTGGCATGGACGACGTGCTTCAAATCGTGGAGTCAAAGCTAGCAACAGCAGCTCGGCCGCATGCTATGGCCATGATTCAATTTGCTACCTGGTTCAAACAGAGATTCGACACATCAGCTAGCTCTGCAGTGTCGATTCGCGATATACTAGCCTGGACCCAGTTCGTCAACGCACATTCGCCAGGAGACTTGGCACCGGCGATTGTACATGGAGCCGCCATGGTCTACATCGACACTCTGGGTGCAAATCCTGCAGGTCTGATGAGCATCTCATCCTCGAGCCTTGCCGACGAACGGGGCGCCTGTTTTACCCAGCTTGGTCGCCTGCTTGACATCGACGCTTGCGCATCATATGGGTATGAGTTTGAAGTGCAAAGCAGTCCGGAATCGCTCAGAATCGGTCCATTCAGACTAGAGTGCGAACGGGTTGTCCAGGCCGCACCAGCGGCATTCACCTTCGATCCGCCGACCACTCGCTCCAATGCTATGCGAGTGCTCAGAGCACTACAGCTTCCCAAACCTGTGCTTCTAGAAGGCTCACCGGGCGTAGGAAAAACGGCGCTAGTGACTGCTATTGCAGCTGCCATAGGTATGCCTCTAGCCAGAATCAACTTATCGGATCAGACGGACTTGATTGATCTATTTGGATCTGACGCTCCTGTTGAAGATGGGTTCGGTTGGAGAGATGCGCCCTTTCTTCGTGCCATGAAGAACGGCGAGTGGGTTCTTCTCGACGAGATGAATCTCGCTTCGCAGTCCGTACTCGAAGGTCTCAACGCTTGTCTGGATCATCGAGGGGAAGTCTTCGTGCCTGAGCTTGGTCTTTCGTTCGCTCGGCACCCTCGCTTCCGCCTCTTTGCCGCACAGAACCCCCATCATCAAGGCGGAGGTCGCAAAGGTTTACCTGCATCCTTCGTCAATCGTTTCACTGTAGTGTATGCCGACACCTTCAAGGCCGAGGATCTGAACATGATCTGCCAGCGGTCTTTCCCGAGCCTTGATGCAGAGTATATCGAGAAAGCGGTCGCTTTTGTCACGAAGTTGAATGGCGAGGTGGCAGACCGACACACGTTTGGGTCCAGTGGCGGTCCCTGGGAATTCAACTTGCGCGATATCACACGATGGCTCGCACTCGCTTCTTCCACCGATGGCTTGCTCAGAGCTGGCACTCCTCGGGACTTTGTGGAAATGCTGTTCGCACAGCGCTTCAGAACGAGCTATGATAGGATGTGTGTTGCGAATCTCTTCGATGCTGTGTTTGGGGAGAATCAGCACGCAACGGACCTCTACTGCAACCTATCTACGAGGACTCTGCAAGTTGGTCTGGCGCTTCTGCCTCGAAGCGACTTGGGTGCTCAGTCGTTCTCCGAGGGTTCCAGATTGTCAGCGCAGCGACTGCGTGCAGTTCAGTCTATCATGCTTTGTGTCCATAAGGCGTGGCCTGTCATCTTGGCAGGCGGGCCAGGCGTTGGAAAGACCACGACGCTTGAGGAGCTCGCCGCGTGTGTAGGTGCCGAGATCGTGACTCTGGGCATGAGCGCTGAGACGGATGCGCTCGATCTTATAGGCGGCTACGAGCAACACGATCCTCATTGCCAGCGAGCACAGGCTTTGTCTACACTTCGCTCGCAAGGGGATCACCTCAGCAAGTTAGCGCTCGCTGAAGGTTCTGCAGATCAGTTTGCAATACTGCGCGCAGCTTTCGTGGACATTGAGCAGAATGCGACCCCCGCCGCTGTGTCGAGACTGCTAGACCTTCTGCCTGATGGACTGAGGTCGACTCTCTCCCCCGACTTGGAACAGCTGACGACTACAGCGCAGGCGATCGACAAAGCGCGATTCGAGTGGATTGACGGTCCTCTTATCGATGCGATTCAACAAGGTAAATGGGTTATCCTCGACAATGCTAACTTGTGCAGTCCCTCTGTCCTCGATCGGCTTAACGGTCTCATGGAGCCTAACGGGGTTCTGATTGTGAACGAGCACTGCGCGCCTGATGGCTCTGCGCAAATCATTACGCCCCACCCCGGGTTTCGGATCTTTCTGACGGTCGATCCAAGACTGGGAGACCTCTCACGAGCCATGCGAAATCGAGCTGTAGAGATATTTCTCGACGCACCAGCTGAATCTGCGAATACTTCAACAGGCATCTTGCAACCAGAGTCAGCAATGACTCGATTCAGTATCCTGCACCAGGGAACAGTCGATGCCGTACCCAATGAGCATACGTATGCTGTAGCTCGAGATCACCTTGCTTTCTCCGACGAGTCACTACTGTCTCGTTTCAGAGCGCAGTGGAGTACAGGTCCTGTAGAGCAGGTCGACGACGATGCTTCCGCGTCGTCCGGTCATCTCACCGCACTTGCCAGCATCCCTGCTGACCTTCAAGCTCTGTATCAAAGAGTGGCGACCTCTCTGCAGGCGCCTGCTGACTATGCTCGTGTACAGGTCAGTAGTCCAGAAAGTCACAAAGTAAGTATCACGGCTGACGGTAAGTGCACTTTACAGACTGTTCATCCTCTCAACAATCAACCTTTCGTTCAACAGTCCCAGCAAGTCTTTGCAGTAGCTGTCTCACTTGCAGTGCGTCACGATATTGCGAGCCAGCTTGGTGCAATCGACGCTGCCTTGGCCACTTTGAGGGCCGATCGCAAGTTATCTGAACATCTTGCACGATTCTGGAAGACCGCACGCCGAAAATCTAGCAGTTCGTCTAGTCTACTGTATATCCTCGAGCAATTGGTATCACCAATCCGCGCGTGGCTTGAAAATCGCAGTGATGTAGCCCCGGATGAAGTACAAGCGGTGAAATCCAGTGCTGGCAGCTTGATCGCCTACTGCTGGACTCTTCTGCGCACTTTGAGATCCACCGCATTAGACGTGCCGCTCCTGACGGCAACGGCGATTGTCGGTCAATCATTGTGCCACCACAATACGTCTGCACTTGAACGGACTGTTGCTCAATTCCAGACTGGCTTGCATGAACTCGGCCTGGTATCGGATACTACAGCCCGGCACGCTTTTGTTGCTATGTGGCAACATTTCCGGCCGGTCATGCCAAAGACTATGGACACGCTACGAGCACTCTTACATTTGGAAGACGTGATCGACAAATTTGATCAATCGACGCTGAGCTTTCGTTTGCCGATCAAGCAGATTACAGAGCTCCGAGTGCACTTCCGGCGGGCGCACGATATGAACAGCAGCGCTGAGGATCTCGAATCTTTGGCTGAGAAGGCACTGGCATCACTACCAGTATCTCAGGTCAACGACGAAGTGATCGATAATGCTGTGGTCGTCACACCACACTTTGCAACCAGCTTTGAAGCTCTCTTTCAGCGGTTCACCATCTTGTCGCAGGAAGCCGGTGCCTTCGACCTGACCAGCATTGAGGTATTGTCGCGGAGGAGAACGGTCGATGGATTACGTGCCACCAAGACTACGATCTCTACGCCATCCCAGCTTATCTTAGGGTGTCTTAGGTCGTTATCCTCCTCAGGCATGAGCGATGCGTCAATCACCGCGACCCACCAGTTCGCGAGCGCGGAGGCGATCCTCGATGGCATTATGAATGTTGGAAATGTCAACTTACAGGCGCTGAGTCTGCTCGAGACAGAAACAAAGACCTTGGGCTATGCGGTGGGTGTCCGCGCTCAGACTATCGCAGCCGACCCGCTGCCAGATCTGGACGTGCTTCTGCAAGGCTTGCTGAACGCCATCCTTCATGCTCTCGCCGCCAACAATGAGCTTGGTATACTTCAGAACTATGCTCTTGGCCTCCTGACTGCTCTCGAGTCTAAGGACTTCGTGTGTCTGCCAAATTTGCACGACGCAGATGAGCGGATCGCCGCAGTATGCCGACGGCTTCACACAGCGGCCTCGTATTCGTGCGCGAGCGAACATACCAGGAACCATGCGGCAAAGGCTTGGTGCGCGCTGGCGACCGCTTGTCTCGACCTATATGTGCCTGAGCATGCCTTCGATCCCGTCCAGGAATCACAAATTCGCACAGAAATCTTCCAGCACACTGTTGGCGAGTTGCAGGCGCGACTGAGAGCTTTGCAAGTATTCAGACGAGCATGGGTCGGGGAGAGTGACTCGTTGCGATGTCGTCTGCTCGAAGAGGACATCAGGTATCTAGGAGATGGGCCAGCGGTGGTGGAGATATGTCGACCAACGCAGTCTAAGCTCTCCCAATTACACGGTGACCTGCAAGCTCTTGCGCGTATCGTCAGTCCGCTGAGACGAGATGCGGGCGCCCAGAGCTTGAACCACGGTGCTTGGAGCAATTTATCTGTCATTCGTGGCCGTCTAGATTCTCAGTACCGAGCATATGCGGACCTTGCTGCCCCTGTGGTAGGCTTTATCGACTGCTTGGCAGTGGCCCAACAACTCGCAGCATTGCCAGGCGACGATTCACGAACTCGTAACGGCTCGCTTGCCAGTGTCACGCCATTATCTGATGCTGGTTTAGAAGATTGGATCAACGATGAGCGCCTCCTTGAAGTGCAGCTTACTTGTCGATCAAAGGAGGAGCAGATATTCTGGCTGTCTGTCGTGGCAGCACGCTCCTCAATCGTTCCACTGGGTAAGGCTACGCCAGCCCTGCGCTCGGCCACGAACAGCACGCTGCGTCTGTTCTACGAAGCCTGGACCAGAGAGCTCGATCGAGATCAAAGACTTGCTGCTCGGAACTCAAGCTTATACCAATATCGAGGCGGAGATGACGAATCCGAGGAAGCTACCTTGGCAGAGTTGAACGAGCTATTCCCCAGTTACGAGAGGGAAGATGATGCCACAAAGTCAACTCCAAGCGTGAACGCGCAGGCACTAGCATCGCGTATGGCCGCGATACACCACAGCATTCACACTGGTACAGAACCGAGTCCAGACGTCCTGCTCGACTTGCTGCAACAAGCCTCTCAAGTGCCGACGACGCGCAATGCGTCCAGCATAGTCACCGTGATCAACGCGCTTCACAAGCTGTCCAGCAGCTTGTCGGCGCCCCAAAGGAGCAAGAACATTTACACGGACCCTGATATAGGGCAGGCAAAGACTCTCGTTGCGCTACTCGAAAGAGTGACCAACCGGTTTGAATTCATTCACAACGCTTGGCCGGATCATGCTACGCCAATCGAAGCACTCCGTGCTTGCAATGCGATCATGGCGCTGGGCCACTCGGAGCCACTTGCGCGTTTCTTGCCTTTTGTCGAGAAGCTCCACGGCATCGTGAACGAGTGGCAGAAGGTGGCCAGTTCAGAGTACTCGGTATTCTCTCTGCTTGAGGAGATCACGAGTCTCATCGTTAGCTGGCGCCAACTTGAGCTTGCAACCTGGGCTGGTCTATTCGACCAAGAGGATGAAGCTTGTAAGCAGAATGCTTCATCGTGGTGGTACATCGCCTACGAGACCATCATCGCCGCCTCTGAAGAAGAATCGCAATCTACACACTCGCTGGCACAGTTCTCGCAACAGCTCCTCGAAACCCTTGGCGGCTTTCTCACGTCCTGTGGTTTGGGTGAGTTTCGCGTCCGCCTATCGATGCTGGTTGATTTTGAGGCCGATTTGGCTTCGAGAGCCATTGACAATGATGCACTGCGACCTGTTCGAAACGCGCTTTCCAGCTTGATAGAATTCTACTCGCACTTCACTGCATCAGTGACAACCCATTGGGCCAACAAGCGAGCTGAACTTGAGAAGCAAATCAAGGAAGTTGTCCAATTGGCGAGTTGGAAAGACCGCAACATTGAAGCATTAAAGCGCAGCGCCAAGAACTCGCACAACAGACTCTTGCGCAGCGTCAAGAAGTATCGAGTGCTGCTTGCCGAGCCCGTGGCCCCTCTTCTACAATCAGACTTCCCGGCCATACGGCAGATGTCTCAGGGGCAGGCTGTGCAAGTCCGAGATCTTCCACTTGGTCAGGGCGTTCCCACTGTACACCTGCAAGCCTGGTCTGAGCGGCCTCAGATGCTCAGAGACCTCTCAGCATTGGAGGGTAGACTGACATCCAATGTCTCATCGATCACAGTCGCGACCAAGGCATCTGCCCAGCTCGAGGAATTCTTACTCGAGACCCAGGCAGAGGCTGCTGAGCTTCGTAAAGCAACTCCAGCCACTAGCACGGAGAAGAACAAAAGCATCGTGCAGCAACTCAAGACGCGCAAGAGACGCCTGCTTGCCGACGTATTCCGCGAAATACAGGCCATGGGTTTTCAGAAGAACCTCGGTGATGATGTTCTCGCGCAGCAGCAATCACTGCACGGTGTGTTGTCAAAGTCGCCGCCGCTACGTTTCCCAGAGAGCGTACTAGACGCCCATGGAGCTGACTACGAATATCATCGCTTTGTTCACGTCATGCCGACTGTCCGAGCCAGCACGGTCAAGCACAATGAAGACCTGACGCCTGCAGAGATAGCTCGTGGAAAGACACTCCTGGAGAGCATGCTCCAGGTTACTACCCAACAGAGAACGAGCATTAGCCAAGCACTAGTCGACCTTACCCGCTTCACCATCGCGGTCAACCAGCTTACTGAAATTTCTAAGCTCGGCAACATTCGTGTTCGAGTTCCGGGTGCTTCTGGACAGACCGCGTTCATAGCTCAGGTTCGCAGTCTGCTGAGTATCGTCAGAACCATCCATCGATGTGTACGAATGCAATCAGAGCTCGCAAGGACAAACTTCTCGGGCTTTGAAGGCGAGCTGATCACGATTGCAACCAGCTTACAGGCTATGGTCAATGCCCTGTGTTCTCAAATCAGTCTGCCTGAAACGCTCACGACAAGCCTCTCTCGGGATGTCATGCACGAGTACAACGACACCGTCGCCGTCCTCAGCACTGCAATAGGCAATGCTGTCAATCTACATGCCGAGCTTGAGCCTCTCCTGAGCCACGTATTACGATGGACCGGCTTTTACAGCTCAGAGACAATGGACTCCACTACGGTGCCTTCAAGTGCCAATGTGTGGACGCAACGTTTGCTTGACGTACTAGGCAGAGTCCAGACCTCTTCAGACACCCGTGGAAGCAGCGCTACAAGCGGAAATGCCAAGAAATCTTGGTTACTGGATCAACAGCAACAGGTGCAAGAGGCTGTACGTACTCTGGATGTTCATGGCACTCGTCTCGATCTGGAGGACCTCATATCCTCGTTTCCGTCAGCACGACCAGTGGATGGAGAATCTGCAATGGACCAGGATCTGGATCAAATTGCTATAGTCTGTGCCCAAGCACAGCCTGTTCTGGCCGCATATGCCATGAATGCCCAGAAGCTGCTTCATGAGCTTTGCAATCTTCATGCCACAATCAACAGAGTCGCCTACCACATGGCCACTTCTTTCATCCAGCTTGCTAGGGAGGGCTTCTGCACGCCATCAGATAAAGCACAAGGTGAGGAACAACAAAGTGGCGAAGCAGAGAGCGGGACGGGACTTGGCGATGGTGAAGGTGGCGATGATATCAGCAAGGACATTGGTGCAGACGAAGACCTGTCTGAGCTCGCTCAAGAAGCCACGTCAAAAGAGAAGGATGGTGAAATGGAAGCTGAGAAAGATGCGGTGGACATGGCAGATGAGGATTTGCAAGGCGACTTTGACGAAGACGCCGGATCGGAAGGCGAAGAGCAAGAAGATGGTAAAGAGGACGGTGAAGACGCTGAGCTCGACGAAGAGACGGGTCACATTGGCGAAGATGATGACGCGGTAGATGAGAAGACCTGGGATGATGGCAAAAAAGCAGAAGAGGCAGACAAAGAGGCGGATAAGGGCAAAGGAACCCGCAATGACGACCAAGCTGCTGCTGAGAACGCAGAAGTCGGAGAAGAAGAAGAAGGAGAAGAAGCACAGGACGAGGAGATGGAGGAGGACGCCGAGACTGGTGCTGAAGCTGATGCGGAGTTCGGTCAACCAGAACGAGAGCAGGCTGATCCGCACATGCAGGACGAGCAGAACCTCGACTTGCCTGATGACCTTCAGATGGATGGCGACAAGCAGGATATTAGCGACATCGATGATGGAGACGACATTCCAGATGAATTGAGTGAAATTGGCGACATTGAAGAGGATAAGAGTGGCAAGGATGAAGATAATCCTGACGCTGAGATGGCTGAGGGTGAAGGTGATGAGGAGGACCAGAAGACAGGTGAAGCTCAGGTACAGGAAGAAGAGGAGTCTGCGCAACAAGATGAGCAAGGGGATGATGCACAGTCCGACGTTGCAATGCTGGACAACGAAGACGCACATGAACACCCGGAGGACGGCCTGAAGGATGCTGATGCCGGTCAGGGTCAAGAAGAAGACAGTAGTGCTGAGAAGAAATCGGGAGCCGTATCAACCGTCGAGCAACAGGACGATGAGCTTGAAGCCAACGAACCAAGCGAACAGACGGGCGCCACTGAAGGCAGTCAGCGGACGCAGACGAACGAAAACTCTGGCCAGGCAGAAAATGGTGACGAGCAACAGCAATCGCTGCCTTTCAAGCAGCTTGGCGATGTTCTGAAACAGTGGTACAACCAACATCGTAATATCGAGGCTGCGCAGGAGCCCGACGAGCAGAAGGACACTTCAAATGAGGACATCGACATGAGCGATCCGCGGTTCGAGCATTTGCCAGAAAACGCGGAGTCTGACATGCAGGCTCTTGGTGCTGCCAGCGCAGAACAGTCGAAAGCGCTCGACGATCAAAATGCAATCGACGTGAACGAGACGACGCCTGATGATGTTCCTTTACCCGAAGAGAAGCCAGATGAGTCGCTGGATCTGGAGCGGGAAGAAGAGCCTGAAGCTGCTGGCGCGAAGGGGGAGGGCGTTGACAGTGGAGCCAAAGCAAATCAAACTGTGATTGGCAAGCCGATGGATCCTGACACTTCGATGCCTGACCATGCCATTGATCTCGATGAACCAGACGATATCGAACACGTCGACGAACAGCTGACCCAGACACATCTGTCCCACGATGAGCCTGATCACATGACTCTTGAAAGCGCCCGTCAGGAATGGAGTGAACACGAGAATCGTACGCGAAACATGGCGATCGTCCTTACGGAGCATCTTCGTCTGATACTCCAGCCCACGCAAGCGACCAAGATGCGTGGTGACTTCCGGACGGGCAAGCGGCTCAACATCAAGAAGATCATCCCCTACATTGCTTCTTCCTACAAGCGTGACAAGATCTGGATGCGGCGATCCGTGCCGAGCAAGCGAACATACCAGATCATGCTGGCCATCGACGACTCCGAGTCTATGGACGAAGCGGAGCGCAAAGGACTGGCCTTTGACACCCTGGCCCTGCTCGCCAAAAGCATGGCCATGCTCGAAGTCGGAGAACTTTCCGTTCTCGGCTTTGGAGAGAGCACCAACGTGGCTCACTCCTTCGACATGCCCTTCACCTCGGATGCCGGTGCCGAAGTGGTCCGTCAAATGACATTTTCCCAATCCAAAACCGATGTCAAGCGCCTACTCGAAAAGTCCATCGAACTCTTCCGCAACGCTCGACTCAAGGCAACAGGCTCCGCGAGCAATCTCTGGCAACTCCAACTCATCATCTCCGATGGCTTATGTGAAGATCATCCTGCCATTCGCCAACTCGTCCGCCAAGCCCACGAGGAACAAATCATGCTGGTATTTATCGTCATTGATGCCACTGCTCCCGAAACAATGGCATCCTCTTCTTCTTCTCCTCTTGTCGTTCCCAAGCAGCAGAGTATTCTCGATTTGCAACGAGTGGAATTCGGAAGTGACGCGAATGGAGACTCGCAAGTTTTGATGCGCAAGTATTTGGATACTTTCCCTTTTCGGTATTATCTCATTGTTAGGGATGTGCTTGAGCTGCCTAGCGTTCTTGCTGGTGCGCTGAGACAGTGGTTTGCGGAGGTGGTGGGGAGTGATGGATAGATTGAGTGGTGAGAGAGATGGGAATGAATGAATGTAGGGTAGGCGGTGGGGGAAACATGAAGATGTGCAAAAAATGGGATGGATAGAATGGCGTATTGTATGAATTGGTTCAATTACATTTGCTCGGCTTTTTTATTTTCTCGGGGTCATTATCCCGCCGTTTGCCTGACAAGATCTTTGAATCACTCTCAACCCGTCTGTAGTAGAAAGGTACATGTAGATTTGGTGATACTCGAAAACCAGTCCCTTCCTTCTAATTTATGAGGCTATTGTCTGCAACTGAAATTCTTGTTGATGACATCCCGCCTCCGTTCCATTTATCTACCCATATCTCATACAAAACTAGTCCATCATCCCCATCCCCATCATCGCCTCCCCCTCCCCCAACATCCCCAGCGGCTTCACCATCATCGCATCACCGCCCTCCACGCATTTCCTCCCCCTCTGACCTTCCTCCGCTCCCATCAACACATCTACCATCCTCACAATCGCCTCCATCTGCACTCCACCTCGCCAATCCGCATTTTCCCCCGACCACCCCACCCAATCGAAGCACGCGAGCGCTGCTCCAGGATATTCAGTGCCGTTGGGATACCAAATTGGACGAGAAGTGATGTTGTTGTTGTTGTTGTTGTTGTTGTTGTGGTCTCCTTCTTGCGCGACAGCAGCAGCTTGAGGAAACAGAAGAATTATATGGTTGGAATCAGCATATTGCACATATCCCGTATCGAGGATAAATTTGTAAGAAATGTGTGAGACGCTCATGGTGCAGCCGTGCAGGGCGATGTGGAGTTTACAGGGAATAGAGGAAGAAGAAGAGGAAGAAGAGAAATTGCAGCTGGAAGGAATGTAATAGTATCCAAAGTGAGCCAATCCTATCGCGCCAGTGGAATTCTCTTGAGCGTATTCGTGGAGTGTACCTGTTAGCGGACCAGAGTTTCTCCTGGGTTGGATGGTGTCGGTGCCATATAGCCATTTGAGCATTTCACCTACTCCGTCGTAGTTGCAGTTGGCGATGTAGGGACTGATGGAATCTGTGCATTGACTGGACTGTGAACCGGAGGGGTCGAAATCGGTAGGGAAGACATGTGCTGCATGTTCCAACTCGACGAATGTAATTTCCTCTGCAGGAATAAAAGCATACAGCTGCTTCTCCAACTGTCTCATCACCGAGGAGGCGACAACTTCGTCCAAAGCACCTGTTTGGAGATAAACTTTGCTCGAACGGAGATGCTCGATGGGATCGATTTGCCCCTCGAGGCTCCATTGCTGGATGTGGGCGATGGGTTTCTCGATGGACGGGGTGTGGTTGCCCATACAGGAGGTGTAGAAGTCTTGATCTCGAGCGCAGTCATATGGCCCTCCGGCGAAGACTGCAAAGCCAGAGAAGATGCTCGAGTAGGCGATGCCGAGTTGTGCGGCCATGAAGCCTCCGGCGCTGAAGCCCGAGACTGTGATTGCTGATGGGTCGATGTTGTACATGATCAGGCGGATGTTGTTCGGTTCGTCAGTGACTGACTTGTCCTCTGCATGAGAGATGGTGAGTTGGGACTTTGCTTTCCTGGTTTCCAACCTGTGGCGAGCTGTTGTGGTCTCTAGATGAAAGGATCAATAAGCATCTCAGTCACACAAGGAAGGATCTGCCGACATGTCATATCATATGTTGTGGCACCCATGGTTCACAAACATCTTCCATTGTCGGCGTCTTACAGTAACAACATCATATCGTACAGCTAGCCCGTTATTACTACCCTCCTACTCCTGCTGCTGCTGCTGCTCCTATTGCTGAGACAGCCTGCGGACTTGTAGGACTCATCTCAGAGACTACAACTGACCACGCAGGACGTTGCCACTCTTGATAAACAACGTCCAGATCAGTCCCACGCCCGTCAGGAATGACACTGAGCGGGCATTCGCTATGAGAATGATCGTGTTAGCCCAACTCACCGCCGAACACCACCCAGAACGGATGGGTCACAATCATGACTCGACTCACCAAGCGCATCCGTCGTGTTATTAATGTACAACAAGTTGTACGCGACCCGGCTGGCGAGGTAGCCACCAGTCAGAGCATTCAGCGTCCAATTGTCCAGTCTGGCCATGTTCCCCGCAACGACCGCGGCAGCGAAGAGACCGATGTTCTCAAAGCCATTCTGTTGAGCGCCCTCGGCACGCACGATACGTTCTTTTGTGGCTAGCGAGGGTGTTAGTGAAGGAATGACTACACAGACTCTCTCGCTCTGAACCTGGATGGAGGCTGATTACCTTTGTCGATACTCTGATCGGCATGCGACTCCTTCGTGTACGCTCGAGGGCTCTTGTTGTCAAACTTTCCGAGACTTGCAGCATAAAAGTGCGGCGCAATGCTCAGCACCCAGGCGGCGGGGATGGTGTACAACGACTGGAGAAGGTATTGCCTGTTAGTACGTAGGTACTTTGCTGCACTACGTGTACTCTTGATGGCGCGGGTTGAGCACTCACATAGTTGCGGGTCAGATCGAAAGCTGAGGCTGCCATTTTTGCGGTATAGATATTTATAAAGATATTCTTCGTAATTATTGTACCTAGGAGGTAAGTGTGATGTGTCTGTAGATGGATGGACTAAGGACGAAGGATCTGTAAGTAAACAAACGTATGTGCGATTATATCATTATTCCCTCCCTCGACGGCATCGCTGCCATTGGCAGTGACGTAAGTGTCACTTTGTACTGGCGATATGGAATTCTTTGTACCTCGTTGCCGCTTTAGCCCTGCCGCGCCTTTAGTCCCGTCGTTCACTGCATGTAGAGAACGAAAACGACACAAGGTAGATATCAACTGGATGTGGGCATGTTGGAGAGCATTTTGAAAGGAAATGAAAGGAGGTTTAGTAGCTTACTTTCAAGCATTTGATAGAAGGCATATACAGGTATGCTATGACCTACTACTCCATTTCAGGAGTGATGATATTGCTTCTGCCGCCATCTATCAGCACATCTCTCAAGGTCTCACAGCTTTTGATCCTGATGTCAACAAAGCTTTCGGGGCTGTAAAAAGCCGTATGGCATGTCAGCACCATCCTGCCTTCTAACCATGGCTCCTTATTGCGGTACGCCTGTATCAAAGAGTGAACCCGGTCTTCGGGTATGGGCTCTTCTGGCAAGACATCCAGTGCAGCACCAGATATGATGTCCTCCTTCAGACAACGTTCCACGCCGTCGAGGTTCAATACCTCTCCTCGCGATGTATTCACGAGGACAGCGCCCTTGGGAAGCAGCGATAGCAGCTCATAGTCTATGGAGTTGCGAGTCTCCCTTGTGCATGGGCTATGCAAGCTCAGCACGTTGCTTCTGCGAAAGAGCTCCTTGATGTCCTTTGTACGTTCGATATCCAAGCTCTTGTCCACGCCATTGGCCAAGTACGGGTCGTAGAATAGTACTTTAAACCCGAACGCTTTTGCTCGCAGTGCAGTAGCAGTTCCAATGCGTCCGAGACCAAATACGCCAAAGGTCGATCGCTGTAGGCGTGCCACCAAGGGCGTTTCAATCGGCATCCAGGGATCGGGCGGGCTGGCTCGCTGTCTCTCATTGTGAAGAAGTATGCCTCGCCGCATCGACAACATCAAGCCGATAGCGTGATCTGCGATTTCTGCAGTACCATAATCTGGTACGTTGCATACGGTGACCCCTCTGCTGGCCAGAGCAGATCGATCAAGCCGGTCGTAGCCCACACCCATTCGAACGATACTGCTCACTCTCAGCGGCCCAGATCGACATGTGTGTGTGTTGCTCTCCCCTAGCTGGCCAGGATACTCACACCTTCAGCTTCGGGAACAGGGCCAGATCAGACTCGTTGAATCCTATCTTCAGCACCATAATGCCATCTATCCTCTTGCGAAGGTCTTCCGGTATGGCAGACCATGGCTGGGACTCTGGCGTTCCTGTGGGCCACAGCCCGGTCGATACAAACTCGAGCTTGTATTGCTGACCAGGACGAGGAGCGAAGATTTGCTGTTCGATCGAGTCGTCCTGCGGCGATGATGATTAAGTGTATGGTCTATTAGCCACCAGCATGGTAGATGCATACTGGATAAAGCCCGTCCGCTTGAATGATGGTGAAGGTCGGCATCTCTGCTGACATGGCTGCTGCTGTCATCCTGGCCTACAATGATGTATAGATAGTGTGAACTCAGCTGGGTCCTGTCTATACCAGCTGTCACACCAGAGAAGTAGTCAAGATACTGTACATGTACCTATCTATCGGCTTCGCCTACTTTGCCCGCGGTTCCTTTCGGTTACTGTATGCACTCTAGTTATTAGGAGGTATTAACTGCATCGGCGACGACTGAGTACGGAGCCCCACACCGGGCAACAGGCCATATATGTAACCTCAGGCTGCCATCCCCAGTCTTCCACTGATGAGTCGCGGTGCACTTCCCAAAGCCACTAACTTACTTTAGTGGGGGTCGCAACTCGCAACAGCATTTCGCTCCAGCTGCCATCTTCAACAACAAACACCAACAACAAGCCCTTTTCCTCACCACATCGTCCCTGTGGTGCCTCCAACTTTGCACTCCCCCAACCCCCCACCCCTCTATCACCCCGAACCGAAGTCTGCCCCTAGAACGCCCTCGTCGACGAGATATGAGCTGATCTGACGGTGGAGAAGGACGGAACTGCGCAACCTGCGAAACTTCTCGGCCTTGGCTGCTCCATGGCCAATATGACGGTCAATGAGGCCTTTGCACCGGTGCTCTCCGCCCTGGCCGTGATGTCCAGTGGCGCGGACAAGACGCAAAAGACACAGGCACACAACTACTTGGAGCAGTTCCAAAAATCACAGGAGGCCTGGACCCACACATTCTCGATTCTGCAGTCATCACAGTCCACCGATGAGGCGAAGCTGTTCGCTGCAACAACGTTGAAGGGAAAGGTAAGGTAAGAGCACTAGCGAGGCGTCAAGGGAGCAGAGTTGACTAAAGGCCGATGCACAGATAATCTTCGACTTTCACCAAATCCCGCGAGACTCATGGCCGCAACTCCGAGACACGCTGCTAGGAGTGGTTGCGCAGTACGCAAAGGGCCCAAAGCCCATTCGGACGCAACTGTGTGTCTGTTTGGCCAATCTGGCCATACTCATGCTGGACTGGAAAGACGTGCTGCAGACGGTGGTGAGCACTCTGGGCGGTGACCAGTCTGGCATTGCCTGCGTGCTAGAGTTCCTTCACGTGCTCCCCGAGGAGGTGACAGAAGGGCGCAAGATCAACCTGGCCGAGGAAGAGCTGAGGGAGCGACAAGTGGAGCTGCTGGAGATGAATGGACCGCATGTTCTGCAATTGCTGGTGCAATACTCGCAGTCTTCGCCAGAGGCAGCCAAGAACCCGCAACTCATGGAATGCATAACATCCTGGATCAGGGAAGTGCCGCTGAGCGATATCGTTCGCTCTCCTCTCATGGGCGTGATCATGGCCGCAATACAGGCGGATTCGTCATTCGACGCAGCGGTGGAGACGTTGTGCGGTATCTTCAAAGAGACGAGAGAAGTGGACGAGAACCTGGACACCATCAAGGTACTTTACCCGCAACTGGCGAGTCTAGCCCCCCGAATCGCCGCTGCTTCAGAGGAAGAGGACTGGGAGACATTTAAAGGTGTAACAAGAGTGTTTGCAGAAGCAGGCGAGGCGTGGTGCGTACTGGTTGCCCGCGATCCTGTGCAATTCAAAGCTCTGGTGGAAGCTGTATTGGAATGTTGCCGCCGCGACAAGGAACGCGAGGCTCTTAGTCAGACCTTCAACTTCTGGTACGAGCTCAAGCAGTACATCACTCTCGAACGCTATATGGAGGCGCGAGTGCAGATGGTCGACATCTACTCCCAGCTAGTGGACATCATGATCTCTCATCTGCAGTATCCTTACGGTGAGAACGGAAACGACTCGGACCTGTTCGACGGCGACCGAGAAGCAGAAGACCGGTTCCGCGAGTTCAGACATCAGCTTGGAGATGTGCTCAAAGACTGCTGCGAGGTCATTGGCGTCACCGATTGTCTTACGAAGAGCTACCTGCTGATCGAGAAATGGGTCGAGGAGTTCGGTGCACAGGCACAAAACGGCAAGGTCCCACATTGGCAAAGACTGGAGGCGCCATTGTTTAGCATGCGAGCCATGGGCCGTCAAGTACCGTCGGACGAGAACATAATGCTGCCACGCCTCATTCCACTCATTGTGCAGATTCCTGATCAGGAGAAAGTGCGTTTCCAGGCCGTGATGGCACTGGGACGATATACGGAATGGACAGCACAGCACCCGGATACCCTGCAGGATCAACTGAATTTCATCATGGGCGCCTTCTCACACCCTTCGAAGGAAGTGATACGAGCGGCGGCTCTCAGCTTCAAGTTCTTCTGCAACGACTGCGCGGAGCTACTCAAGGGCTACATGCCTCAGATACAGCAATTCTACGAGGCGAATCTAGATGCACTTCCGTCAACCAGTCAAGAGGAGACCACTGAGGGCGTGGCTTCCGTCCTGGCCAGGCAACCACTGGACAGCCTCTACCCGAACATGAAACTGTGCTGCGATCCGATCGTTCAGCGGCTCATGACCATGGCCCAGAACGCTACTGAAAAGGAGCAGAAGTTGGCAATAGCAGATCTGTTAAACCTCCTGACAATATTCGTGCAATGGGTCACGCCATATGTCGGACCTGCAGACCCCAATCCTGCCGTCCAGTACTGTCAGGAGATCTTCCCGGTCCTGGCCACTATCTGCGAGACCTTCATCACCTTTGTCCCCATCGTGGAGCGTGTGTGCCGGTGCTGGCGGTATATGGTTCTCTCATATCGTATCCATTCCGCGCCTCTGCTGCCTGGACTTGCAGAAAGACTCTCACAAGGTTTCGCCACGAGCCGTCAAGGCTGTTTCTTGTGGGCGACGGATAGCATCATTCGCGAATTTTCGGACGAGAGTGAATACGTGTCGCGTCAGACCACCGATCAGATTTATGCCTTTTACGAGCAGCAAGCGACTGCCTTCTTACGGGCACTCAACGATCTCGCTCCCGAGGAAGTGCCCGACGTCATCGAAGACTTCTTCCGATTGTCCACTGATGTGCTGCTCTACCATCCCAACAAGATCATCGCGTCCGACCTGATGGGTACCATCCTTCGGGCTGCGACGACATCGCTGACACTGCTCAAGGAAGAGCCCCTGATTGCCACGCTTCACTTTCTCCGAGATTTCTTGGCGCATGGTGGCGAGGATGCACCTTCTCCAGCGTTCAATGCCACCGACGGCACCTATAACAATCGGCCAAATCCACCACAGATTCAGCAGACAGTCAAGGCATTGATCGGCGCCACGGGCGAAGAGCTGACGCAACGCTGTATGACAGGGATGATGTACACTTTCCCGCCGGACTGCTTTCCCGACGCTTCGGGTGTCCTGCTTGCTCTCTTCCACCTGATGCCTCGAGAGACAGCGGAGTGGGTTGGCAAGACGGTTGGCATGCTTCCGGCGGGATCCATCGCTCCCCAGGAGCAAGAGCGTCTTTTGAGGAACATTGGTCAACGCATCGACAATGGAGAGACTCGGAAGATCCGAGTTCTTCTGCAAGACTTTACGAACGGATACAGGCGGCGCAATGTGGCCCCTCGCGAGGGGCTCGGCCGGTTGGAAGCGACCAAGTTTAAATTCACTGGCTAGAAGTCAGAGGGAAAGCGGCGTTCGTTGGTGATGCCGGTTGCAGCGGTTGCAGGCTCCGCTGTGTGTGAGAAGAGGGGTCGTGTCATCACAGAAGATGTTAGACATGATGACCAAGACCCGAATGGTCTTGTGTGATATTGTAGAGAGTATTGGCCATTATTGCTTCGAAGGGGCAGCCGCAAGACGCGCATTGGAGGGATCATGGAACGTATAGCATGCCGCGGCATCAGGGTGTGGTCCGAGTATATCTCACTGTCTGACTCTAGGTACTACACAGTAGCGACTGAGTATGTAGGAGTAATCAAGCCGCATAACAGGATATTGTTCACTATCTGAATCCAGAAGGCATCCCGCGGCGAGGAACAGACGGACTGTACAGGACAGGACAAGACAGGACCGTACGGTACTTGCCCAATGTCATCATCATCATCATCATCATAATCACACTCATCACACTAATCACAGAGTACTAGCCTCAGGTAGGTACTAGGTACTAGGCATGAGGTGTGTAGGTTGTGTAGGTCGGTCTGGCCCCCTTCGTTCCCACCTCGTTTCCTTAGGTCAGTTCTTACTTCCCGTCTTCTTCTTCTTCTTCTTCTTCATCTAAGTTCTAGGCTGTAATGAACATGGTATAAAATGTTTGTTAAGCAGAGTCAAAGTTTACGAGTCGTTTGCGAGTGTTTGTTTTGAGATGATGAGATCAGGTAGGAGGTAAGGTACGGTAAGTTCTAACTTCAACTAAACTGAACTAACCGGTTTAGGGACTTGCAGCTTACTGCGATCGGTGGTTGCACGCAAGGGGGTACCTCCATCCTAGGGGGCACTTCCATTTTTTTTATACTTTTTCATTTAGTGTTTTGGTGTTAGGGGTTCGGTAGGTAGGGCTCACTGCTGCAGTTACTTCTATCACTCACTCACTCACTCACTTTTACAGTTTTTACTTACTAGGAGGGTAGGTATACTGGGTAAGGTACCTACCTATCTTGTACAAGGTAAGGTAAACTTGGTAAAGTATATACTGTAGGTACATACATACTTGCCGAGAGCAAGCATTCGAAGCAACCGTATATGCTTTTTGGGGGGCAAGGGGGAGAGGAGAAGGGGAGGAAGTTGTTCGATTGTTCGTTCTATTTTTCTTCTTTTTACGGTAAGTTTCTAGTTTTTTTCTGGAGATGATTTTGACTTTTTAGTTTTTAATGGAATGTTCAATTATCAATGATTCAATGTTTGTTCTAGGGATCGTAAATTCGTAATACTCTAATAGATGACGTTGCGGGCATTGATTGATTGATTGATTGATTGATTGATTCTATTCTATATGTACCAGAGGTATATATACATGTATGGTAGAGGCGGGTTTTATATTTTTGTTGTTACTAACTACATGTATTGGATATAGGAGGTTGCAGTCGCATCGTTCCGCAAATTCATAAACGACCATCATCATCATCATCATCTCACTCACATGTATAGGGGGGGGGGGGCATGCTTTTACTCCATCTGTTCACTGCCAAGCAACCTAGCACTGCCTAACCTAGGTGTGCTTCCGCGGTCGCCCCCTTGCAATATCTTGATTCGGACGAAATACGCGAAGCCAGAGGCCATCTCACAATCCCGGCTTCATCATCACTCATCATCATCCCTTCCTTCTCGGATCGAAACGCAAAAAGAAAGAATTGTTCGATGATACACCATACCGCAAGGGGATATCGCAAACTACCTACTACATACATGTACCTCCTACCTCCTAAAGTGATGTAACCTTCCCCGACAACAACATCTGACTGGATACCCAACTTGAGGACGCTAATTCTTTGTCAATTGAGCCGGCTTGTGCGATGTCCGAATTGAGCATTTTCCTATTTTTTCTTATTTTCTTTCTCTTTTTCTATAATAAAGCTCTTACATCAGATTTTCAACGGTTTTTTCCTTTTTTGCTCTTTACAGTCTACACAAGGATCGCGAGAGCCTTTCCGGTATGGCCGCGCCGTATTCACCTTTTTTTGGGGGGCCCTCAAGGATGTTTTTAGTTGAACTAGTAGACGACGGATAATGGTGATGATGATGATGATGATGATGATGTCTGGTCCGTTCCCAAGAGCGAAGGAAAAGAAACGATGTGATTTGCGGAATCATGGTGGCGAGCTAGTTGAATGTCGATTTCTTGGTCAAGTCCATTGTCCATATTGAGACTTGGGAGGCGAGCTCTTTGAACTCTTCCCAGGTTTTGGGCCTGGATGACTAGTTTCTGCGCCGTTCGGTACCGGAGGACGGACTGACTACCTGATCCACAGACCTGATTACTGAATCACTCAACGATGTTGATGGGCGTGAAAGTTCTCGTATAGAGAGAATTGACCGGGAATTTACAATTGTTCCACCAGTGAGTGATGATATGCCTTTTACACTTTTTCATTCATAACTGTTCTGAGGGTTGATATACTATTACTGACTATAGGATGATGGTGTACTCACTCACTCATCAACCACTCACTAGAGTAAAGTAGTAACTACCTACATGTAGTGTTCACGGCATATGCTATTCATACCTACGCCCAAGGGGAAAGTGGCAGTCAAGTTAGGGCTTTTCCGGCACTCGGAACTTTGGGGAGAAGCTGACGAAGGCTGTGATGAGAAGGCTGAGAGAACACCCTTCCATCATACTGTACCTTTTCCTTCCCTGTTCCATGTTTGTCATGTGTGCGTGTCAAAAGACAGGGTGGCGCCACCCCTTTGTGATGAAACGACATGTTTTTAATGTTTCTCTCCTCCCAGAGTCAAGGTAGACCGTTGATGAGATGATGAGATGATGATGAATGATGAATGATGATTGTCTCTCCGAACACGGGAACTAGTGGAAGTTCGCGGTTCATGCGATGCAGCATCCTCTTCGAGTATCGTCGTGTCACCAATAAAATAAAAAAATAAAAAAATATCATTAATTACCCAGGTAGGTAGGTAGGTAGGTACCGGTAGGTAAGGTATACAGTAAGGTACACATACATGTCATTTTAACAGGCAGGCTGGTTGCTGCCATGTGCATGTTGCTCATGGATATACTGTATTGAGTATAAGGACGCTTCCATGTGGCATCCATACGAGATGCAGCCGAGCCTACCAACTTGCCACCAAACATCCTGGACCAAAACACACTCTCCTGGGAGTCCTTGATGACACACGATTGCTGCGTATTGTTCGGACACTAGTGGATGTTCTTCAAATCAATAGCGTCACTTTCCTTTTCGAGAGTGAGCATGAAGAACTTTCAACTTTCTCGCTCACTTACTCACTCCCTCTCTTACATTTTGGCTTCCAACATGGGTATTTGCAGAGAATGCTGGCGCTGGACTGGGCTGGGCTGGGCTGGGTAGGGTGGATACGTACTCGAACAGAGGGCGGTCTACTAGCTTTTTGAGGTCGTATTTTGAGTGAGACACAGATGTTTTTTTCTTCTTCTTTTTGCACAGACTCCACTCGGGCTACTTTTTTTCAATATATTGATTCTCATGACCTGACTCGACTCGGCTCACTCTATCAATCATGCTTTTCTGAGAGCGCCGGGACTGGGTTTGCTGACTGCGTGGAAAATTGTACTGTATAAGGTACACATCACTCTTGTGCCCAACCTGAATACCTACTGAGGTGCCTACTATCCGTCGAGACGGAGATTATAGAACCTGGCACTCAGTTTTGTGGCATTCGCCACTATACTCGACCAGCGAGGAAAGTTGTAAAGAAAAAAGAAACAGACAAAACGCAAAGAAGATTGGAAGATGCCATACCGTCCCAACGGGTCTCAATCCCATGTTACATCGTTCGACCTGCTATTATACGTATCCAAGACGCTCTCGGGATCAAAGTCAAGGTGACATCCGTATTCCTTCAAACCGGACTCCGTATAAAGCATCGAGAAGAGTCTCCTTCTCTCTCTCTCACTCTGTGCCCCTGTTTGGACATGTTCGTAATGCTGATGATGATACAAACTCATCTCGGGCATTTGGGTATATTGCCCGGGCATGTATTGAACAACAGGTAGATTGATTGTTCAGAGTCGTCGTTTGTGTGTGTACGTACTAGACATCGACACCATCGAGCCAGCGCATATGGAACAACAGTATCTATCCCACGAGGCGGTAAGATAGGCAGTCTTCAAAACACGACACGAGTAAGTTTTCCTGCGTGCGGCACAGGTAATTAATTGGTAATGAATCACCGGACCTTTCTCCGACAGCGCTTCCTGCCTCTCGCTTGAACCGAGAGAGATTCGCGTCAGTGTCAACAAAGTTCCCTGCTCCGTTTACAGGTACAGGTACCATTCATTCACTACCTTACGCGTCCACCATGGTGTCGCCCACAAAGGAAAATATCAATGACGCGAACGCTGCAAATCGCTTGGAGTTTGTGAAGCAGACGGTCGCTGAGACGTTTGGATTCCAGGTATGGATGTTATGCATTTCCGTCAGCACGTGTTTTTCGTCAGGTAACCTCCCAATCATTTGATATGTACCTACCTTACTCACCCATCACTCTCGCAAACAAACAAACAGGTACTAAAAGTCACTCCCATCGCCTATGAAGAAGACTTTCCCTTTCCCTACAACAACTTCGTCTTTGCCGTACACATCAATCGGGAATCCACTCCGTCAAAAGAAACTCTCCGAGCCAAACAGCCAGGCTGTCAAACCATTCCCGTCGACGAGGAGACTTTTATCTGTCGTATTCCCAACCCACTCTCGGGATACAACGACAAAGTCCGAGTGCAGAATGAAGTCGCAGCCCTCTCGTTGGCGCGTGAGGCTTTGCAGCCGTCTCTGCTGAGCCATCTCGTTCCGCGCGTCTACGGATGGGCGTCGGCTGAGAATGGTGGCTACGGGTGGATTTTACAGCAGTACATGTCTGGAACTGGCCCGTTGGCGGAATTTTCGTCTTGGAGCGAAGAGGATAAAGCGAATATTCTGGATCAGATGGCGGATGTTTTGGCTTGCTTGCAACGTTTTCAATTGCCGAGTACGATTGATCGATATGGAGGGGTGGGGTTTGATGCAGAGGGGAATTATGTCAATACTGCTCTCAGCATGTACGATGCTGGACCATTTGAAACGTATCCGGAGTTGCTGCGCGCTACTATCACGTCTAAGCTCATCAAGGCAGACGGCGATTCTCGAGTTCGAGGATGGAGAGATAATGGCATTCGTGCTCGACTTGATGAATTCTTGAATCGTGGACTTCCTACACTTCTTCAAGGCGTAGCCTCTCTCGACAAAGTCCTCGTCCACGCAGACTTTTGTAAGATATCTCCACCAATCCTTCAAAAAAGAAGACCTCAGAAGAGGAGGAAGAAGAAGAAGAAGAGGAAGAGGAAGAGGAAGAGGAAAGCACACTTTCGCTAACAAACCAAACCCCTCTCCACAGCTCTCGACAACATTCTCTACGACCAATCCAGCAAAAAACTAACCGCCATCTTCGACTTCGATTTCGCCCACATCAGCTCCGTCGCAGACGAATTTTTCCGATCTCTCGGCCACGACATTGGTCGTTTTCCCTGCATCCGAGATGAAATCCCCGAAGAGTTGCAACTCCATCAAGCCATGCTTCACGGTTTCCCGCAACCTTTGCCGACGAATACGACAGACGAGGTGGATTGGATCGCTGCCAAGGCGTGGGACGATGCTATTGCAGTTCGCGGTGTGCAGCGGCCTGCTACACTTCCTTCTATGGATCTGGTTTCGGACTTGTTTTGGTTGTCGTCGCGGATTTTGCCGTTTCGATTGTGTAATGAGGTCGTGGTGGGGAATAGTACGGAAGAACAGCTCGCGTTGCGGAAGACGGATGGGGAAGCGTTGCTGAGCAAATTTTTGAGTGATTATGGATTTTGAATTTTTTGCGTCTGTCGTGTGCACATGGCTTGGTGAGGGAGCTCTTCTCGTCATTTTACCTACCTCAGGTAGGCGAGGGACATAAGCAGGAAGCAGTTCGCGTAAGGCAGAGATGCCGTGCACCACCGAAGCGCTAGTAATCATCTAGCGTCAACTACCAACGGCTCAAGGTGTCTACCAGGTACGGTATGATTTCATGCTTGATGGACGTTTCACATGTTCAGTACGGTCAGGTACATATACCTCCTAGTGGCGTGAGCACTTCCTTTTACACATCCAGCCTCTCGATCACAATCGCAGAAGCACCACCACCACCATTGCAGATGCCAGCAACACCAACCTTGCCCTTCTTCTCGCGCAAGACTCCGAGTAAAGTCGACACAATCCGAGCCCCAGAGGCACCAAGTGGATGACCCAATGCGACCGCACCACCGTGCAGATTCACCTTGTCTTCCGTCACGCCCAGCAATTTCATGTTGGCCAATGCAACAACGGAGAAGGCCTCGTTGATTTCAAATGCATCCACGTCTTCCTGCTTAATGCCCGCGTGCTTCAATGCCTTGGGCACTGCAAGCGCAGGTGCGGTGGTGAATTTGGATGGGTTCTGAGCGGCGTCGCCCCAGCCGAGGATTTTGGCAATGGGTTTGAGGCCATGCTTCTGTACATACTCTTCGCTTGCGAGCACCGTCGCTGCCGCTCCGTCTGATAGAGGCGAGGCGTTGGCAGCTGTCACGGTGCCGTCCTTCTTGAATGCGGACCGCAGCTTTCTCGTTCCTTCCTCGTTGAACTTTTTGGGTTCGTCGTCTTGGTCAATCACCGTATCCGGCTTGCCTGAAGAAGCACTATTAGCCATGTGTCCGCCGCATCGAACTTCCTGCAAGTTGCAGACTGAGAAAGCATGTATTCTCGTCTGCCATCACTGCATGCGTGTCCCTCACTCACCTCGTGTGCCCTTGATCGTCACTGGTGTGATCTCCTCCTTGAAAAATCCACTCTCGGCGGCGGCAATCGCTTTCTTGTAGCTCCTGATCGCATATTCATCCTGGTCTTCTCTGTTGAATCCGTGGTCATCTGCACACTCTTCACCCTGCAGACCCATATGCTCATTCTTGTAGACATCGGTCAAGCCATCCTTCAGCACACCATCAACGAGCGTCTGATCGCCGAACTTGGCGCCGTTTCGAAGAGTCTGCAGATAATGTGGGGTGTTCGACATGCTCTCTGTTCCGCCAGCGACGACCACATCCGCCTCGCCGGTCAGAATGGTCGCGGCAGCCAAGGACATGGCCTTGATGGACGACGCGCAGACCTTGTTAATCGTCGTTGCCTCAGTGGACTCGGGAAGACCAGCGAAGATTGTGCATTGTCGGGCCGGATTCTGACCCAGGTTGGCCTGGAGAACATTGCCAAAGAACACCTCTTGCACGTCCTCGGGCTTAATGCCGGCTCGCTCCACTGCAGCCTTGATTGCGGTGGCGCCAAGCTGAATAGCCGTCTGCGAGCTCAAGGAGCCTTGAAAAGCTCCCACGGGAGTGCGAGTCGCCGACAGGATGTATACTGGTTTTGGGGGGGCCATCGTGGTGGTGGTGATCGTGGTCGGGGGCGTACGAGGGGGAAGCAGATCGAAGGTCGTGTAGGTCTAGCTGTGGTGGTTGAAAGTGGACAGATGATGAAGAGAAGAGAAGAGGACAATGGCTTCTTTCAACAATTTTTTTTAATTGCACACGATATCGTACCATACCATCCCACCGATCCAAACAATCGCAAGGGTCTGACGCGAGGGTCCAAGCTCCCTCCCAGTCGCGTTCCTGCGGCGGGGTGACGGATCGCGGCCCGTCTTTGCTTCCGCTCCGCCTCTCCATTCGCGAAAAAGTCCGGTCCATGATCGCGTGCATGTTTGTATGTGTGTCGCGACAGCGCCGACATCACCAACCCGTCGTATCTCTCACCCTTTCGCATTACAACTCACCCGGACGTCGCCCAACATGGACGACCTCTACGACGAGTTTGGTAATTACATTGGGGAGCCGGAAGAGAGTGAGGACGACGTCGACGCCGGCGCAGACAATGGCGCGCAATACCTCGACGACGATGAGGACGAGCCACCGGCGACAACTGGCCAGGAGCTGATGGAAATTGACGACGAGGGGCCATCGAACGCCGTCGTGCTGCACGAAGACAAGCAGTACTATCCCTCGGCCTCGCAAATCTATGGGCCCGATGTCGAGACTTTGGTGCAGGAAGAAGATACGCAGACGCTGCAGCAGCCGATTGTTGCGCCGGTTGAAAAGCAAAAGTTCACAATCGAGGAGACGGACCTACCGCACGTCTACTTCGATCGAGGATTCATGACGGATCTGATGAGCTTTCCCGAACAGATACGAAACATCGCACTCTGTGGGCATCTGCATCATGGAAAGACCAGTATCATGGACATGTTGGTGACTCAGACGCACGATCTATCCAAATTTATGGAAGGCAAGACCGGAAAGGCTCGTGACGAGACGATCAAATACACCGATACGCACATACTGGAACGAGAACGAGGTCTGTCTGTCAAGGCCAGCCCGATGAGCTTGTTGTTACAAGGAACCAAGGGGAAAAGCCATCTCTTGAATATCATCGACACTCCCGGGCACGTCAACTTCGCCGATGAGGTTGCAGCATCCCTGCGATTGGTCGATGGTGTCGTTCTGGTGGTGGACGTGGTCGAGGGTGTGCAGGTGCAAACAGAACTGGCCATCAAACATGCAGTACTCGCCGGACTGCCACTCGTACTTATGATCAACAAAGTGGACAGGCTGATGCTGGAGCTGAAATTACCTCCCAATGATGCATACTTCAAGCTCAAGCATGTTGTAGAAGAGGTCAACACGTTCATCGAAAACACCATTCCCGGACAAGGCGAAAAGTTCCGAGTGAGCCCGGAAAAGGGAAATGTCGCTTTCGCGTGCAGCAGCATGGAGTGGTGCTTCACGTTACCCAGCTTCGCCACAATGTATGCCGAGAACTACCCCAGCGCAGAGTTCGACGTCCAAGAATTCAGCAAGCGATTATGGGGAGACATTTACTACAATCCGGGCTCGCGGAAGTTCACTCGAAAGGGAGTCGAGGATCGTTCGAAACGCAGTTTTGTGCACTTTGTGCTGGAGCCCATATACAAGTTGTACTCACATACCTTATCCGAGTCGCCTGCAGATCTGAAAAAGACACTGGGAAGTCTCGGCATCTCTCTTAAGCCCAGTCAGCTCAAGGCTAACGCCAAAGACCTGCTCAGATTGGTGTGCGAACAATTCTTTGGGCCTGCAACTGGTTTTGTCGATATGGTTGTACAGCATATTCCCTCGCCCGTGCAAGGTGCGAGGCAGAAGCTGGAGAAGTACTATACGGGCCCCATGGATACCAAGACCGCTCAATCGATGCTTGAGTGCGATGCAGATGGCCCTCTTGTCGTGCACGTCACAAAGCTGTTCAACACGCAAGATGCACAAGGCTTCCACAGCTTCGGGCGAGTCATGAGCGGGACAGCGAGGCCTGGCCAGCAAGTGCGTGTTCTGGGCGAGAACTACAGTATCGACGACGAGGAGGATATGGTGAATGCGACTATCGAGCAGGTCTGGATAGCCGAGAGCAGATACAACGTGCCTGTCTCAGGCATGCCTGCTGGTAACTTTGTCTTGCTGGGCGGGATTGACAACTCGATCATGAAGACCGCAACTGTGATTGCGCCTAAGCTGCCTGATGAAGAAGAAGCATACATTTTCAAACCAGTCGCACACTTCTTTGAGAGTGTCTTCAAGGTTGCTGTCGAGCCCATCAACCCATCGGAGCTTCCGAAGATGCTTAACGGTCTGCGCCACATCAACAAATCGTACCCACTCATCACGACCAAGGTCGAAGAGAGTGGTGAGCATGTCGTTCTGGGCACCGGAGAGCTGTACATGGATTGCGTCCTTCACGACCTGCGAAAGCTTTACGCACAGATGGAAATCAAGATCTCAGATCCTGTCACAAGGTTCTGTGAGACTTGCGTCGATCAAAGTGCCATGAAATGTTATGCTTTGACACCAAACAAGAAGAACAAGCTGACCTTCGTCGCCGAGCCACTCGATGATGGCATCGCAGAAGATATCGAGTCCGGCAAGGTCAGCATCAAGGATCCGGTCCGCAAAGTTGGAAAGTTCTTCGAAGAGAACTACGGCTACGATATCCTTGCTAGCCGTAACATATGGGCGTTTGGTCCTGACGACATGGGTCCGAACATACTACAGAACGATACTCTCCCTTCGGACGTCGACCAGAAGCTTTTGCGAAGTGTGAAGGACACAATCCGTCAAGGTTTCAGCTGGGGAACGAGGGAAGGTCCTCTGTGTGAGGAGCCTATTCGGAACGTCAAATTCAAGATTACAGACGTCGAGCTCGCATCAGAAGCCATCTTCCGTGGAGGTGGTCAGATTATCCCTACCGCAAGACGAGCATGCTATTCGTCTTTCCTCATGGCGGGACCCAGACTGATGGAGCCAATGTACTCGTGTACCATGCTCGGGCCTGCCAACAGCGTCAGCTCGCTCTACACAGTTCTCGCCCGGAGAAGAGGGCACGTGTTGAGCGATGCACCAATCCCTGGAACTCCTCTGTATAGTGTGCAGGGTCTGATTCCTGTGATTGACTCATTCGGTTTCGAGACTGACCTGCGCATTCACACCCAAGGTCAAGCTACTGTATCGCTCGTGTTCGACCGATGGCAGGTCGTGCCTGGCGACCCACTGGATAAGAGTGTGAAGCTCCGACCACTGGAGCCAGCTAGCGCTCAAGCTACAGCTCGAGACTTTGTGCTCAAGACGAGGCGGAGAAAAGGGCTCAGCGAGGATGTCACTGTTAGCAAATATGTGGAGCCGGAGATCATGAGGCAATTGAGGGAAACCGGCATGCTTGATGGAGCTTGACGGAGCACGCATGGTCACGAAGGCACATTTCCCACACCGAGTTAGGAAGCAAGCGGGAGATCCCCGGTCATTGCCATTGCAACAGGAATTTCCGTATTGTCCTGCATTCCACGAGTACGCGGCTGCCTGGCTGCCCGTCGCTGCTGGTGAGCCAGTGTGAGAGTTTGCCAGTACTACACGCATGGCCAGATGTACCGCGCCAGAGAGAACTCTGTCATAGTCTCCGGCTTTGATGTGACGCTTCATACGCGACACGCCGATTGGAGTTGAGCCCACGTTATATGGAGTAATTCGTGGTAGGCGACTGTATATACCCGGGCAAGGCACATCCTACCGAACGAGCTGAGAGAAGACGACAGAGATGCTCAATAACACTGGCGGCGGCGATTGGGTGCACTTGGGGGACTACACTTGTTACAAGTAGTACTCCGTTTATCTTGTCACGGTAGTGACAGCAACATTCCTCACCAGCTTCTCGCAAAGAAGATACTGTACCAAAGGTCATGTACCGTAGTGTAGCAGAAGTAGGTATGTAACCATGATCAAACATGAAAAGTTACATGTAGGTACCTAATATTAACCACCTGCAGCTGCCTCAGGTTTCTAAACATTAAAGGGCACCTTCCAATATGTACCTAGGTTAGGTACTTATAGGTACCTGTATTCCAACATTCTTCAACTCATCCAAAAAAGCCTGTAAATCCCGCATCTCCCTCTCATCCCTCTCATCCCCCATCCCTATCCCCGTATTCACCTCCTCCTCCTCCCTCTCTTTCCCCCCACCCTTCCACCAAAACCTCGCCCTCTCCCTCTCCCACTCCATCAACAGACTCCTCTCTCCCTCACGATCCAACAGCCCCAACATACTCTTCCACACCACGATACGATCATCACTCTTATCCCGCCAAATTCGTAGACTTTTCAATACCGGCATTCCTGTCCAGTTTCCACTGGCTAACATTTCAGCTTCGAAATCTCGGACGCGGATGGTCGGGCTGGTGATGATGATGTCGAGGGTGATGTGTTTGATTGGGGGTGGGAATGGTGGTGGTGATGGGAATGGGAGTCGTGGGGTTGTTGTTGAATTTTTCTTTTTGTTCTTTCTGTTCTTCTTTTTGTTTTTCTTTGTCATGTGCTTCTCCTGTTGTTGTTCAATTTTTTTCAGAAATTGTTCTATATATTGTATTGATTCTTGGAATTGTTTTTCCTGTTGTTGAAATCGTTGAAATTGGTCGATAATTCCAAAAGTCCAAGTTTCGAGAATGGCGAGTTGTTCTCCCGCATTGGATTGCGAGTGGGAACATTCGAGGTCCAAGTTGAGGACGGGGATACGCAAGGCTGGAAAGGGGAGTTTGGGAAGGTTTTCTGCATCCGATAAACTCATATCACCGTTTCCAATAGAGATGTATTCATGCGGCATAAAATTTCCTCCTGATATCACTGGCATACAATGACCAGGATGCAGCGAATGGTTGTAGATGGTCATGGAAGATTTTTCGTCTGCGATGGATTGGTAGTCGTGACGTATTTGTTTGTTAACGAGGAGGATATCCACGTTGGGGATGTTTTTGGCGGTGATGCGGAAGTAGTTGGTGACCTGGAAGTCTTCGATGGAGATGAGAAGTTGGCTGAATATCATCTCTTGGAGTTCTCGTGGGATGGTGGTGAGAGAGGCCATGGTGGTTGATCGCGAAGGTGGCCGTAGTGGAAGGGGATGAGGAGAAGAAGAAGAAGAAGAAGAAGAAGAAGAAGAAGAAGGAAAAGAGGAAGAAGAGGAAGAAGAGGAAGAAGAAACACCAGTAGTAATTATGCAGCAGGGAGCATTTCATATGAGTATCTATATATTTCCTGCTAAAGGGAACGCGGTATGCGAAGCTTGAGATGTGACTGATCTCACACCGTGCTGGCGCATAAGAAGGACCGGAACACCGTGATTATCATGGTACCTCTGAGGTGCATCGCGGCATGTCTCGGGTTCGGCGCCGCTCACATCCGCTGAACGACTGAAGTGATTGTACCTATTGTTGTGACGTGTATGAGTAGAGGCCGACACAGAACACAGAAGCATTCCAAAGTTGTTAATAAAGTTAGTCCTCGGCCAGCTGCGCTTCGTCTATGTTTCGCAGGAACAACGTGAACCACCTAACTACTTTGAAATGGTTGCTGACTGCAACCGATTCATCCACAGTGTGGATCTTGCCCAGAGAACTGTCCTCTTCCTTGACATAGCCGGGACCGAAGCCTGTCATAAAAAATGCGAATGTCAGCACTGTCTCATATCAACAAGACTCCGTTGGCTTCCTGCTCCAACTTACGAAAGATGTGCTTGGTTAGGTCCCAGTAATATCGTGTGTCGGTATTGCCCGTCATGAGAGCGGGGGCAACCATTGTGTCCTCGCCATAAAGAGCACGGATCGTTCCTGAAATAACAGCATACGGTGATACTACATCAATAGAGGTCGGTGTCACTGGCGCAGTCTTGAGCGAAGTCTTCTTGGAGCTGAGAGAGATGGAGTTATACGCGGCATCTTCACCATCAAAGGCATGGAGTGTCAAGTTGTATTTCTCGGCCACTGGCTTCAAGATGTGGGCGAGATGTGCCCATACAGTCTCTGGCTCGTCCCTACAGAATCGTGAGTTCGAACGTCTCATCATATATGGCTGCTGGTGGTGTGAGAACTTACCCAATGTTGATTCGGTGGTTGACAGTGGCAACTGCAGTCTCTGGCATAGCGTTGGTCTTTGTGCCTCCGTGTATCAGGTCTACGGCTTGAGAAGTCTGCATAAGATATTTAGTCGAGGCACCAGCCTTTGCAGCTTCTATAGCGAGTTGATCATGGTGCTTCTTGGCACAAGTTGGTAGGTCACTACTCGCACTACGCGACTTGAGCAGCTTCTTGAGCTTCTTGGGGAAGTCTGGAGCATATTCTGCGCCGCATTGCAGAAACTCCAGGTATGGGTTCTTGTCCGCGAGATAGGTCGGGTATTGCTGGCTCTCGATGATTGTGATAATCTCACTCAAGATGCCGATGCTAGTGTGGTCCTTGGGGACTGAACTGTGTCCTCCGGGAGTGCGGACGGCAATATCGACATCGGTGTAGCCCTTCTCAGCGACTCCAGGCACGGCGAAGCCGGTACCGAACGCTTCCTGATAGCCCATGCCCTCGTCAACGATAGCCGCAACACCATCTTTGCCGTAGCGCTCAAGAAGGAAGGAAGCAAGATGGCCAGCTCCTTGATGACCGCTGCACTCCTCATCGAAGCCAAAGGAGAGCACAATAGTTCTCTTCGGTTGATACTCAGCCTGGAGCAGATATTCGAGTGTCTCGAGTATTCCGATCAGTTGGTTCTTGCAATCAGAAGAGCCACGGCCCCAAATGAGCTGGCCATCATAGTGTCCACTGAATGGTGGATGTGTCCAAGAATCGACAGTATCCCCATCAACCGGGACCACATCTTGATGTGCCATGAGCACAATTGGCTTCTTGTCTGCATCGCTCCCTTGCCATGTGTACAAAAGTCCATGAGTGTTGACCTTCTCAACCTTGAGCTCGCTGTGGATGCGTGGGAAAGTAGCTGCAAGGTATTCGTGAAAGGGAACGAAGACATCCCATCTCTTGTCCTCCCCAATCTCGCCCAAGTCGTCGAACGACTCGGTCTTAATCTGTACCGCGCCCGATAGACGCGCGATCGAAGCATTCTCGAACTGATCCGTAAAGAGGAAATCGTAGGCGTCCTGAAGCTTGTCGTTCGACGGCGGCCATAGTGCCGGGACTTGGCCGCAACTTGGCCCAGAGGACTGTTCATCATGATCGAGATGATCTCGCCCAAGGATCGAGGTCAGGGGACCATACAGCCAATTCAGACATACAATACTGATCGTCAGCGATACCAAGATGGCACGGAGAGCGCGCTGCCTGGTCCCTGCAGATGCTGGAGCACGCTGCTCGACGGCAATGGGGAGAGATGACTTCTCCATGTTGGGTGTGGAAGAGAAGAGAAGGGAGAAGACGGAAATCAAACGGATGTTCTAGAGACGATGTCGATCATGACAGACCTGCTGTCTTGATGGCATTCTTGTGCTCTACTGATACCGAATGGCGGCCTGCCTATCGCGTTGCCTCAGCTCGTCGTCGACAATAGTCGGCCGCGGCATCAAAGAGTGGGGCGGCCAAAGGAACGATGTGCTTTGTCATACCTCCTAACACCAGGCTCAGTCTCAGTCTCTCAGATCGCCGTTCGCCAAGTTCATCCTGCCCTGATCCTCACCTGTTGATGCAAGTCCACCAAGCATCGAACATCGCTATGAATATGCGCTCGATATGCTCGAGACGACAGTAGAATATGAGATCAGGCAAAGCAGGTCAGGTTAGGTAAAAATCATCCAGAAGGATCTCATCCGATATGCATTATGCCTGCTACATGCTACCTACTTCAAGTCCTCACATTGCTCTCCATTACTCCCCATGTTCCACGGTGGTACTCTCTCTCATTAATGCAGGCATATAATCTTGTATAGAATAGCTATTGCCTGGACATTTTGATGACCCTATGGCGCCTGCATTCCACGCACGGAGTGGTTGATCTCGTCACCTCCCAACGTCGACAGCAGCAGCAACGGCGGATCGCACAATGCTGTTTGGAGATCTCTCGGCTCTGTGTGGCATATGAAGTACAGTATCGCAAGAGTAGAGGCCCCAGACCGATGGGGACCGCCCGCATGGTCACGGTCCGTCACACTCTGCCGTGAGTCTCAACACTAGACCGAGAGAAGGGCTTTCCCGGTGGTTCCAGGTGAAGAGGATGGTACTTGGTTCGCTCTTTGCGCGTGCTCGTTGCCATTTGTACCTCCTAAGAGGCGGCTCCCACCGGCAGTATAACGAACCGCGCTAACTGGATGGCCGATACATGCTTGACATGGACTCTACACCTCAGACAATACTTTGGCGACATCGGCGCGTGCCTGCTTCAAAGCCGCGTCCGGTTGCGCGTCCGGATGAGCGAGCTTGACAGACTGATGCAGGTGGAGCAGATCCTTTGCTCGGTTCAAATCAGGATCATCCTCATTGCCTGTCTCTGCCCCATTCCTGGCAGCAGGTCTCAAGTCGGGTCGGGCGGTGACGAGGGCCAGAGCAGCCTCCGAGTCCTGTCGACAGAATCAGTATGGAGAAGGCAGAGGTACCTTGGGCGTAGACACGAGGAGAAGATCTTACGGTGGCCTGCAATTGCTGCAGCGCGGCGAACAGATCGGACACTTTCACCTCTTTGCCCATGGTGTAGGGAGTTATATTTGATGAAGATGGGGTCTCGGACTCGTGGACTCGCAGCGACAGGCTCGTTGTATCACTACCGGGTCACTCAACACTGCCCGCACTATGAACTAGTGGGGGGCCTGTACTACCTAGTACATCCTCCGAGAACTGCCCGACTCTGGGTCTAGCGCAAGGTTCGGTCCGTCGGGGCTTCCCTTCGTAGTTATAGTTCTAGTGCTAAAGTGACGAACTTACTTACACTTACTTACCTAAAGTTCACTGGAGCTGTCGACTGTTGACCAGACAGAAGTTCGCTGCTACTCCTCCTCAGGCAGTGGCATTGGACAACCTTCACTTCACTTCCCCTCACCTCGCCACACCACTACCCACTCCTCGCCTCCTGTCCTGTCCTCGCAACTGGTGCTGTCGACGCTCGTCCGGGGACCGACGCAGACCCCGGACTCTCTGCGACCATGTCGGCAGCGCTCCAAACAGGCGCTGATGCGCGTGCGATGCGTAACACCAAGTGGCCCGAAGAGTTCAGCAAGAAAGTTAACATCTCAAAGGTCAACCTGCCGGTGATTAAGAAGTGGGTGTCGGACGAGATCACGAGGATTCTCAATAGCGACGACGACGTGGTGACCGAAATGATGTTCACCTTTCTCGAGTCGGGCAAGTTTGTGAGTGGCCTCTCCCGTCTGCGTTTGCGACAATGCCCTTCTTCTGTTCGCGATCATGCTGGCTGACTGGTGTCGCAGCCCAACATCAAACAGATACAGACTGACATCTCTGGTTTCCTCGACAAAGATGCTGCGCCCTTTTGTCGCCAATTATGGAAGCTGCTGCTCAGTGCACAGTCCGATCCAAAGGGCATCCCGCAAGAGTTGCTCGAGGCGAAGAAGTTTGAGCTCATTCAAGAAAGAGTACGAGCAGACCGAGCAGACAAGAGAGCAGAGAACAGGGAAAAGCTGACATGTGATGCAGCTAGCCGAAGACAAGGCACGCGAAGAAGCCAGACAGCGAGAGATTGACGAGCGTGAGCGCGAACGAGAGCGCGAACGAGAGCTGGCACGCCTCCGCGAACGCGATCGTAGCTATCGTGGTCGAGGAGGTCGAGGAGGCAGAGAACGTCAACGGGATCGTTCTTATGAACGTCGACCTTCACGCGATTCTCGATCGCCACCACCAAGACGTCGCAGTCCACCACGCGCTTCAGCCGCAGACCGTTACGTACCTGGAGCTCGGGGACGAGGTCGTGATGGAGGGGACTATAGCACTCAACGCCGCCGCCGCTCCCCATCCTACGGCCGATCGCCATCGCGCTCGCCATCTCCACCGAGACGTCGCAGGCGGAGATACTCAAGCTCGGATGCCCCGCGGTCCCCATCTCCGAAAAGGCGGAGAGCAGCTAGTAGAGACGATGAGGATCGCCGTGCGAGAAAGCGCTCACCTTCACCTGCACCACGCAGACGCCGGCGGTCTCCTTCTTATGATGGTGACTCTCGCTCACCACCAAACAGGCGTCACCGTCGCACGACTTCATCATCATCGCATTCACCACCACGTCGCCGATCTCTCTCCGCATCGAAACACACGGGTAGGTTGTCGCCACCATCAGACCTCATTACTGATCGAGGTCGATCGAAGAACTACCCCCGCCTGAGCCGAGAAGGCTCATGGCAGAGCGACGCTCCAGGTGAGGGGGCCTCAAGCGCCCGTATCACACCGTCGAAAGTCAACGGTGGAACCAGAAATGAGGTAATGGACTGATCCTTTCCCAAAACGCACACGTAACGCATAGCATAAGATATATCGCATCGAAAAGTTTCTTGGAACGCAAGCCACACTTCCTGACGTTCCCACGTTCCAAGCAGTCCCCGCTAATCAACGTGTGATACCCCAGCGTTCACGCGCGCTGCCCAGCGGGCTTGCCATTTCCAAGGAAGCTCTGGAGGCAAGACTCAACGCGGCTAAACAGGAAGCACAACGGCGGGGTGCCCTTCGCAACGATAGCGTGGCGCCAGGCAGCTGAAGCAGGTGCTTTCACAGGCAGGTGATTCAGATGGCATGCTCACACGAATTTGATGCAGCGATGAGTGGTCGTGGGTACAGGTAATAATGGTTTATGCAAGCCCCAGTGAGAATGCCGGGGGAGAGACGATAGCAGGCGACATGACGAGCAAGACCACGTTGTATGCCCTTCATGAATCATATCATGGACCGCATGGAAGATTACAAAGTTGTATGCCCTTTCATGAATCATTTCATGGACCGCATGGAAGACTGCGAACTACATAGGTAGTTGCTTGGGCAAGACATGATTCTGGCGACAGTGTTTTACATACCAAGCCACCGATCCACATGCTCGGCGTAGCCGACATATCCTTGCCTACCATCCATCTCGCGGGTCATCATCATTCAAAATTGTGCCTGCTTGGAAGCGACTTTCAAGCCTTCTCCCTCCAGGCCCTTCTTGAACGTGTCCTTCAAGTCATCACCGTTAGTCTTGACATCTCCTTCTTTCACAGCGACTTCCGCTTCGACCGTGTCCTTGCCGTCTTCTTTCTTGAGCTTCTGTACAAACATGTCTTCGACCATCTGTTGACCCGCCTTATCAGCTTGTTTCTCATCTGCCACACTCGCTCCTTCGCCCGCAACGCGCTCATCGAGCGCCAACTTGGATTCCCCGAGGGCGTGAATCTGCTCCTCGATAGTGCCTTTGGTAACGAGACGGACCACCTCGACCTCGCGTGTTTGTCCTACGCGATGAGCACGATTTTCGGCTTGGATGTCGTCCTGCGGGTTAAAGCCCGAGTCAAAGATGATGACCTTGTTGGCAGCAGCCAAGTTGATGCCTGCGCCACCAGCGCGGGTGGACAACATGAACACGGGGATCGTCTCGTCTGTGTAGAACTTATCAATCATATCCTGACGATCGGCCATATTTGTCGAGCCATCCAGTCTCAAGAACTTGATATTCAGCGTCTCGAGGACTTCCTCAAGAATATCCATAAGTGTGGTAAACTGTGAAAAGACCAAGGTGCGATCGCCATTCTCGACGTAGGATTGGATCAGCTCCTTGAACTTTACCACCTTTCCGGCATCCATCCACTCTTGCTTCTTCAGTGCGAAGCGCTTGTGTAGATACGAGCGCGCGGGATCGGCACAAAACTTATGCAGACCAAAGTCTCCGCCCTTGAGGCATTGTGCTGCAGTACCGTCAAGGTAAGCTCTGATCTTGTCCGGAGGGTTGCTGCCGAATTCGTCAGATTTGGTTAAAGCTGTGACCAGCTTATCGAGCTTCTTGTCATCGAAGATTCGTTTGGATAAGAGCGGGTGAATCGCAGCCTTGCGAAGAGCCATAATGATGTTCGAGGACGCTTTGTTTGTGGCAGCATTTCTCTTGGCCCCAGGCGCAGCTTTCTCTGCAAAGACCCGCTGCGCTTCCTCAACCAGATCGGCGTAGTAGTTTGCTTGTGTGTCGGTCATTTCGCAGTACTCTACACGAGAGTCTTTCTTCGGCAGATCCAGCACCTGCTGCTTCTTGCGACGGAGGATGAAGGGCGTCATCATGCTACGAGCTCGTGCCACGCGTTCGTTGGACAGCAGTGCAGCTGACGATGTGTCCTTCGTCGTCGCTTTGTGCTTGAATAGGAAGTTCAGATCATCGCGCTTCTCGTGGAACATTTCGGGCATGATGAACGCCAGTATTGCGATGAGTTCCTGCAGATTGTTCTGCAGCGGCGTGCCCGTCAACAAGACCTTGTGATCTGCACCGATTCGGGTCAGTTGTGTGTACCGATCCGAGTTCGGGTTGCGCAGCATGTGCGCCTCGTCGTAGACGCAGACTGCGAAAGGGCCAAACTTGCGGAGGAACTTGTTGTCATCTTGCTTCACTGCCATGTCGTAAGTGGTAACAATGGCATCAATCGTGTTACGTTCTGCCTCGAGCTGCTCTTGTAGTTGTCCACGTTCGGCTTGCAGACCGTAGTATGGCCGCACGACCATGTCGGGCGCGAATTTCTCGAACTCGCGTAGCCAATTTTCCAGCGTGGAGCCGGGGACGATGATGAGATGGACACCATCTACCTGCTCCAGCTGCAACTGTGCCAAGTACGAGATAATTTGCGCCGTTTTCCCCAGGCCCATGTCGTCAGCAAGAATACACGATATTCTCTTCGTGTAGAGCATATGCAGCCAGTTCAGACCGACTAACTGGTAGTCCTTCATGGTAACATCCTTGCTCATGTTCTCCGGTTGTGCGAGGAACTTTCCCTTGCGCTTTGTCTTCGTACCATTCAAAGGAACATCCTCTGCGACAGAGCTGGCGGGCGTGCCGATGCCAGAATCGTGGGATTCATCCAAGCTCATTATTTGTAGTTCGCCATCCTTGACGTCGCCAACGCCCCATGCCTTGAGCGCCTCTTGCAGCGGGCCGGAAAGTTTCTCACACTTGACGACAAGTTCATCAACAGCATCGTATCCGGACATCACTTCGATGCATTCTTCAACAAGCTGCTCGCCTAGCGCTTTCGTCTTCTTCGACTTCTTTCCAGCCTTGGTCAAGCTTTCTTGTACAATCGCACGGACTTCGTCAAGATCGTCGAATGGTCGGTGATCCAGGACAAATCGGATGTTGTCCAATGGCTTGGCTGTAATCTCAGCAAGGTCTGCCACTGTGGATTCGTTCAGTAGTTTTAGCACTCTCTCTTCGCGCATCTCCTGCACGTCTTCTGACACCTCAGGTGCTTCCACTCGTTGCAGGTCTGCGTCAGACTCATCGCTCGCATCTGCTCTTCCCATACCAAATTCATCATCTTCGTCGTCAGATATCACAATCGCGGCCCGCTTCTTGGCCAAACGACCTGGTCGCACGCGTACTTGGGGCGGAGGTGACGAGGGTGGACTCGACAGGGCAGCTTTACCACCACCACCTCGACCTCGAGGGACGACGTCCTCGTCGTCGCTATCATCGTCATCATGAATGACACGCAACGGCTTCCGGTTTGCTGGAGCACGATACTTCTCGGCAATCGTCTGCTTTGCTCTGATATCTTGCTTTGCAGTAGGGCGTGCCGGTTGCGAGGACTGGCCACTGTAGCCCTGTGACACGTTTTGAGCGATTCCCCTTCTCTGTATAGGACTTTGGGTCCCCAACTCATCCGCCGAGGGAGTGCTGCGCTCCGCTTGATCAACGAGCCATGTCATGGCCAAGGTCTGATCACCGCGACTCTTTTCCAGAGCCCGCAAACACCCCATCACGGTGATGTTATTGCCCAGTGTCGCCAGCATATTCTCCACTTTCTGCCTCAGATTCCAATCCGGAATCTCAAGAGCACTGCGATATAGCGGTTGATGATACATCGGCGCCATTGGAGCGGCCCCTGGCGTTGCGCGGGCAACATGATGCTGAGGTTGAAACTGCTGGCCGGGGTAGTTTGGCTGCATCGGACAGGCGGGAGGTGCATACATCTGTCTAGGCATCTGTTGAGGTCTTGGCAATCTACCGGAGCTGCCATACGCGCTGGCAGAATCATACGCAGGCCGCTGCTGATATCCAAGTGGCGTGGGGGGTGCATGCGTGGCAGGTTTGTGTGTAAACGAATTGAGCATAGACATAAAAGGCGTTGTTTGGTTCGAGTTGAGAACACTTGAGGCACTCGAGTTTGCACGTGGCGACTCCTGTATGCGTTGCGCCTGACTTGGCGAGGAGGGCAGACGAGCACCAGCTCTCTTAAAGTCAGTGGCTTTGAGACCAGAATGAAACTGTTGCGATGGTTGGGACGCAGGCTCATGCCGTACGGGTGGATCATCGTCACTATCGTCGGCAGGATCTGTTCGACTCTGCTCCGCAGCGTTCACTGGCCGCCGAAAAGCTGTACCTGGGGGCGCCATTGCGCTGGCGAGCAAACCTCCTGGGCGCCCGCCTTGCGGGAACGTCAAAGGGTTGCGTATGGGCTGTGGCGCCGGGCGCTGTGGCGAAGAAGAGGGTGCTGCGGGCGAAGAGCATTGCACTTGCACCTCCGCCTGTAGTGGTTGTGTGGGTTGAGTCGCATCGCGAACGGGCTGCGTAGGCTGTGTGGTGAACGACGAGTGTGAGGACGGTCGGTTCACGGAGGAGGCGCTCAAGTCCGAGTGGAATTGTGTCGGCGTGTAGTTCAGCTCCTTCCTCTGTTGCGGCAATGGTAGCGTGGCTGCGGTATGAAAATCGTCTGCCGTGAGTTCCTCTCCACCGTCTTCATTGCCATCCCACGGTTTGCCATTGTTGTTTTCGTTCAGTTTCCGTCTCTTAGCGGGAGTGCCATCGGTAATGGGATCGAAACGATCTGCCATGATCTCGTCTACCTCGGGGCGTGTTACTCGTGGAGCGTGTTACGTGCTACCGATGCGGCAGCGTAGTTGGGGGACATGCGCGATGCGTGAGCGGAATCAGCAGAACGCGCGCCGTCTCGCACCCAAGGTTAAGGTAATGTCGGAAGTGCGCTGGGATGGCGGTGCTGCTACACTTCTCACTGCAAGAACTGCAAACGACCGCCCGAAATCTCACGACCGATGTGGGGTGGGAAGTGGAAAGTGGGTGGAGGGTGTGTAGTGAAGAAGTGTGCAAGCTGAAAGCGGCAGCCCTAATAGTATTTCTAGACTTCCCTTTTTCGGCGACCTCACGTTACCTCCTTTGCCCTCAGGCAGGCATCAAACATTGGGACGACGACAGACCGCACCCTTTCCATTGACACGAACACGAACAAACATCGACTATGGCAACAAGAAGAGTCAACACCTCCGCCGCAAAGACACCGCTCAACGAAGATGACACTACTCTCAGTCCAGATGTCAAGTCGAACATTAGTCCTGCGGTGCCCGCGTACGTTGCATTCCTCGCATCGCCACCTTTTTTTTTGAAGAGACTAAAGGAGGAGGTATCGCAATAGATCCGTGATATACAAACTACTCGGCTTCACCTTCGCCATGATCACGTTCCCCATCGGCAGCTACTTTCTCTCTGTCAATTTGCTATTTGGAGGTGTGTCCTCCTCGATTTAGCACGAAAGACGTCCAAAAAAGGACCATTCATCACTGACGAGACTAGGCAACTCTACTTACGCGGGAGGGTTGGCAGCGCTGGTGGCCAACGTAGTCCTGATTGGCTATGTGGTCGTGGCTTTCAATGACGACAAGTCGGAACGTGAAGCTGCTATCGAAGAGGAGAAGAAGTCACGATGATGATTACTTAAGAAACTCAGCACTCCAAGACCAGGTGGAGGTTTTCGCACAAGGCGCAATATCATATGGGGTGCCTCATAGCTCCTCGAATAAGAGAGCATCACGCACGGCGCTATAGCTCCATCGTCATTACAGTAGGAGGTAGTAGGGATGTGCAACCTGTGGCTCTGGAGCCAAGTGCCGCATGCACTGCTTGCCGAACGATGGAGCTACCTACCTCCACCTCCTACGAGGTCAATAGCTAAGTAACAAGCTTCACCGATGTCACTAGTTAACGAGCTGCACTGTGCGAAGGGGCGTGACAGTGATGACAGACAGTAATGTGGCAGGTAGTTGTGGAATCCGTGGGAAGTGTGTCAATCATTTTGAGCTCTTCCCCCCGCCCAGCATCTGTTCTATTCTGACGTGGGGACGAGAGTGGTTCCAAGATACCTGACCACCCCAACCCATGCTCAACGTCGTCAGTGTTCGTAGCCAAGCAGCGGATCTATCTTCTTTTCTTGTTCTTCCCAAGCAAGCCCTGACCGAGATATGCTCCACAAACACCACCCTGGAAAAGGACCCAGACGGGTCAAAAGAACAAGAGCTCAACTTCATTCCCCCATGACTGCATTATTCATTACAAATTATGTGCAACGAAGCGTGTTATTCGAGACTCCCAAGGAAACTGGCCCAGATTCTCTTTCGTGCACAACCTGTCGCGCGCGCCCCCCTTCCTTTCTAGTCTCTGCCTTTCTTGCTGAACATGCGAGACAGCCGGCCTTTGCGTTTTTCGGGCTCGGATCTCTTTTGCGTGGGCAAGGATCCTGTAGTAGGAATTTGGCTGGAGCTGCCCGAGTTGCCGAGAGGAATGGGTCGACGTGCGCCCGCTGGTGGCTGTACAGCACCTCCGTGCTTCATCGGATACGCGCCGTCCTCGGGTATCGGTCCTGATGATCCGGGGCCATGCCCGTTCGGTGGATGGCCGTTCTGACCAAAGCCGTTGGACGGGTAATTCTTGTCGATTGAGCTATTCTCGCTGCTGGGGTCTGTACTGTTCGCCCATGGTCCCGTACTGTCTGAACCATTCGTCACTCCGGTTGCCATTGTATCCTGTGACTGATGATAGCCATGGTGTGGGGGATATGGCCGTTGCATGTACGGCTCTGACTGCATGCGAGGCGCGCCAAACGAAGGCCTACCCGGACCTGGCCCGTACCCGTCTGCGCCTCGTCCGCCATAGTATCCTCCCGCGTTGGAATTTAAATATCGATTTTGAGGAGGAGCGCTGTAGCCTATGGATATGCGGTTGGCAAGGGATCGTCGCTTGGCAGTGGGAGCAGTGAACTCACCATATGCGCTGTTCCTCCTCGACTGAGCGAAACTTCCCGGCTCGTTGTAGGATTCGGAGCGCCCGTAGGTCGAGCGCCTCTTGTATCCCGAATCAATTGCTGCCTCGAACGATCGGATGGTGTCTAAGGGTCGTTCCATTCGCGGTCGTGTCGGGTTGGACAAGTCCGGATCAGCTACAAGAACAGGAAATGTCAGTCTGGGTTGTGGGATGGATAGAGTGTGGTATGTCGAGAGGTCGCCTACTGATGAGATTGCCATTGACGTCCCGGTGTTGCTGGGTGCGGAGGGACGATAGAGTGCTCTCCTCCAAGATCGCATTGACTGGCGGGGGATTAGCGAGAACGTCGGGAGTCGAGGACGACGTGAGGAGAGCCATGTGTGGTGGTGGTGGAGGAGAAAGTGGTGGTGGTGGTGGTGGTGGTGAGGGACAGCGACAGAGTGGCGGGCAGAGAAGCACCGACAATCAATAGTACAGTAGATCAGGTAGTGGAGAAGAATAGCAGTCGCGCGCGCAGAGCAAGCAGCAGTGTAAAGAGGAAGAAAAAGAGGCTGGTCACGGCATTTGGCTAGGACATACCTGCAGGCTCCAAGTCTCTAAGGGCAGCGTTGGGATTGGCCTTGCTAGTAGATTTCCAGATCTGAGACTGCCTCTCCTTGTCCCTGGGACTCTCAGTGATCTCCTCTTTCTGCCGCGAGCCTGCACTCCGGTCGCTACGAAACGAGAAGCCACGCGAACGCGCCGACGGTGTCTGCGGAGCTGGGGCCTGCTCCATAACGGCGGCAACGACGACGGCGGCGGGAGTTGCGAGGGCGATCTCGGCGGTCGTTGAGAAGATGTTGCTACTACTGCGACAGTACTACTACTGTACAGTAGATTGAGCGCGTGGGTGCGTGGGTTGTGTGTGTGTCTGTGTGTGGCTGTGGCTGGTGGGGACCCAAGAGTGGAGCAGACGAGTCGGCGGCAGCACGATAAGGTGTGGGCGGGGTGTGGTATGGGACGAGAGTGGTATGTGCGCTGGTGAGGGCGAGATTGGTGGCTGCACAAACGAGCGACAAACGATCAATGGGCAATAATGGACAAAGTGATGAACGATGCGAACGAAGCGACGATGAGGATGAGAGGGCGGAGGATGGAAGAAGATGGACGAGCTCTCAGCTAGGTACCTATCTGCTGTCTGCGAAGGGAAGGGAAGGGAAAGGCGGTTGGCGGGCAAGTTGCAAGTGCAAGGACAATGCGGCTGGCAGGCTTGGCTGAGCACGTGTCGGTACATGTAGTATGGTAGGAGGGAGGTACATTAGTAGGTACATGTACTCTTGTATCTACTCTGTACACGCACGCTCGCACGCAAGTCGCGACGCCAAACGCCAACGCCAACAACTTGGAAGCAGTCAAGCACAAATAGGCGGCGTACGTATTCGGGAAGAGAGGAAGCAGCTCGTAAACTTGCGGGAGCTGACGAGGGAAGCTACGCGGCTACTGTGAGTGCTGACCTTTGATTCGATGCTTGTTTGACTTTTTGCTGCGGACAATGCAGGCCGGCCGGTCTTGGTGTACCATTCCTTGCTCTCTAACTCTGAGATGGTCTCGTCCAACAACCTTAGCTGTTCTTGAGCAGACTCGCACCAATCCATTATGAATACCATCATCCTCGCCAATCCATGCCCGCCTATGCGTGACATCTGGCCCATACCAGCACTCTCATCACACACCTCCCGAGTAGCTACATACACCTTCAGGCTTCAGGTATTCACAGCATACGACGACGCCAAGCAATATGCCTACCTTACCTACCTAATCTACCGTACCTACATGTAATCATCCTAAGGTATGACTACGGACATCCTCCTCCCCGCTGCGACCCCACGCTGCCTAGTCATCACCACCATTGGCATCTTCCGCTGACTCTTCCCGGCGAACCGGCGGCCGTTGAACGCCTCGTGGACATGATGGCATCAGTATCAGACCATCAGGAAATCTGGAATGCCCGCTGTCAGTGCCTAGTCACTGCAACATTCCGTGGACTACGACTGCCTTGTTCTACTTCCGTTCGCGTGGGTGGCGGGGAGCCCAAAGCCCAAGCCTATGTCGGGTATGTGCAACATTGCCATTGTCGTTCTACATGATGAAGACAGCCCGAGAGTGTGAGACGAGACTTCCACCACCCGTTGTTTTCCACCCGAGAACAAAAGAATGACGATGTTGCCCGCCCGTGCACATACCCTAGTAGGAGGTAAGGTAGTAGGTACATGTACCTACTAAGTGGTATCATCGTGGCGCAGTAGCCCGTCTTTCTTTTTACTTTTTGATTTTTTGGCCTTTTTACTTTTCCTGCAGACTCCAGAGACAAGCGTTGAACTCAAAGGAAAAAGCTCTCCAGCCCAGTGAGAACTATCAGGGATCTATACTCATTCACAAAACGTGTCCGATGTCGTCTATGACCGCCCCTTGCAAAAATCCCGTTGCCGACGCGTTTCAGAATAAGGTATCATCGTGGCCCGACGTCGTTACACGTTGTTTTTGTGAAGAGAAGAGAGTGCTTATGTATGCCGCCAACTGCCTCCGCCGGGTGAAGTGACGCCCGTCCGCCTGCCGATCATGTAGTGACCTCTTACCTCCTACCTCCTACGAGGCAAACCTGTCTGACGAGATGGATTAGACGGCGCTCTAGTTTCTACTAGCCTGCACACCTCCATCTACAGTACAGTACACTAGGAGGTAGGAGGTATAGAAACGAAAGGTACCTATAATGGGGACAACAACATACAGACTTTTTCCATCTTTTGCGATCAAACTCTCCCTCCCTCCCTCCCTACCTCTCTACCTCATATACAATGCTGTTTTAACTGTAATTCATCCTGAGACCGCCTCCTCGGAAACTGTAGCATTATACCTAAGCCAAAAGTGTTGTGTTGTGCTGTGCTGTGCTGCGCTGTGCTGTGCTGTGCTATGCTGTGCTGTCGTACATCCGCACCCGCATCCGCATCCGCAAACAGCACAGAGCGCACCGCCACGCCATCCACAAGGTTCCTGATTAAGTTGCATATGCAGTCGCCACAGACAACAGCATTCTCTGTTTTAATTTTAGGTAGGTACATGTATTTTGTTCAGCTGTGGAGGGTTCTCACTGCTTCTCAATCTCAGCACGGCACCACGTTTTTCGATTCTTACTTTTTTTTCTTGCTTGCTTCGGCACCCCTCCCCCAGCTTTTCAATGAGACCCCCCAGCGAGCAAAAAGGTTCTCGAAGCCTCACTTTTCTTCATCATGGCTGGCCTCGTACCCTTTAGGAGGTGGCGTGAAAAGATTGCTGCTTCTGTTCGGCTAGGAGGTATCTCCTAGATATTGTATGATTTTTTCGAAGCTGGTGCAGTGGCACTCCTCGCGGGCTGCTTTCACAAGGTAAAACCCACCAAAATGTAAAGCGATCGCAACGCGCCTCCACATCTCCGCCTCAATCCCTCCAGCTCTCCCTCCCTCCCTCCCTCTCTCTCCTCCCTTCCCTCATCATCATCACGATAATAACAATCATGAACCATCCCCTCCCCCTCCAACAATAACGTCCTCCGTCCTCACCAACCCCTCCCTCAACACATACAAAACATCACATCTCCTCCCCGTCCTCCTCACATCATCATCCTTTTCCTTTTCCTTTTCATTTTCATTTCCATCTTCCACCCACTGACTCCCATCCAACTGATATGCAAAACACACTCCACAGCGAGGACATTGCACAGGATAACGTTTTTCAAACCCATCATCGAGTTTGAGTATCAAGCATGGGAAATCCTCTTCTTTTTCTTTTCCTTTTTCTTTTCGTTCAATCGCAATAGCGTTGCTGAGAAGAATACTGTTGTTGTTGTTGCTGTTGCTCTTCGTTTTCGTTTCTTCTCCTTCCTTTCCTTCTTCTTTTTCTTCTTCTTTTCCGGCGGAATTACTACTGTGATTATTATTACTATTACTACTACTATTATTACTGTTGCTGATAATCGTGCAAATGGCCGCGGAGTCGCTTTGGCGTGTGGCGAATTCGGTCAGGGGACGGGTGCTTGCGAATAGCACTTCGCTGCAGATGCAATGGTACGTGGAGATGTGAGTGGACGGCATGCTTGTAGTGGTGTTTGGTGTGGTGTTTTGTATGTGTGCTTGTGTGTGTCTGCCCGTGTGAGAGTGTGTTGGTTGTTACGTTGGGTCGTGTGAGATTGTGTTTCAGCCTTTCAGGGCCCCAGGCATACATGTACCTTATTACCCTACCAGAATATTCTTTTTTGGAACTTCTGCTCGAGTCTTGGCGGGCACGTCGAATCGAAAGAAGAGACCAAACAAGACTCAACAGTACATATAAGCAACTCGGGAGTTCGAATCCTTCATTATCATGCTCTCATAATACTGCTATAGGAGTGGTGGTATCTGGCCTGCTGATACAACAAACGCTAGCAATGCTGCTGGTAACTCCCACACCCCGTCAATCCGATCAACCATCTGCTGATTGCACCGTCGAGGATCGAACCGCAAATCAACATGCTCTACATCATGCCAAAGACGAACTCCATGGCACCAGAACGCAGTCCAACCCATGAAATTCAACCGAAGGCCATCAAAGCCCCGGCCGACGAACGCGGTGAGCGGGAATGAGCCAAGTCAGCCAAGTCAGGCGACGCTGCGGTAGGCCCCAAGGTACAGAACGATCTGCAGTAGTGAATGGAGCTGTGTAGTCTGCTGGATGCTCCTAGTCCTTCCATCTATTCAGGAACTTCTGCATGTCTCCCGATGGCCCTGCTTGGGGTGCCGCCTGTGCCCTCATCTCAGAAATGTGCGGGATACATATAACAAGGTGCCACTTACTGTGTTTTCCATGCTGCTGACGGAGAAAGTCTGTGTTTGTGTCATGGTCGTCTGTACTGTTGGCTTTGGTAACCACGTAGTGGCTATGGAGACACTGCTCGTTGGATACTTGGGTGAAAAATTCTGGGCTGTGATCTTGGTCGGAGGGACGCCTTGCATCGGTGCGTACTTTGTAAGCCCGCTCTGGTCTGCATACGCAATACCATACATGTCGTCGCCTGCACCTGCGGCAGGAGCTGCTGCTGCTGCGTCGTTGGCGACGTTGTCAATCGTATCCGGTCCATCTGTGCCAGTTACTGCTTGCGCACCCGTTACGGCATTCGCTGCTGTGGTTCCCGTGAGTCCTTCTATACTGAATCGTCCTGAGAAATTGGTAACTGTGCCACCCTCCTTTGCTGTCGATATCATCTTCAAATAAAATCCATTTTTGAGCGTGCCAGCGATGTTGGCTGGTACTGTGCCCTGTGCTGTTGTTCCTTGCGCATGACTACCCTTAGTGGACAGCGATAGGAGTCCCACCTGCGAACAGCAATCAGCATGATGCTATGGGCCGTTCTGCCTGGAAGCAAAGCATTCTTATCGCCCCTTCGTCTTCAATCTCCCAGCCCTATTTCTCCGGTCCATGCCCTTCCGGCTTTACAGCAGCACATACCGAAGAAGCATCAGTGTTTCCTCCAACCATCAGCTGGAGCGTATACGTGCTCAAGTCACTGATTTTCGGCGTATCTCCAGACTCTTCCCACTTCACCGTCAATGTCCCGGCTGGTATTGAAGCGCCAGGAGCAGGCGATGTGAATTTGACGTCTGCCAGCACTGTCGCTGCAAGGGTGGTAATCACCGGGAGAAGAGTAGAAGAACGCATCGTGGGCGGAGAGCGTGGTGGACGTCGTGCGCAGTGTGTCAGGCGTGCGTCGGTTGCTTTGCGACGGGGTGATCGATATGTTCGCACGAAGGTGTACTACTCTGGTGCTGTTGAATCCAGAGCAGGAAGCAGATTCGTATAAACGAGTATTCCTGTTGTCGGTGTCGCCGTACGGGAAGTCGCAGGTCTGATGAGCGCACACAGGCACAGCCGCACAGCAAGAGCTAAGAGCGCGTTCCTGACAAGGATATCCAGTGTGGCGCAACTGGCGCCTCATATTTCACTAGCGTCTCCGGTACTTTCTTTCATGTGCAAGACTACCTTACCTACAAGGTACATATATAGACAACAATTCGAGATTCGCCACGAGACATGGGTACATATAGGCAAGCCGATACATTCAGAAGTAACATAGATAGTATTTCCGGAGTCAGGAGAATCAATCACTAATAAATCGCTGCAAACTCCATCGCTCAAATTCAAGACCAGCTCAAATTCCACGCTATGCCAATCACTTGCCAGGCCGTCACTTCTTCACAGTCAAGAAAACATCAGTCTACGAACTGCTTCCTGAACCACCTCCTCGCTCGCTGTACCACTCGCCTCGCCTCCCTCCGCTGCTTTGGGATCAGGGTAGTAAAATGCCCCAACAGCGATCAGTGCGTACACCATGACACAAAGCGCGCCCTCGAGATAATCGGACTTTTCATCCCTAAGGAAATTTCCGACCACGATGACGGCCAGGATGAGCACTATGGCATCGAATATCTCAAAGTTCAGGCTCATATCGCTACCGATCCCCCAGCCGACAAGAACCACCAGTGGGGCATTAAGCAGTGCCGTTTGAATACTTGCACCCAGTACGTGGCTCAGAGCAAAGTTCATCTGATTGTCGTAAGCTTCATCAATAGCGGTGATGTGCTCGGCTGCTTTCTCCACCAAGGGCACCAGGATGAGGCCGACAAAGGCGTCAGACACTCCTCTTTCCACAATGTAATGAATCTCCTTGACCAGGAACACAGCCATGAAGCTGACGAACATCAGAGCGATCAAGAGAGCGATGATGCTCTCGGTCAAGGTAAGCTTCGGTTTGGCGAGATCCCTGTGCCTATCGTGATCACGCTCCTCGTCCGCTTCCAGAATGTCTTCGTACAAGCCGTGGTGGCTGCGTGCTTGGAACCATACGTAGATACAGAAGGCGATGAGTAGAATAATGGCCGCTGCTCGCGAAAGCCTTGCCGTGTTGGTCAGAATTTCGCTCGTGATCTCAGGGCGGGAATTGATGAGCGAGGAGTAGTAAATTGTCGGTATGATGAGGCCCATTGCCGCGACGAGCATCAGATTAGAACCCACTTCGGAGATAGCTTCATGGAACGTCTGCTGAGGGTGAAATATACCTCCGACGAAGAAGCAGAGTCCTGAGAAGTAATTAGTCAGAAAGTGAACTTCTTCATCATCTTCTTTGATCAACTCACCAAGACACATCAACAAGTTGGCCAGGATCGACCCCAGAATGGCAGCTCGAATGACAGGCACGTTAGGGTTGTCCGCGCCCGCCGCTACGGAGTTTTTGCCTTGCACGAGCAAAACCATAAACAGGATAATCTCAACGATACTGCCGAACGTAGTTTCCAGCAGCACGCCGGCCACCTTGGGAATCTTCCTGGCCAATTCCTGACCAGCGAATCCAACCAGATTTGCAGCAGGGATCATGCCAATGTATGAAGTGGCAAATATCCATACCGGTGGGCCGTGAGAGAAGTAAAGCACGATAGCGGCAATGGTGAATGGCCAGAGCACATTGGTCCACTTACTCGCCGTGCAAGAGCTCGTCCAGATGATTTTCAGGAACTTCAGAGGATGGAACCAGCTTCTCCCACTCTCTCCGTCAGGTTGTATGCCCTTGGTGACTTTATGGCCCGCATGATTCACTCTGTGGCCATCCGAGTTGTACATGGGCAACTGGCTCTGGCCACTTCCACGGGCTTGTTTCTCGTTGTGTGAGGTCTCGTGTCCAGTGCCATCGCCCACTCCATCATTCACAGGACCAATGTGCTTTCGCTTGAATACCCTAGCGCGCTTATTCCAGCTGATGCTATGGTTGAGGTGATGATGTTCGTGTCTGTGGTACCTCGCAGTCGACTCTTGTCGATCGGGCTTTGGGCGGCTCGTCATAACGGAGGTGCAGGCTGGGTGCGAGCTTGGTGAAGCTTGGGTCGTTGGCACTTGGCAAGGCTAGGAGGGAACGTGTAGGAGGTAGCAAGCTTGGTGTTTGCTGTGGTGGTCTCGCGGTACCGTAGGAGACTAAAAGGAGAGCCGTCCGCCGGCCAGGGAAGAGGATGATGATCAGGTGGTTGGTGAGGGTGGGTTTTATAGGCGACCAGACTGCGACACACCGGCATTGATACGCGAACGGGGGCTGAGATGAGCGATTTCAAAAGGTGGCTTATCCCGCCGATGTACACGCGAGATGAAGCAAGTGCGCCAGGATAGCTCTGACCACAAACAATAATGGAGGAAAGCGCGAGGTGCTCTCAGCTGAATGGAATAGCAAATGGCAGGCGATGAGGATGAGGTGGAAGCTCGTCTACCTACCTTACCTGGCTGGTACGTAGAAGTAGTGTGTACATGCTTTGCAAATCGACGGAAACATGATGCCTGTCCTTGTTTCTTGCCCGCCAAGTAGTTAGGACTGTGTCACTGTGGATAGCGGACGCCAGCCGTAGGACAACGTGTTTAAAGATCTGCGAAGCCAATTTCACGGAGGCGCCTCACTACCCTGTCCTGTCCTGCTCACCATCCTGAGGCGTCGAGGTGGTGTGAGATCGCTGTTGCACCCGCCGGCTCCGCTGGACAGAAACACTTAACACACAGCACTGATACGGTACTTGCCTGCCGAGCTGAGTTATGGTCGCGAGAAGAGAGGCTGGCTTTATATAGGAGGAGGATAGAGGAGGATACATATAAAGGGTATCTTCGTGTACCCTAGCCCTAGCCAACTATAGGGCCTAAGTGACGGGAGGAGGCGACGAGACTCTAGCTTCGTGCAAGCGCACACCTCCTATGTTTTGTTTTGCGCACCGCTGGAGTGACCACATCGTGCAGAAGCCCCCCCAGAGCTACCTCCTATGATCATCAACAAATCAAGGAAGTGCACACGGCCCACGGGTGATGTGTTCAGTCGTTTGCTGGCATTACTGGGGTCGGTTGTCAGCTGTCAGCGTACGCCTGTTTGCGCAGCACAGGCTCCAGTAAGGTAGAGGTAATGTAAGTACAAGAATCTCGTGCGCCACTGGCCATGACGAGCCTCCAGAGCCTGTCCTGCCTCCACGAGGTCAAGGCCGGACTAGGAGGTGCCTGTAAGGTAGGAGAGGTAAGGTAACTACCTTATGCTTGTGGTACAGTAAGGTCCCTAGGTCAGCAAAGTAAGCTCAGGTAAGCACGTTCTTGGAAAGCTTGGAACATCACGATGGAAGAACCATTCGTATATTTGGTACTTGCTGCTATGCGCCCCGTCACAACGCCATCACTCGTCAGTCGTACAGTGTATATACATGAGTTGCTGATACAAGTCAAGTAGAACTAAGACATGCTCCGTTCAACATTTTGCTGACGATCTGCAGCGCTGTTCCTGCCATCCATATCATTACCTTGAGCCCAGAAAGAGACGAAGAAGTCATCATCATATGATGCCCGGACGGCTCTATGAGCCATCGTCTGGCTGTGCAGCACCAAAGGTCGCGTCGCCGCAAAGCTTTGCAATGTACCATCCAGTACCGGGGGCCATTGGATTAGCTGGGCCAGCATCGTAGTATGCGAGCAGGCCATTGCCGCAGTTCAGATCGCCAGTGTTCCACGTAACAGGGAATTCCAACCTGCACTCGCCACTACGAATGTCCCACGCAGACGAGGCACACTGCCAAGATGTCGCACACAGCTGGCAGCATTGTGAAGCATCAGTCGTGCTCGTCTTCCACGTCGCACCAGCTGATGGGGTATCTGATAGGTACGAAATGCCGTAGTCGTTGTACTGGCTAATCATCGAGCTCGGCGAGCATTTTGGGTCCAGAGTCACAGTCGATGTTTGGCCTTTCTGGGTAATGGTCTGGGTTCCACAGGTGACGGGCTTGGTTACCATCGAGGTGGCAATGGCAAATGCTCTACCGCCAGTCTTGACGCTGGTCACGGTGGTCTGGGAAAAGGCGGAGTAGTCGTAGAAGGTGGCCGTCTCTCCAGCTGGAGCCCATGTGTAGGTCTGGCCGTACGTGGTGTAGGAAGTGACTGTCGTGGTACAGTCCGCATATTGTCGTGGATTCAGGCCGAGCTGGCGTTTGGCAAAGTTCGATTTACCGTACACGGTAGTTGTCGATACCGGTACAAAGCTAGACCGTGATGGTTAGCCCTCTTCCAGGTGGTAGTGGCTCCAATGTATACTCACACAGTACCACTCGCCGCACACGAGGTCGTCGTACTGGTCAAGGTCTGGACGGTGGTCGTGTCCGAGATGGTGGTGATGAGCGTGAAAATTCCCAGGTTCTTAGCCGTGGTCGGAGAGACAGTCACGATCGCAGTGGACCAGTATGTTGCAGTTCTGGTCGGCACAATGATCTGCTTGGTGATGGTAGCACAGGCCGCCTCCTGAGGAAGAGCATAGCTCAGAGCGGCGAAAAGCGAAGGTAGAGCGAGGAACAGCATGGCTGTGGAGTGAAGGCGGGCTTGTGAAACGAATGTGAGTCAATACCAGGCGCGGAGGGTTGATATGTGTACGCTGGAAGACCAGATGCGTTCGTTGGCCTTGGCCAGTGGCTGGAAGGCTTGTGAATGTCTTGGGGTCGGGAGGTATGTGAAGCTGGCGCCTTCTTATGTGTGCCTCGCGTCCTGTCCACGCGCGGGAAGTTGCAGCTCGAGCACCAGTCGTTGATGCTTGTGTCCAGAGGAGGCCAATAAGGCTGTGCTGCGAAGAGTGTGGCCGGGTGGTAGAGCACACGAGGTAGTGGATCGAGTTATAGCAGTCCGGCCAAAACTTCCAGTGCTGTGCGACGCTGTAACGAACGGACTATCAACAGCCACTTTTAGAATCGCTTAAATCGAGTGAATGCAGGCACGCCTCTAGCGCGCCGCTTCTGGAGGGAAGGTGTGGCTCGCGAGTGTGCTTGCCAACGCGCAAGACCTCCCTCAACCACGAGAGCAGCCGATCGGTCGACCACTACCGTCTAATGCTGTTCCTCCTTTCGGACACTCAGTCTTCCGACGGTATCAACACTGCCTCCTCTTCCACCTTGGCATCGCCCCTATGGACCGGCGCACCCATGATGGTCGTGTGAGGCTGATAGCAAGAAATCTATGTGAGACGCTCCGGATCTCTGCATGCGGTGGCTGTCGAAAGGCCTCCCTCCTTGCAGCATGGTCCAGCACCGCATGAATCAAATCACGCTGTGCTCCTATCGCATGCCTATTGACAATGGGAAGACTTCTCTCGCTGTCATCCGTCACTGAAGATGTGGTTGGGGCAGGCGGCGGGCGCAATGCGATGCAACTCCAATAGACGCGCATGCAGACGAGAATCCCTCGCACAACGTTTTTCTAGCTGCATGTACGAGCCGCTAGAAGCATTCGATACTGGGCAAGCGACAGTGCTCTCTTGGTCAGTGGAATGACCTGATATTGCCAAGTGCCAACGCATGGACGCAGCAAGAAAGCTGAAACGTCAGTACCAGCAACTAGAGCGCACACATTGGAAGCAGCCTTTCCAAATCGGTATGCAGTGCTGGATGGAATGAGATCTCAAGGGCCTCAAGATGGCAGACAAAACGATTAGAATGCGGAGAACACGCACAGCACGTGCAATCCGATCAGTTTGACAGGTTTTGATGGTGGGTCTCTCGATTGCATACCCACAAACCCCAGAATGGTCCACCTGGTCCGCAGTCTCGGAATGATAAGTATGCCGATCATTGCATGCCTTTCGTACCACTTTCTTTACCACTTCGAAAAAAAAAGAAATCGATAATCGTCTTGTCTATACATAGCCAGTCCAATCTTGGAGCCAATACATCTGCAAGAAGACGTTCAAGAATGCGACAACTCTTTTGCCACCCTCCCCCGTGTGACTGATGTTGCATACATGAACGTTCGCGGTCCTGCAGGAGATATCTTCGCACAGTCCTGATGATACCTAGGTACGCTAATCGAAAGCGGCGAACGCAAGCTCATAGGCCAGTCCTAGTGTCAAGCGCGCATGCTGCAACATGTGGTCGAAGTCGAGGTAGTCAATTTTGTCTTCCGTGGTATGGATTTTCTTGTCCGAGTATTGAAAGTCCGACTCAATCACAAAGGCAGACGGATAACCAGCTTTGCTGGCAGATGCATGATCCGAGCAAGCATAACCGCACTTGGTCTCAACGTACGGGATCGTGCAGTATGTTGAGACGACCTTCTTGATGAATTCGGTGAGGGCAGGATCGACGAAGTCGGTGATCACGCCGACCGATTCAGGCTCACCCGCCTCTTTGGTGCCATGAGTATATCCCGTCATGTCTTGCTGTAACATTGCCTTGACATCTCGACCCTGCTTCTCGTATGCACTGAAGATCGCTTGCGAGCCAAGCAACCCACCTTCTTCAGCACTGTACCAATGGAACTCCAAGGTATTCTTGGCTCTACCATGCGCGATATCGTCGTCCTGCAAGATCACGCGAAGTGCCTCGAGGATAGTTACAGTCCCACTACCGTCGTCGTCGGCTGGGAACGGTTAGCAATGAACATGTCACCATGACTCACCATGTGTCTCGCACGACGGGTCGTGCCCGTGAGACTTACCTCCGGGCGCTCCCAGAATAGACGGTAGGAACAAATTGATGCTATCCTGATGCGCTCCGATCACCACCGTCTTCTCGCTTTTCCCCGGCAACGTAGCGATGATGCTGTTTTGTCCCCAAGGGTGCTTGAAGTATTGAACGATACCGACAGGCCCTGCGGCACTGAGAGTCTGATTGACCTGATCGAACAGCCACTCGGAAGACTGTCTGCCGTAGTCGCTTTTATAGTATCGGGTGTGAAAGCTAGTAAAGGTTTCGAGATGCTTCCGCATATTCTTCTGATCCAAGCTCTTGAGCAGCTCCGAGACTGTCTCGTTTTGGGCAGGTTTCTTGGGATATGTGACCTTGTTCTTGCTCGTAAAGGTCGACACACCCGCATCCTGATGATCCGTGACATCGAAGAAGCGAATGCCATCACGTCTGAGCGCCCACTTCTCGTCCTCGGACACCCATCTTCGATCGGATGGCGAGAGCTCGATCAGGTACTTCTCGCCACTGGTGAATGGCGTCTGCTGGAGGATGCCAGTGTAGAGGTCGCTAAAGGTGGGGATGGAGACAGCTGAGGCAGACGATGCTGCTAGAATTACCGATGAGAGCTTCATATTGGTGGTTCTAGTGAGCGGTCGTGGACGAATTCGTAAAGCGCTGGGGTTGGTGTATGTGCGGGTGTGGACGTGTGGTGATGATGAAGGTTCCCAGCCAACAAGAATGGTAAGGTAAGGTTCGCAGGAACAGGGCAGGGCAGCTCCAGTTCACGGTGTTCACGATGTCGTATACCTGTAGTAATGTAGTTCTATCGATACGCGTCGCATCCTCTACCTCCTACTAGAACAGAAACAGGTACCTGTGACGGGACCTGAGCGATCGCCCGACTGTCGTCATCCCAACGCGAAGAGTGGACACGGCGCAGACACGTTCTGTTTGTTTACGCCTGAGGCACCAACCGCCTTTTGTGCCGCGAAGGATGCAATGTAGGTACCCAGTACCTAGTACGTCCCAGGTACATGTACTTTGTACCGACCTGGTGCGTGAGGGCTGATGCAGACAGATCAGCGACAACGGAGACGAGCTCAAAGCTTGTGCCATGGAGGTCCGCCGTCGGCAGTCTTGCCATCACAATTTGATTCACTTTGAATCACACTTTCATTACCCCACCGGGTGTGCTGCGAGGGACCTTCGGCATGGTGGCCAATCAAGAATCACTGGATCGATATGACCCCGCGCCGATATCGCCACCAGGGACACCCCAAGAAGGTTGATATCTTTCATGGAGAGACTGGTCATCAAGCCGGTGAGACCGCTCGAGGGATTATTGCACACTCGTCTCACCTCCTATCCTCTTCCTTTCACCTCTCTCCCACAATAATCGAGCCCTCCTCGCCAGCACACCTCGAATTGGTGGACTGCCATTCGTATCTCCATCACATCACACCTCACAAAAAAGTACTCGCCAACACAATGCCTGGTGTTGTGCAAGGGCCGTCGACCCTCTACGACAAGGTCTTCGCGCAGCATATTGTACGTTGGTGGGAGGAGCAGGAGTTTTGGTGGTGTGATCTGTAGAGAGATTGGAAGTGGCATCTAACAGGCGTCTGCAGGTTGATGAGAAGCCGGACGGCACAGTTCTCTTGTACATTGACCGCCACTTGGTGCACGAAGTCACCTCCCCACAGGCATTCGAAGGCCTGAAGAATGCTGGCCGCAAAGTGCGAAGACCAGACAACACCCTCGCCACGACCGACCACAACGTCCCAACGACGACGCGAAAAAACTTCAAAAACATCAGCGACTTCGTCAAAGAGGATGACAGCAGGTTACAATGCGAGACTCTGGAGCAGAACGTCAAGGACTTCAAGCTCACTTACTTCGGCCTCGGCGACAAGAGACAGGGTATTGTGCATGTCATTGGACCGGAGCAAGGCTTCACCCTTCCTGGAACCACTGTTGTATGTGGTGACTCTCACACCAGCACACATGGCGCATTCGGTGGCCTGGCCTTCGGTATCGGTACCAGTGAGGTCGAGCATGTCTTAGCCACGCAGACCCTCATGACGAAGCGAAGCAAGAATATGAAGGTGGAAGTGAATGGAGAGCTTGCACCAGGAGTCAGTAGTAAGGACATCGTCCTGCACGTCATCGGCCTCATTGGCACCGCTGGTGGTACTGGGCACGTGATGGAGTTCTGCGGCTCTACTATTCGCAGCCTCAGCATGGAAGCAAGAATGAGTATGTGTAACATGTCTATCGAGGGCGGGGCTCGTGCCGGCATGGTCGCTCCCGATCAGACCACATACGAGTACGTCAAGGGTAGGCCGTTGGCACCCAAGTACGATTCGCCAGAGTGGAAAAAGGCACTCAAGAACTGGGAAGGCCTCAAGAGCGACCCAGGCGCGAAGTGGGACGCTGAAGTCATTATTGACGCGAAGGATATCGCACCGACTGTGTCGTGGGGCACTTCGCCCCAAGACGTCGTACCCATTACTGGCAAAGTTCCAGGCCCTGATGACTTCGAGGATAAGGACAGGAAGATGGCGTGCGAGCGATCTCTTCAGTATATGGGTCTGACGGCGGGAACGCCCATGACCGAGATCGAGATCGACAAGGTCTTCATTGGATCTTGCACCAACTCTCGAATTGAAGATCTTCGGATCGCAGCACACATTGTCAAGGGCAAGAAGATTGCATCAAATCTCAAGCGAGCAATGATTGTACCAGGTTCCGGGCTGGTCAAGCAAAGAGCAGAATCCGAAGGCCTTGACAAGATCTTCATCGATGCTGGCTTCGAGTGGCGGGAAGCTGGTTGCTCCATGTGCTTAGGCATGAATCCGGATATCCTGTCACCAAAAGAGCGATGTGCAAGCACCAGTAATCGCAACTTTGAAGGTAGACAGGGCGCGTTGGGTCGGACGCACCTGATGTCGCCTGCAATGGCTGCTGCAGCTGCCCTTGCCGGGAAGCTTGCGGATGTTCGACACCTTCAAGGTTACGAGCAGGCCATTCCTAAGGCCAAGGTTGCACCTACGAATATTGAGCCTTACACAGAAGACCCCGAGTCGGACGCTGACCTCGACAAGATCCTCGACCTCCCACAAGAGCAGGACATGACAGTGTCGCCAAGCGATGCACAAAAGTCTGCTTCCGGATCTCCCGGTATGCCACCATTCAAGCAGCTGAAGGGTATTGCTGCTCCCATGGATCGCAGCAACGTTGATACAGACGCCATCATTCCCAAACAGTTTCTGAAGACCATCAAGCGTGCCGGTCTTTCCATTGGTCTATTCTACGCTTGGCGCTTCAACGCGGATGGCACGCCCAACGAGGACTTTGTCCTGAACCGTGAGCCTTACACCAAATCCAAGATTCTGGTCGTTAGTGGCCCCAACTTTGGATGTGGATCCTCGAGGGAACACGCACCATGGGCGTTGTTGGATTTCGGCATCAAATGTGTCATTGCCAGCTCCTTTGGAGACATTTTCTTCAACAATACCTTCAAGAACGGCATGTTGCCGCTGAGGATTACCGACCAGAAGATATTGCAGCAGCTGATGGAGGAGGCCAACGCAGGCAAAGAGCTTGAGGTGGACTTGGAGAACAATGTCATCAAGGATGCTGATGGAAACACGATTACGAGCTTCGAGGTCGAAGAGTTCAGGAGACACTGCCTGATCAATGGACTGGATGATATAGGCCTCACTATGCAGGACGACGACAAGATTACGAGATTCGAGAAGAGGCGCTCGGAAGAGACTCCTTGGTTGGACGGCTCTGGGTACTTGGCCAAGCATCGGACTGGACCAGTCAAGGTCGAAGCCGTACCCGTGCCCAAGACGAATCGTGGCGAGGACAAGACTGAGCCGCTCGAGTGGTAGATCACTCGATGCGAACATAAAATTCGCTCTTAACAGCGAGGAGTTGATGTGTATTTTTTTTCCTTTTTAGCGAGATGCAAAATGAATGATGCCGGTGGGGCTGTTCGCCTGCAAAGCGAACCACAAAACCACGTTCCGATCCATTTCACACTGTATCTCTCCCCATTTTATCACTTCTCCACCCCCGCAAAATTCCTCCTCTCATGCTCCATAATCGCCTCCACCTTCGCCGCACTCGCACTCGTCGGATCAAACCGATAACCAATCCACTCCCTCACCAACCTCCTCGCCAACTCCAACCCCACCACTCTCTCACCCAAACACAACACCTGCGCATCATTACTCAAAACCGCCCTCTCGACACTAAAACTATCATGCGCCGTCACGGCCCTCACTCCAGGGACTTTATTCGCACTAATCGCCACCCCCAAGCCCGTGCCACAAATTAACAACGCGCGATCGACTTCGCCGGCCGCGACGAGTTTGGCTGCGTCGACGGCTGGATGTGGATAGGCGGTTTTGTCGGCCGAGGTGTGCACTCCGACGTCGATAATGTGGGCGATGCGGGGGTCGGCTTCGAGGTCGGCTTTGATGGTGCTTTTGTAGTTGCAGCCGGCTTCGTCGGCGCCTAGAGCTATGCGGAGGGGGGTTTGAGACATGATTTTTCTTTTTGTACTCTCGCGTCTTTTCTTGGAGGTGGAGATGATTGTTCTTGTTCGCTTGAGGGAGATTCTCGGGTGATGAGGGGGTCTTGATACCAACTCGAGACTTTCGGGGCTGTTGAGTGTGTGTGTGTGTATAAAAGGTAGGTAGGAGGTAGGTAGTTGGAAGGTCTTATAGGCTAGGTAGTTTCCAGTAACTTGGCTCTTGCCAACCCAAGTCCTCAAGAATCCGATAGGTGGTAGCTGACGAATTTGTTTAGCAAAAAAGAGGCTAGAACGAACGTGAACAGGTTATACCCAAGGCAGGAACGATATTTATACCACCTTTCATAGCCCCGGCATCTGGTGTACATGGAACGGTGTACCTACCACCAAATGACTTGGTGGTGGGGTACAGGGTACATGTCACGTCGGGATGCCGTATCAGGTAAATCGTACACCAACTTCCCCTCCTCCTTCCCCGAGACTTATCTATACCATGGTCAACATCTTCGATCCCACTCCAACTACTACTATACCTACTCACCTACTCTGATCTTTTGAAGTATCTTCCATGCCAAGAGCGTGCTGGGGGAGCGAGGGTGACAAATTCGCAAATCACGCTATTATCATTGCCACAAGTACAAGCAGTACTCGCGAATAGTAGTCTCATTGCATCCATCTAGTCTGTGTGCAAGAGAACAATGTCTCCAATTATTCCTCTTCATCGTCCTCTTCGTCATCTTCCTCCATGCCTTCCGCAGCGTCCACTTCAAACGTCGGCGCTTGATCTACCCCGACATAACTATCACTCATCAAGAACAATGTCAACTCATGCTTTCCAGGAGTCGGAAGCACAATTTCCAACTTGGTCTTCAGCTCTCGCACAACCGTGACTCTCTTGATTGCAAGCAGATTCTTCGTGCTCTCCTCACCCACCACCAGCCACCAATTCTCCGTCTTCTCGGCCGGGTAGAAAGGTGCGTGAACTTGAAGGTTGGGCTCTTCATCTTCTTCAAGTTGCCGTGTGACTGAAATGTTGACATATGAAGGCTGCCCAGATGCTACATTCTCGGGGTCTGCGAGCTCAAACTCCAGCTCCACGTTGGGGTAACGCTCGTTGATGAAGCGTGCCGCATCTGCGAGCTGAGAGTGATTGAGACCAAGACCAGCCATGAGCTTGCCATGATCAGGGTTCTCATCAGGATCCATAGCATCTTGAAACTCAACGACGTCCTTGATGTTGAAAGTGCTACAGACTTCGATCTTGTCGTCCTCGAAGTGTGGAATCTGTTTGAGTGGCGAGTCGCGATCCCACATAGCTTGTACGACCATTTGACTGATTTCCATGGCGTTCATGGCATTGAGGTGTCCTTCTGATGAGAGCACATCAACACAGGCGCTCAGGATGCTCAGTACCTTGCGTAGAATGATCTCCTGATCCTTTGCAAGATCTGCTGGCAGCTGCATGCGAGAGAAGTGTGCCTGCAGGAGAAGGAATGACTTGAAGTGCGGCGACTCAAAATTGACTTCCGCGAGCTTGACAGGGACGCGTTCGTATATGCGCTCCAGAACGTGCTCCTCGTGTCTGCGGATCTGAATGTCTTCGAATTCCGTTGCAGCAGTCACAATTTCCAATATTCCCTTGAGCTTCGTGCCACGCTTCAGGGAGAGTAGCAACGTCTGCATCGTGATGAAGGAGATATTGTAGTATGCTGCGATCATGGCTGCGTTGAGTGGCGTGATTGTATCTTCATCTTCGTCGATCTCGATGATCTTGGCGTCCGACAAGTCCTTCAGTGTCTGTTCGACTTGCTCAGACAGGTACGCGCTGAGACCATCATGTGAGGTGTCCGTAAGGCCATAGAAGCTGGGATTCGCAAGTAGTCTTCGGTAGAGATAAGTGTAGGTAGTCCAGTCCACCGCATCCTGAGTGCTTTCGATGGTCTTGGTGCTAATTTCCGTCACAAATGCATCGTGCAGATACGATAGCAGTTGACTCTCGATTGGCAGAGCCTCGCCCAAGAACTTCTTGTAGTATGCTCGTTTGGTGTCTGGGCACATGAGAACACCGCGCGCGTCCTTGTCCTCGCCTGGTCGACCAGCTTTGCCGAACATTTGCAAGACTTCTGCAATGGGATAATCGATGTAGCGATGTTCACGGCCCTCGAAGAACTGCGTTCCCATGACAATGACTAAATGTGCTGCAGGCTGGATTTCCCAGCAGCAATCTCGTGCGACGATCAGGATTTGCACAGCGCCTTGCTGGAACAACGATGTGGTAATGCGCTTGTCGGAATCGCTCAATGCCTCATGATAGTATGCGATACCGTGCGACAATGACTCGGCCAACGTCTTCTCCTTGACCTTCGTCAGGATCGGTGCAAGCTGCTCGGCTTCAGTCCGCAGAAAGCGGTCTTCACTGTCGGCTGCAACACATGCGGCCAGCAGGTCCTGTGCTGTGGCTCGAACTTGCTTCCTACTTGGTACAAAAACCATAGCTGGCTTCTCTGGGGCATATTGTAGAATAGCCTGGTAGGTGGGCTTGACCATCGCCAACATGAGTGACGGGAAATGGGGGATGTTGAACGCCTGCAAGTGCAAATTCAGTGGCAACGGCCGGTTATTGGGGCTGAAGTTGAAGATTGTGCGCTTGCTGCAACCGATCCACTCGCCAATGTCCTTAGCATTGGAAAGCGAGACGCTCAGTCCGATCGTACGGAGGTTATTCTCGAGCTGGACTTTGATTGCTTGCGTGCGTGAAATGACAGCCTCATAGGTGTAACCACCGTGACCACCTAGCATATGCAGATCGTCTGCAACGACGAGCTCAACACTCTGGACGTTCTTTCTGCGCTGCCATTGGCGCGACATCATGTCCCACTGTACCGGAGTGGCGAGGATCAGGTCGCCCTCGGCCAATAGCTTCAGGTCAGCGGTGGTCTCGCCAGTGAGCTTGACGATAGTCTTGCCGCCTGACAAAGATCCGAGGGTCTTCTTCCATGCCTCACAGCGGATATCAACTTGCTGCTGGAATGGTGCAATGTACACTGCTTTGCCGCCTTCAGCTTTTGTGAAGTGCCGTAGCAGCGCAAACTCAGCGCATATGGTCTTGCCGCTACCTGTCGGTGCACCAATGTAGACGTTCTCGTCCGAGCGGAAGAGCGCATCAAAGGTCTGCGTCTGGATTTTGTTGAACTGCCCCAGTCCGGAGTACAAGTTGATGAACTCGTCTCTCTTCAGCTGTTCCACGGTCAGGGGTTGCATGTCCAAGAGCTGGGTGTGGGCCGGGAACTTTTCAGGAAGCGCCAACTTTTGAAACGAGAGTGTGAGCTTGCTCTCAGCATGCATCCATCGGTCGCTAATCACAGAGATGAAGTAGTTCGGCGGCATCGGCTCTGTTATCGGCACAGTGAACTCGACCAGATGCTCGTTCATTTCAGCTTCTGCATACTCCTTTCGGAGCAGGAATTGATCGTGGAACAAGATCTCTTCGCCATCACAGTCCTCAACCATGATCCACCAATTCTCAGCACGGCCGTGAATGGTATCGTCCCATTGAAACTTAGGTGTAATGGTCAATTCAACCCGAAGCATGCTGCGAGTGATGGGCTGACACTGCGCCTGGATTTCTAGTCTGGGAAACTTGGCCACCAGGTTGCAGACCTGTCGCCCCTGTTTAGGCATACCCAGAAGCTCACCCATGCGAGGCGGATCGAGATCAAAGTAGCTCTGCCAGGGCACGTCCATCCGCTCAGCTTTCTTGATTATGTCCGGCGAGCAGTCCAGGAACTGGCGGAGAGGAGTCATGGTAGGCCACATACGCTTCTCCGCCATCTTGCACAGATCAAGCGCGTCCTTTGCAACCTGTGCCCAGCCCTTTTTGAGCGCGATCTCAAACATGGCGCGAAGAATACGACCAGCAGACTGAGTGACATAGACGAGATCTGCCATGAGCGCGAGCCCTTCCAGCTTCAGTCGACTCACATATGCCTGCAGAAGAACATTGATCTTGCACTGTGGCTCATCAATGGTCTCCTTGACTGGGATGGGCACTCTTCCGAGCAGTTTCGCCAATTCGAGCTTCTCATCCTGTCGTACAGGAATGTACTTGAATTCATCGCTGAGCGCAAACACTCTGAACAGCTCGATGGGGCTGACGGAGGGCTGGATGTGCAGGTTATATGTCATCATACTGTTGTGTGTGATGTAGTAATGACTTGCAACACGGCCCAGATCTTTACTCTGCAGGCGTCCACTCTTCTTGTCGTAGGCAATGAGGCTCGCCTTTTCGAGCACGACAGCCGCCGAGTGTATGAGATCGACCCGTTTCTGCTCGAGAATCTCATCTTGATCGTAGTCAGCGCCAACTTGATAGAGCGCAGGCGAGCGCAGCATGCGAACGAAGAGATAGGTATAGCTGAGCCATTCCACACCTTCGTCCCGCGTACGCACGTTTCCAAGTACGATCTCAGCGTTCAGATTGTCTGCCAGCTTCGAAACAAATTGCGATTCAATTGGCAATTGCTGATTGAGAAGTGACAGATAATACTGTATCTCAGCCTGTGTCGTGATGATGATCCCCTCACCATACGTATCGTATTGTGGACGACCAGCACGACCCAGCATTTGTAGGACATCTTGAGGGCTCAGCTCAACCCAAGAACCCTTTTCAGGAGAGTAAATTTGCGTGCCCTTGATGATGACGGTGTGGGCAGGTAAGTTGACACCCCAAGCCAGCGTAGCAGTACACACGAGTACTTGAATGGCACCATCGGCGAACAGATCTTCCACTGAAGTTCTGTCCGCCCGCGACATTCCAGCATGATGTATACCAAAACCATACGGCAAAACGTCTTTCAGTTCTGCGTTTTGGCACGATTCGGCTTCTGAACGTAAGATTTCTCGCGATGCGGCATCCGAGCGCAGAATCTGGCCGATCGTGTCCAGCTCGAGCGCCTTGTCACGAATGTACTTGGCAGTTTTTGCTGTCTCCTTGCGCGAGTGAACGAAGATGAGCATCTGGTTCTTGTTCTGACCGACTTGCTCAAGCACTTTGGTGTAGCAGACATCGTTCATGGTCTTGAGCTGCTTGATAGCCTTCTTCTCAGTCACGCCAATAAACTCCTGCTTGAGGGGACAGGGCCGGAATGTACCGTCGAAATGGAACAGATCCTTTGATACATCAACTCTGAGGAAAGATGCAACATCGCGGTAATTAGGAAGCGTCGCGGACAGACCGACGATGCGGACTGGGTCGCCTGTCTGTTCTGTTCGTCGGATCGTCCGAGCAACGATACTCTCCAGGACTGGACCACGGTCATCATGCAGCAAATGGATCTCGTCAATACAGATCAAGCGTACTAAGTTGGTGTAGCTCGTGTCGGTGGCCTTCCGTGTGATGACATCCCACTTCTCAGGCGTCGTGACAATGACATTGGTCTCCGCGATCTGCTGCTTTGTGAGTTGACGATCACCCGTGAGCTCAGCTACCCTGATGCCATATGATTCAAGTCGCTTGCCAAAGTTGCCCACTTGCTCTTGCACTAAAGCCTTCAGAGGCGCGATGTAAATAATCTTGAATTCTTCCAGATTGATGCGACCAGTCGAAGGATCGCGGTGCTTGCCAATCTCGCGAAGCATAGCAAGCATGGCAACGTTCGTTTTTCCAGAGCCCGTCGGAGCACAAATAAGCATGTTGCCATCGTCGAGGAACGCAGAGTCGTGACATTCGGTTTGAATGCGATTCAGCGATGGATTCGAGCCAAAGCCAGCCCTCGCCCAGGCAGGGAGCTCTTCCAGCTTGATGAGAGGTCGCTCCCCTGGGACCTGTTTCCTTTTCGGTGCCGGGACATGGATCTCCTCGTAGCCTTTGAACGCACGCTTCGTCGAGCCTTGAGGCAGTCGTACGTTTTGGTTGGTCATCAAGTGGTTTCCCTGATCAAACTTCAAATCTTCCAGATTCAGCGTCTTGCGTGGTTGCATGCCGCCGACCAGGCCATCCTTCTTGATATCCTCGTCGTCCTTGACCTCAAGCTTCGCATCCAGCTGCATTGGATCGAGCTTCACCTGCATCCTTGTCTTGCCCGTGGCCTCGTCACGTCCACGCAGCTCTTTCAGAATACTAGCATGCCCAGCATTCACCATCTCCTTCTCCACGATGACACGCGACTCCTCATCTTCAGCAACTCGTCGCCACCTTGTGACCCAGACGATCTTATCTCTGTTCTTCACGAGCTTGCCCACAAGCTCGTGGTGATCATAGTCGAACAGCTCCATGAGATCATTCTCGACTTGTCCCAATGGCTTCTCCTCGCCTGCCTCATCTGTAGCAGACATGATAGCCTCGGCCTCTCGCGTCTTTTCTGCTTGTATATGTGCATCGTCATATATATCACCAATATGTCGCTGCAGCCAGTATGCATCGATATCGTGCGCAGCGACAAAGTTTGGGTCCTTTTCTTCCCTGCCTGTCCGCCTGGGTCGATTCTCAATGACCATTCCATCGTCGTCTTCCTCATTGCCGCCATCTGCATCAGGCGGCGAACCAGCGCCATCAGTTGCAGCATCTTCGGCACCCATAGCCAGCTCGTCTTCTGACTCGTCGTTCTGCTCCCGGACCTCGAATGTCTGATTGGCGCCATCGTCCTCGCTTTCGTCACCAAAATCAACTGCAACACCTTGCTGCTCGTCCATGTCGGCTTCATCGGCGTTGGATCCACCCATCTCTTGATCATCATCTTGTGCATCATAATCCGTGATCTTTTTGCCCAGGTTGACCAGCTGATTGAACTCTTTGCTCGATAGCGTAATGCCCAGGATATCGTCAATTTCCTTCTTCCTGTCGAAGTCCTTCATTCCGTCATCCTTGAGGTATTCGAGAATCGAGTCGGTGGCAGAGGCGGTAATGGCCAAGCCATAGTCGCCACCCATCTTTTGCGCCACATTCGAGGAGATCAGATCGTACACGTCTTTCGTTGCGGCTGTTCGAGGTCGATATCGCAGGCCCTCAATGTTCATATCCTGGGCGCTCAAGATGCCCGCCTGTCGTGAACTTTGCACAGGTTCTGTCCTCTTCCTCTTTTTTGCGCCTTCGTTGGTCGCACCAGAGACTGGAGCCCTTTCCCTTGCCGTTCTCGATCCCATCTCTCCCAGCTTGATCTTTCCTGCCAGCGACTCCGGATCGCCAGTTGCATCATCGCCTCGGCGCGAGACAAATCGTCGGTCGGCCTGGAGGACCAAGTTGGACATGGCCGCATATTTGTACTGGCCCAGATTGTCCGGGTCGCCCTTTCCTTGTTTCGACATGATGGCGGTATGGGCGCACGAGCGCTGCGCTGGTATGGAGGAGGTGGGTGTTGTGGAGCTCGAGTGAGCTTGCACGCGACGAAGACACGATTGTGAGGGATGTTTTCGAGCATCAAGAGGCGACGGACGCGCACCGGAGTCATGCTTCCCGCGTCCGAAACTCTATCTGAATCATGCGGCTTGGCGGAAACATCCTCGTGGGCTCAGTTGGAGGCCTTGCATCTCGCCGACCGAAGCCATCTCCAAGCCCCCCTTATAATGCTCAATCCGAAAATGACGGAACAGGCAGAACCTCAAGATCTATGGCTGTTTGGCTATGGCAGTCTGATATGGAAACCACCGCCACACTACGGTAGGCTGCCATCACTTGCCATCGACCCTCCTCCATGCTGAAGCTTATTTCGTCTTCCTCAAGACCTACGTCTCCCAGGCTACATCGAAGGCTACGTGCGACGTTTCTGGCAGGTACGAATACGAAGCCAAACGTCCAGTATATCCATCGATCGACAGCTGAGTGCAGAATCATAGGCTAGGTAGGGCGTCAATCTCGTTGTCTTGGAACAAAAGATATCAAATGAATCTTACTGCCAGAATAGTGAAGACCATCGCGGTACCCCAGAAGCCCCAGGCCGCGTTGTCACACTCATCGACCGCCAGCTCTGGTCAACATTAACAGACGAACATCCTTCTGCTCCACCTCGAGTCTGGGGCGCAGCATACCGGATCCCAGCAGCCAAAGTCCCTGAAGTGACCGAGTACATGAACATACGGGAGATCAACGGCTACAGCATGCAATATACCCCGTTCCAACGACCAGAGGATATGTCTGCTACTTATCAGGATGTCCATGTGCCCACCAGCACTACGACCGTCGACGGGAAAGGGGCGATCAAGTGTTTGGTGTATATCGGACTACCCGATAATCCACAGTTTCTAGGTCCTCAGGACCCGCAGGCGTTGGCGGAACATATCGTCAAGTCCAGGGGACCGAGTGGAGAGAACAAGGACTATCTGTATGAACTGGAAGCTGCCTTGAACAACCTCAGCCCGGAGAGCGAGGATGAGCATATTAGTGATCTTGCAAAGAGGTGTCGGGCGGTTGAGGCGAGGGAGCAGGCTAGCTAGGTCGATCTGAAAGGGGACCGTTCGGGTGTACACTAGATCTGGTGCATACCTTAAGAGGTACTTAGGTACATATAGAGATACAAGGTAGACTGTCTTTTTGGTTCGGCCTGGCCTCTACTTGTCACGGTAAAGATTCTTCAAAGCAGCTTCCCTGCATCTCTCTCTCTCTCACACACACACTCTCAACTGCTCAGGTATATAAGCTCGAGAAAATTGAAGTAATCTTTCTGACTTGGCACGATGGTGTGGCGTCGTAGATGAAGCGCACAACTTCCTTCCGTGGGCACATGGAAGCGCGGCTAGCTTCAGCTGATCATAATAAAATTGTGCCGTATGAAGTACATGCCAAAGCCTTGCCTCAACATTCCTACACGAAATCCTCAAACGCCGTGCAATGCCGTTTTCTGGTACAATATCTTTCTTTCGCTATAGTATCACACTTGTCAGCGCGTCAAACGCTGAGCTCTACTTCCTCGCAGTCGGCCCAGAGACACCAGCACCAATAACGCTCGGCAGCTCCTGCGACCCCATCTCCCAAATCGTGCCAATAGCAAAGCTGACAAGGCCAATCATGCCCACAGTGAAGAGTGCAATCAACCAAAATTCCACACTGACATCCTTCTTCTGGCACGCTGGACCACCCCATACTGTAGTCTTCTTGCCAGCAGCACTCGTGGGCTTCGTGCAAAGACATGACCAGCAGTCGAGACCTGTCTCACCACGTGGACCGAGAGAGTCGGCATCGTGATACTTGAGGTTGCACTGTCCGTGTCCCGTGCAGTTTCTTGTCGCGCTCTCGCATGCGGATTGCGATGTGAAGCAGGCGGGAAGGATGCCTCGAAGGGGCGTGGTGTTGTTGGACTGAAAGGTCGAGACCGGAGTCTCCTTTGGTGACTGGACGGGATTGCTTGTATCCGTGATGCTCATAGGCTCTTCCTGAGGAAATCGCTGCCTCTTATGCAACAAAGTCTTCGGGTTTGGCATTGCATATGTACCCCATTGGAATTTGCCTTCATTGCTGCTGGTCGAACCCACATCTGCAGGCGTGACAAGCGCGGTGATGGCGAAAGTGCCGTCTTTCTCCCAACGTTCCCATGCTGCTAGCAGATCCTCCACTGTTCGAGCGATGTAGAAGATGTTTCCTTGGCCTTGGTGGTACTTCTCATTAGAGCGCAGATTCTCAAGGACCTCGTCGTCTGACGCCGCCCATCCGGGGTTCTCCTGCTTTGCAAGGTCTACGAATAGCCCTCTGGTGGCCGCCGAGGCGGGCACAGGGGATATGCCGAAGGAGTGTCGCGCGGAGCTTTCGTGGAAGAAGGCTGTATATGATTAGCGATTCCATCTTTTCCAATTCGGAGTGTGCAGCATACGTATGCTCTCTGCCACGCCCTCGAGCAATATAAATGCGTTATTCCTCCCGGCATTGCGCGTCGCGAACAGGGGAGTCCGCTTGCCAAAGTCGTTGATGGCCTCGATGACTTCTTGCCGTAGCAGATCTGTGTGATGGTAGTCTTCCACTCCCGCTCGTTGAGCCAACACTAGTCGCGCCGTCACTGGCGACAGATCTTTCCCGCTGTGGCCTGGGGTGGTGGTGGTGGATGCGGGATCGTAGGTGTAGACGTGTGCTTTGGCTGCTTCTGCCAATCGAGTTGCGCATGCCAGCACCGGCATGAACAGATGTGTGGTCAGCTTCATCGTGGAAATGACCTTTGATGTTCTGTCTGGGGGTGTTGGTCTCGATCTGTCTGAGCTAGGTCATCTAACAGAGGGAGAGGTACATACTAAGGTATCGTCCTCCGAGCTGGCAACGCCGCAACGGTCGGATGCCTGACTTGACTTGACGCCACCGCTAGTCGAACCTACGCGTTCTCCAGTGATTACTCACTACTTGAACAACCTCCTACATACTCGCAATAACTTTCCCTTGACCGCATCAACACTTTACTCCGGCATTACTTTGGCTTTCCTCTCCTGTGGTCCCATCATCTCATGTCATCACGTTCGCCTGTCGACACTGTGGTACCTGTAAGGTAGAGGAGAAGATGCATCGCCTTCCACGAGCCCTCACTCTCCGCCACCAGCAGCAACAGCAACTCGCGGAGAGTGTCTGGCGACACGCGACCACCACCGCTTCGAGGCGCTGCGCATCACGACTTCCGCGAAGCCGCCCCGTCTCGCAGATAGCCCACATGCGGAGTGGTGAGTCAGTGCGCTTTCAGGCAGTTCGCTTCAAGAAACCCGGCTTCGGAAAGAGGCAACTGATCACCATCGCCCTCTACGGCGGTACTTTCTATGTGTACTGGCGCATGATTTCGAAGTACCTCGGCATCGAGATAGAGGAATTGGAGGAACTAGACGATGGTGCTGATGAGGAGGGCGGCGAGGAAGTGGAGGAGGACGACGACGGCTATGCTCATCCCGACTCGACCTTCATCCCTCTGACCTGGCCAACGAAACTCCCTCGCACTTTCTACAGAGGCTCAGATCCCGAATGGCAGGAGTTTATTAAAGTCGCCAAAGACCAGCCTCGACATACCAGAATACAAAATGAGCTGGTGCAGCTGGTGTATAGAGAGAGTATCAAGCATCCCGGTGTCGCGAGACAGCTGGGAAAGGACACGAAGGTTGGGAAATGGTGGCTCGATATATCATTCCCAGATGGTCCACCGCAAGAGTATGAGAGGAGTGGCATCGAGATCTCGGACACGTACATCGCCTGGAGTCAACAACGAATGAGCCCTGAAAATCATTTTCGCATGGTAAGAGCGCTGTGGCCCAAGGCGGCCTTCGACTCCCTATACGCAACTGGGAGAGTGCTAGCTGGAATCAACTATCGGAGAATGAAACAAGCTCTTGGCTGGGAGGGAAAGGACCCGTTCAGCCCAGAGGAGAGGATGAGACTTGCCATTGAGACGCACAACAAGCGGCATCACCCCAACGAAAGCAGTCGGAAACAAGTTGGGCAAGGGCAGCTGGAGCCAAATGCAAGTCCGGACGCTGTCAGTGGCAGCGGAGTGATTGACCCTGCCAAGTCTACGAGCGACGAAGAAAAGAAACTGAGATCATGGATGGTCGATGTGCCCATGCCTTCGGGCGATCAGAACTCGCTGGACGTACCTATCGCCATGATTGTCATGCAGAACACCCTCAGGAAGCAGTGGAATCCAAAGAATATGGAACCTCCGCGGGGAACGTTCGTGGTGCATGGGATGGTCGAGGTCAGAGGGCAACGCGGCAGAATGAAGTTTGATGTACGGTCTTGCTATGATCCAAAGGCGGGTAAGTTCACGAGTGTGAATGCCAACGTGCGGAGCTTCAAGCTTGTCAAACAGGCGCCGAGAGGAGGGCCGTGAAGGGAATTCAAGAGGCATCGTTTCGGTATGAATTTGCAGCGTTTGAGCGTTTGAGCGATAAGCTTTACAGATGAGCGATGCATAGCACTGGGGGGCTCTGTTTGAAATGATTGCCCGCTATCAATGTGCATGGAGCTGGCTATAGACTGTGAATCCCTTTTCAACATCTCCGTGCCCTTTCGATCAGGTTGTTGTTGTCCGCTGTCCGTGCCAAAGCCTTGTTGGGCTGGGAGCATAGCTGCTCGGTGAGACTTCTCCCGAGCCCGGAAGTCCAGTAGGTACAGGTCCTCGATCGATCCAGATTTCAACTAAGAATCAACTCACTCACTCCCTAGGAGGTACTAGTGGTACTTATGCTCTGCTGCTATCAGGTCAAGTATATATCTACGATAGGAAGAGTCAAACATTCCAGGTCTTCTGTGCGTGTCCGGTTGTTGTTGACCCTATAGCCTAACCTACCTAGTATACTGTACATCGAGTGCTATAGTTCGTTCTTAGGTGATATCTTATCCGGGAAACCAGCCAAAATTTTAGACCCTTGGCAGGGGTCTACCTTGGCAGGCTTGTATCGTAAGCACTATAGATCTAGAGGTGCGCTAGGCAATACGGATAGCCTCTAGGTGCTGTGAGCCAGGTGGTTCGGGGGTACGTGTACCTGCCTATATGCTACGCGATGGAACGGAGCAGAGGAGCAACAATATACGATAAACGAAAAGACCGTGAGTAGCGTGAGTATAATGTAGGTAGCTAGAGCGAGACGAAGTAGAAGAGGTACATGCCTAAGTAGGTAGGTAATCGATAGGTGAGGTGGCTAAGGTACATGTACCTCCTAGGCTACGGCTGCCCAAGGGAGTGATCCGGATCTTACTCCGGTAGCCCGATATTTCTTTCTTCTCAAGTTCTTATATCGAACTTCTGAAAAATTGCCTAGCAAATGTTATTGCAATTTGACCATATACCTCCTAGCTCGCTATCCTTATTCCCCTCGGCTAATACACTATAAGTAGGCCTGCTTGTAGCTTTGAAGACAGACTGCAGACCGAAGAGCGTACGTCGGTACTTTTTTTACTTAGCAGCTCTGTCTTTTTATCATACCTACCTGTAAGAACTCTTCTCGCGTTTATCATGCCAAGGATCCGAGGAATGACCTTTTCTTGGCCTTTCTTGAGCTTGCGTTTGCAGATGCTGATGTACCGCGCAGTCCTATCGATCCCAGTTGGATTCTTACCGTACAGAGCCTACTAGTTTCTGCATGAATAGTCGATCGGAAAGCTGCGCGGCTTTGACCTGTAAGAAAGATCTGTGCGCAGAGGAGGAGGAGGAGGAGGAGGAGGATATTCCAGTGCAAATTCTGCATTACTGAATGACAATGACTGTGTGTTTGGTCATTGTGCACGCCACTTCAGTGTAGAGGTGGCCGTCTTTCTTGCTTATATACACACCTGGTAGGTAGGTACATGTACATATACAGTGAGCCAAGACCGACTACATGTATTCGCCCTCCAATCGCAAACGTATTGGCAATGGCTTTGTTTCCACGCACCACTCGCTTCAACCCCGAAGTCCCGCCATCGATGCGGTTCGCTATGACAGTAGTATAGTCCCCTTCGACAGCCGGTTCGACATGATACTAGTGGATTGAGAAGCCTCGCAGTCGTGCTATTCAACGCTTCCCGTCCGGGAGAGTGGCGGCACACTGAAACAGTATGTACGTCTTTTGCGATGAATCCTACAGACGACCAACCGAAGATCACCAACGTCTGGGCCTTTCTTTAGACGCTAGGAGGGATCTCGTGGAACGACTGTAGGAGTGCAGAAAAAAAAATCTTAGTGCAGACTGTAGAGATGTTATAAAGAGCCTCCCGTAGAGCCGGTTCGTTCAGAATCCCATGTATGCAATTTTTCTTTGACCGAAACGAACGAAATCGCTGTCTCGAACGACCATCCCACGATGCCTTCTTTCCTCCGATCCCTCTTCCTCGCTGTCTTCGCAGCGGCAACGACTGGAAATGCGTTCTGGATGGCCTGCAACGGCGGCACTGATGGAGATGGCGGTTGTGAATTAAACGGACTTCACACATATTGCGTAAGTAGTGTCCCCCCGACAAGATTGCAGAAATTTCGAAACTAACGAGGTTCTTCGCTCAAAGTGCATCAAAGCTGAGCATACTACGAAAAATTTTGATCAACCTCGGGAAGTAGGCACTATTACCAAGAACGCGCAAGGTGTGGTTGCCTGTAGTTCAGGTGGCGAGCCGGGGGAACCTTACTGTAGTTGGTAATGAGGGGTGGGCGAATACAACGCCGCAGGAGGAGCTGCGAGGGGTCGTCAACCAGAACGTTGAAGGGGAGTAACAATTCTGCTCCGCATGGGGCGACGATCGGCAGGTGTACTGAAGGCAGGTCGACTTGCCATTGCGCTCAGGGGGGGTTTTTTTGAAACTTCTGGCCTTTGGGCGCATAACATTCCTGGCACCGGCGCCACACCTAAGACAACCGAGTTGTTTGCGCAAATGGTGACCGATGAATCACAATCGTGATATATGCCACGTCCTCAGTTCAAATTGAGCTCTCAAGGGTATTATTAGTAGCTGTCATCCTCATCATCCTCATGTTCTGCTTGATCCGCCTTCGGCTTGAAGATTTCTCTGCCAATCCTCCGTGGCTGAAATCCCTCAATTGTACCAGCGGCCAGAGACTCCTCAACATCAGCATCCGGTGCCTTTGGAGTTCTCGAAATGGTCCTCTTCTCGACGACCACATCGGCCATAACTTGCTTTGGCCTGAATCCTCCAGTCTTCTCGCCCCTTTCTGTGGCAAGTTCTGCATCGTTGGCCACTTTCTCTCGCCACTCGTCCACTCGCGCAGCCCTGTTCGCACGTCTGATCGCGGTATCTTCTTCCGGTGGCCTGTCATCTTGGTGGAGTACGATTTCGGGCTGCTGTTCGCGCGCTCGCTCCCAAGCAGGAACCTCGCTTAGTTGAGCTTTGATGAAAAGCCCTTTCTTAGCACATTCGTTGGAGCACCAGACTGCCATACCTTTCTTGAGCTTCCACTCTGCGGCTTTGCCCATTGTCTTCGAGCGGGGCTGGTTTGCACATAATGTGTAGCCACATCGAGCGCCTATCGTCCGTTCTTCGATCAGACTGTCATAATCTGAAGGTTGGAACAGCTTGATCAAGTGTGTGAAAGCAACCGCTTCCTTCGGCGTGAATGATGCGGCTGCAGGGAAGTCGATGAGCAGGGTAAGTGACTCTAAGATGCGCGCCTCGATGTCCTTTTGCGCTTGGATTCTGTAGGCATGCTGCAGAGCGATATTGAGGTTTTTACGGTCCGTCTCGGCCTTCTCTTTTTGCTCGTCTGTCAAAGCGGGAGCCGTCTTCTTGGATGGCTGCTTCAAACTCGATTTGAGTGGAAGCGTGGAGGCCATGATGGGGGCTGATGTGGTTGATGTTGTTGTTGTTGTTGTTGTGCATGCATGTGATTGAGTTGGTCGAAGTGAATGATTAATTTGAAACTGGCCCGAGAGTGATCGGAAACGGCGTATGGAAAATAAGGTTGCCGGAGCTGCCCGTTATGACGACGAGCTGTCTAGGCAAGTCAATGCTACAGCCTACAGTCAGGTATGCACTTTACGAGTGCGGTGTACCTCCACTACATGTCCTGTTCGGTGTCTGCCTAGCGACGCCACCGCGAGCATTTGCCCTGGAGCGAGCCAGCTGCCCACTGACGCTACATGCACTTCTCTCATCGAGCACAGCCTCCTCCCTCTCCTCTCGGCTAGGGCCGCATGGAAAAGCACCCAAGCAACAAATACAGCCCGCGTATCTTACTTGTTTCAGCAAGGCCGCGTCAACGACCGCCCACCACGAGCACCACACCGCACCGCACCGCACCGCCTACTGCCCCTACCTGCATCCACCCTCCGCCGCGTACGGGCTCCTCAACAGCGCGAGGTGGAGCACGTAATGGCGTCCTTGTTCAAGGTCAAGGCGCTGTATGACTTCGAGGCCAAGGAGGACGACGACTTGGGCTTCCCAGGCGGACAGGTGATCGATGTGACTGAGGAGATTGACGACAATTGGCTGGAGGGAAAGTACACCGACGCCTCCGGGGCGAGTCAGTCTGGCATCTTTCCTCGCGAGTTCGTGGAGAAATATGAGCCTCCCGTGCCCAGTCGTCCTACGAGACCGACGAGGCCGAAGCAGGAGCCAGTGCCGGTACCAGTGCCAGTGTCAGAGCCAGAACCAGAGCCAGAACCAGAGCCTCCAGCTTCTGCGCGTGCGCCTGAACTACAGAAAGACGATGCGGATGATGCTCCTGCTGTACCTGCGGCATCTAAGCCGCAGCCACCGCCTGTCGTAGAGCCTGTAGTTGTGGGCAAACAGGAGGAAGTGCGGTCGCCGCCGAGCAGCGTCAGGTCGCCCGTCATTCCAAGCGAGCCACCTGCTGCCCCGAAAGCTACGCCAGCGGAGCCAGCAACTGGTGGCTCGAAAAAACCGCCTCCGCCGATCGCGGCCAAGTCCAATGCTTTTCGCGACAGAATTGCTGCGTTTAACCAGCCAGCTGCTGCTCCCGTGGCGCCCATGGTTCCTGGAGGCCCTCGCTCTGGAGCCAACACCTTCATAAAGAAGCCTTTCGTAGCACCTCCGCCCATGGCGAACTCATATGTGCCGCCCGCAATCAAACATGAGCCTGTATACAAACCATATATCCGTGAAGAGGACCCAGAAATCAAGCGTAGGCAGGAAGAGGATCGAGCAGCGGCTGAGGCTGCAGGCTTCTCCGCGGTTGCAGAACCTTCTGGAGAGCCTCAAAAGGAGGACGAAGACGCACCAAAGCCGCAAACCTTGAAAGAGCGCATCGCGCTTCTACAACAGCAACAGCTTGAGCAGGCGCAGAGAAGAGCAGATGGTGGCACCAGGAAAGAGAAGAAGCCGGCGGCGAAGCAGGCATCTGAAGCTCCTCCTGAGCAAGGGCATTTGCAAGATCTGGATGCTGAAGATGACACTGCAGATCAAGAACACAGTTCAGTACCGACAAGACAATCATCAGAGGCCCCCGGAGAGCAACCCCGAGTCGCGGCTACACAGCGGAAGCCTTCTGTGCCACTCTCGCCAGTTCCTACAGTGCCAGAGTCAGAACTGGTCAGCGATGGAAACGAAGCCGATCAATCTGCTGCAGGCGAGACTACTGAAGATGACGCAGGTACGATTGGTCCGGAAGATAGCGATGAAACCAGCGCGCCACCTCCTCCACAGCGTGCTGCAACGGCGCCCAGACGCGAGCCAGAGCCAGCTCAAGAAGATGACAACAAGGAAGACGCCGAGGACGATGAAGACTCCATGGACGAAGAAACTCGAAAGCGTATGGAGATTAGGGCACGCATGGCAAAGATGAGCGGCGGTATGGGCATGCCTGGGATGTTTGGAGGAATGCCACTACCTGGGGCTACTCCTGTCAAAAAACCAAAGGAGAAGAAGCCAAGCGAAGATGCTGCGCCTACCTCACCCCCTCCACAGCAAAGGATCCCAATGATTCCTGTTCCTGGCCTGCAAAGAGTGCAAAGTCCGGAATCGGAGATCACCCACCAGGCTGAACGCGGTGCAACGGCTGGTAATGAGGGAGACGATGACCCATTGCCTCCACCACGTAGATCTACAGCCGAAGATCGTGGCCCTCCACCGCCAATACCCAAAGGTAAGTTGAAAAGAAGAAAGAGCCTTTGCTCGATATGTATAATTCCATCCGACGGCAAGCTGCAGTTGTGCCCAGCAGGCTGCAGGCAGTATGTTAGACGCATGCGGACAGCATTCTCTACCTGCCTTCTCCTTCCCTGTGGTCACATGAACTCAGGCTGACATGATTACAGAGTCTCGTCCTCAACCAGAGCGTGGTGCGCCACCTCCCGTTCCTAGCAGTGCTCAAACAAGCCGCACATCCACGATAGATACTCGCCCAGTGCCACAACCGCCGCCACACGCAACTCCCTTGTCGCCTGGCCCAGGCTCAGAGTCAGACGACGAAGCTTCAGTGCGCAATCTAGGATCGACGGCTGAAACACCTCTCGCCGAGACAGCAGTTCCTCTGCCCATACGCAATCCATCTGTGCGGGGCACGCCGTCGATACCTGGATCTGAGAATGCGAGATCGCCCGAGGGCAATCGTGCTTCTTACTTTGGCCTCGACTCACAGTCAACGACATCCGACAAGCGCGCCAGCCGAGCGCCACCTCCGGTTCCTGGCAGCCCATTGATAGCGGCCCGGCCTCCACCTCCGCCTCCGCCAGCCGCACCTTCTCGAGCCACCACTGACTTACAGGCCGGCGAGAATGAGCGAGAGAGCGAATATGAAGGTGACTATGATACGGATATCGCATCAAGTGCCAAGCACAAGGATGCCCTGAAGGCCGGAACACATGTCAGAGAGGCCAGTCTGACCGACAATAACTCAATGGGCGATCCCACATTGCGATCTCCACCGCCTCCGCCGCATGGCACTGCTCCGAGGTCCGTACCTCCACCCCCATCTGCTCCTACCTCAGCTGGCCCCAAGACTCCAGCATCGATGGACGCACCCAGAGCGCCTCCTCCCATCCCTCCCACAGCTACTCGTGTACCAGTTCCAGGTGACGATGACTATGATCCGTACCGATACGACAGCTCTCGTGGGCCACCTCCACCTGTTCCTGGCGCGGTTTCCATTGCTGCGCCGCCTCTGCCACCTCCGAGACAGCCGGAGCCTGAAAGCTCTGCCGATGATGACGATGATCTCTATTCCAAGACACCTCCTCGGAAGTCTTTTGAAGCGCCACCTCGTGCTGTACCCGCCCCTCCGCCAGCTCAACCGCCGCCACCAGCACGCGTCGCGCCGAGAGAGTCACTCGATGTGCAAAGATCGAACACAATATCCCGTCGATCGATGGACCAGTCAAGGCCCTCAATGGACAACGCCTACATCGCTCGTGACTTAGATCTAGCTGAGTCTACAACTTGGTGGACTGCCTCACAGCCACTGCCACCTTCGTTGCAGAACAGGCAAGGCGTTGATATCTTGTCCGAATCTGAACAGTCCACGGCATCGAAGCGAGGCGGCCGAAAAGAGGTCTCGAAAGAGATCTATATCCTCTACATTGACTACAGTCAGACGATCATCTCGGTGCGTTTTGACGCCAACAATCCCGCCGATGCTCAGATCGAGCAGCAGCACCGCCCACCACCTCCCAAACCACGCCAAGACCAGCTCGAGACGTACTGGCAGCGTTTCGGACGCAATATTGCCGAGACAGTGAACGCTCTGGGACACGCAAAGAAAGACACATCAGTGGGCAATGCGTCGCCTGCGGCTCTGCCAGCCGAACTGATCAAAGGTAATCAGCAAGCTCTTCAACCGGTGGGAAATCGGGCGTACGGTGCTTTGGTATATGCAAATCTCGCCAACGCGTCCACTCAGCAGCACGATGAGATTCGCCCCGGCGACATCCTGACATTGAGAAATACCCGGTTTGAGGGCACACATGGCACGATGAAGCATAAGTACAAGCAGGAGTATGGCAGTATGCATGTTGCGATTGTTGAAGAGTGGGACGGTACGAGGAGAGCTATCCGAGCTTGGGAACAAGGTCGTGAGAAGCAAAAGGTGCGGAGCGAGAAATTCCGACTTGGCGACTTGAGAAGTGGCGAGGTCAAGGTTTGGAGAGTGGTTGGTAGAGATTGGGTTGAGTGGGAAACTAGTCAATAGGCGTGGTGAAATTCCACGGATATTTTAATGTAGATGTCAGCGTCGCAACGCATTGTTTAGTACATGATGCTTATAGAATTGCATGCAGCGATATGAACTGCGCTTTGTAATTCCATGTTGATGTCTAAGATTGCATATGCCCACTTTCACTTACAGATATGGCTTACGGCTGACCATGTTCATTGCGTATCATGCTCTACAGGATTCGAACAGAAGAGCTAAGCCTGAGAATCGGCCTGGGGTTTCCGACGTAGATAGAGTAACGAGAACCTACCCTATACTCGCAATCGTTTCCGTCTTTGTTGACTCCTCAGCAACGACGATTCCCCTGCGCAATCCAGGGTCAGAATAGGCAGTGCTGCGTACCAACATCGTCCTATCTTGATGAGCCTCACTTGCAGGACTTTTTTGCCAGTGGACCTGCGACTACTGCGTCTTGTGTGAAATAAATCCTATCGTGCTGGCACGAGTAGGGTCACGTGAAGTTCTTTTCGATCTTCCTTTCTTTTATTTTTTTTGCAACTCCGCGGTGCAACTGGACCATCGGATGCGGTCAATCGCTACGTCTTCCCCTGTGATCATAGGCTGTGCGATACATGACGGCGAGATAGCCACAGTAGCAAGGTCTCAGGGTCCCTTCAGCGCCCCTTGTGGCATCTCGTTGCCTCGTCCTGGGCGCCGTTCTTCACGTAGCGGTCCGATGCCTCTCGCAAGATCAGTGTGCAAGTGGACAGCATGAAGTGCGGCGGTCCATTGCGTCTTCGTGACTGTACGCTGTATGACATATTGTTGTAAGGGATGGTTGGAGTAAACTACGATTCGTGCCCTGAGCTGGTGCTCGGTCAAACATCCTGTCGCAGAGTTGATAGTGTTGGTAACTTCCGCTCGCTAGTGTGGTGGTATTCAAAAAGGTACTTGCTGGATCGACTGTTGATCTCGGGCCCTTCCGAGAGCTTTCTTTAGAAGGCATGTGTGTTTGTTAGCTTATCGAAGCCGCTTGGGAAGTACTTATTTTCGAGCTTGCAAATGCACTCCTCTTCATGCCGTGTACATGGCGTCGTCACGACGACCCACTTCCCGAAGATCGAGCCTGTCTCTAGCACTGGAGAGATGGAAGCAATTCCTGGCGAAGAAGCTGGCGTAGGAATCGTGGACCACGGAGATTTGCGAGGGCTTATCACTGTCCTGAAGTACCAACCTCATCCTGGATACTGGGTGGGTGTGGAGTAGGACTTGTGTTCCTGTAGGAGCTGACTCGATGACAGCCCGCCAGGAAGATGAGGCTCGCGTTAGCTTTGCTGACTAGACGTTTTGCTCTGCCTCCATGTCAGTAGTGAAGGTACACATTAGCATCTGCGGAGAAATTAGGGACCAAACAAATATGTGCGACCGTCATGTCAACGGCCACAAATTCGTAGTGATCCGATCGCAGGACACCCTCTTCACGTTCTAATGACCAAACCCATTCTGTAAGACTTGTTTGCTTGCGACTCGTATGACGAGTTCGCGTATTCGAAGTTTGAGCTCGCATGGGATGCCCGCGGATGGTGGCTACGCTACCATTGTCAGTGCTCAAACCTGCGTATTGCTTGATCCCGCAGCGAACGGAAGGAAGCTTGCGCACTTGGTATGTGCTTCGTCGCGACGAGGATTTGCCTCGGCCGTCTAGCTTGCCCACCAAGGCCCCCGGACACCTTCGCCACATGCCAGTCTACCAATGGTGAAGGTCAAACACGGATTGATCTGATGGTCAAGCACTATCCTGACAAGTCTGAGAAGACTGGAAGGTGAGAGTATGTACCTTACTCCCTCTCTCCCCCCTCTCTCTCGCGCGCGCGCAATGCCTGGCGCCAGCAGATCCTCACGCCATCACTACTCTAGAGAGCAACCCTGCCGGGGTCGTTGTGGGTGAACTGTCTCGCGATTCGCTCACAAATCTCCGACACAGGTCTGACAAGGGCATCTTTGAGCTCATGATCAGCGCAGTGGTGCGTAACGGCGCCGCCACGAGGAGCGGGTTCACTGGTCAGGGAGTGTATCATGCCCCTCACAAGAAACGGCCTGGCCTAAGTTCGGGCACATGCGAGCACGGCATCAATGCAGTGGCCGTGGCGAAACCAGGTGGCCGGGCACGAGGTGTGGAAGTGACCAAAGTGCGGATAGGCGCGTTAAGCGATGAAGCTGAGTTGGTGGGAATGCTGAGGCACTGTCTGGCGAGGACGAGTCTGGCAGACGTGTCAAGCCGAAGCGAATGGAAGGCGGACGTCTCTGATGGAAAGGTGAAGGTGATGCACGGACCACGTGTTCGTGGACACGGCTTCGCGGAGAGGACCGTACCTGCTAGCTGAAGCTTGCACAACTCTGGTCGTAAGGAAGGTGCCTCCCACAGTCCCACCAGTAGGTAGGGAAGGTAGGCAGTAGGCGTTCTGTGTAGGTAGGCACGTGCTTGGCGCGGCCAACCTGTTACCTGAGCTTGCTGACAAGCTACAGTAAGGTAAGGTAGGTAGGTACCTCATGTAGAGTCGGTCGTACCGGCTGCAGATCCTCTGGCCATGTCGTGCGTCCTTGAGGTGCTTGTATCAGCGCCGCAATGCGTCTAATGCCCGGTTGAAGAAAAGGATCACGAAGAGTCGTAGGGCAGGACAGAGGCAGGGCAGAGGCGGAGCCGCGGAGGCAGAGGCAGAGGCAGGCCAGGGCAGGGCAGGCCATGTCTGAAACGCGCCGCTCGGGGTCATGAGGACATCAGGACATCGGGAGTCGTCTCTAGCAGTGCAGCAGCAAGCAGCAGAGCCCGCCCGGCCAGCAGTCTCCAGATTGACAAATTCCGCATTCGTGTTGAGCGGCGTCGGAGGAAGGATCTCAACCGCGCAAATGCTCCCTGATGCATCTGCTGTTGTTGTTTGTTGTGCAGTTCGACGCGGCTGCTGGCATGTGTTGGGAAGCGCCGAGGACAATAGAATTACCTACCTCCTACAGGTACCTAGGTCTAGTACCCTAGGTTTACAGTATGCGTGCGGCCGGGCGTCTCGGGCCGCAAGGACCAAGGAATTCGCATTTTCGCACCTTGAGTCCATGGCTGACATATTGACCAACTGCAGGGATGGGCACGTACAGTACAGTAAGGTCAGGTAAGGTAGGTAAGGTACTTCTACATAAGGGCATCAAATGATACTACTGTAGCGTTGGAGGATCGCTCTGCCAGACTGACTAGGCTAATCAGGTAGTAGGTACTCGGTAGGTACCTCATGGGCGAGAAGCGGAATCACGATTCACGACTGATATAGTCGCAGGAGCAGTTGGCGTGCAGAACTTGGGCCACGAAGCAGGCTGTCCCGAGGGCCGAAGGATGGACACATACATAGAACTGCCTGACGTACCCTGCCAAGTTTCGACATCGCAGCGCCCGTGTTGGTGCTATGTATCGCGGACTGTTCAAGCCTACCTAGTTCTGCCTTATGCTGGGCATGGGCATGGGCATGGGCGTGGGCGTGGGCGTGGGCGTGATGGGCGTGATGGGCGTGATGGGCGTGGTGGGCGTGGTGGGCATCCGGCAAGTCTTGCTGTGAGTAAAATAACATGAAAGCGTGCTGCTGCTGCTGCCGGTCCCATCACGTGTGCGCACAGTTGCATCGAGTCCAATAGTCTAGCGGGGCCCAAGTGGCGGTGAAAGGGTGCCTGACAGTGCCAACAGAGGACTGCAGCCATCCGCCCATAGTTCTCACTAGTCCCCCTCGCTCCCTCCCTCCCTCGCGGCCCCCCGCCGCCCAGGGCTCCATACATGGAGTTGACTTCTAGAAAGGCGCACATGAGACAGGTCGTCTTCGCTCTGGCTTTGTACGTTAGTACGTGTGATGGATACTGCGGTAGACTGGCAGTGGGCAACGCATAGCACAACGCTGACGGCGCATGATGATGGATGATGATGGATGATGCTGGGCCCTCTGTCGAGCACCGACAACCAGCCAGCCATCGGTGTGTCGACTACGGTAGGGTAGGCTATATTGGCGCGCAGTGGGACGGACTCGAACGGTTCAGGTAGTGAGAGAGAGAGAGAGGAGCTGTCTGGTATCCAATGGACGGGCGGTGGCAGGTCAGCCTGGTCAGGTTCCAGCTTCGCGATCAAGTAAGTGCTCTCTCGGAGCTTCCATCACAACCACACTGTCAGTGTACCGTGCAGTGGGCGGGCGGGCTAAGTATATCCATTCGTGGTGACAGCCGCGGAATGTGACTCTGGATGAAAAGAGTCGGATAGGCAGGCGGGCAGGTAGGCGGCTGTCTCTTTCGAGGTGCAGACATCGTTGGGGCTGGCGACCACGCTAATAACGTCGCCGGCACGCGATTGGCTGGATGCCAGACCTCATCCTTCGGCGTTGGCATCGCCGACTTCACTTTTCTCAGCCATATTATGCAGGCCAGAACATGGATTCGAGATCGAAGCAAGGGCTTGTTGGGTCGGCCTGCGCAGTTGCAGCAGCCCGCCGCAACAGTGCTTACAGAGTGGGACGGCCTGAAACTGGAAGGAATCAAACTAGATCGAGGGCGGCCGCTCCATTCCGGCGCGAACAGCGACGAGTACTACAACTTCATCAGCAGAGGAGCAGGGATGCGCTAGTCCGCAACGCCTCAAATCATGATGAATATGTCCTTGAGAACAAAGGGAGCCGAGCTCAGCGGCTATGGAGAGCAGTCGTGGAGGCACTGGCGCGCTACCGGATGCACATATTGCGCAAGTGTGGCGGCTGGTAGCGCCCGATGACATGCCCTGACGGCTCTCTCGCTCACTCGCGCGCGCGCGCGCCCTCTCTCTCCCTCCCTCTCACTCTCTCCCGTGTGTGAAGAGAGACCACATCATCAAAACTGTCAGCACTTCGCGTGACTTGCTGCATCCGCGCCGAAAGCCGTGTTCAAGAGACCCTTTTGTGACAGGTTGAATGCGCAATGATCAGCTGGCCATCTCTTGGGACCTGAACTAGCCTGGTCGCGGCAAGTGGTGCATGCAACTGCATCGGGTTCCGGGCCGATCGGGAGACTTCCAGGGCAGTCGTTTGGTAGGCTGCTTCACCAAGAGGTGTCGTCGAAGCTGTGCCAATCCTCCTACTTGTCCATGGGTTGATCATACACACCGGACTATGGAGGTGGAGAGGGCCCTCGATAGATCGTGCACGTCCACCCTGCTGATCAGTGGGCCTAAACGGAGCGATGCGTCTTTGCGCTCTCAGCGACGAGCATCGGTTTGCTAGAATTGCAGCTGAGTAATATCATCGACTCTGCCAGGATTTGGCACGCTGTGGCTGTCTGTTCGCAGTACGCAAGGAGGAACGAGAGAGAGAGAGAGAGAGTAGAGAGAAGGGAGAGGGAAAGGGAGAGGGGGGCAAAAAAAGAGGATAATCCGTTGACTGCCTCCTGGCTTCGGGGATTGAGATAGGGCGCATCATCTGGAGAGCAGACTAGACATGCAGCTTTCCACTGCGACCTGCGAGGCGGTAGTGTGGCCTGAGCGCTGCGCTTTTCGATACGATGAATACTCTGAGGCTGACCTCGACCCAACGAGCTGGTAACGATAGCCAGTCCTGGTAGTCAGTCTCTGCTGCTGGCCAAGGGCGGTGGTCATGACGCCTGTTAGAAGTAGGACACGACGGCCGCCTACCCCTACCAGGTAGATGCGGATCTTGCTGCTCCCTTGGAAACATCATCTTGTTCTGTTGGGTCAAATCAAGAGTAGTCGTCCGGTGCAGAGATCCTGTGCTTCTTTAACTTTACCTCCGGCTCACTGCCACTCTAACAGACCTTCTTTGTTTACAGCCTCATCCGCTCTCCGCCACAGGGTAATACTACACGGGTGTCACGAACACGACCCAACTCAGGTCTTTCAACGTCCACCGCAGCACCCTGCAGACACAAGCAACACCTCCTACTATCAACATATATCGACTTCGGGCACATATCCACTCGTTCAACTGCTCCGCTGTCCAACAGCCTGATCATTCACTACGCACAATCGACCTGAAGAGGAAGCAGCAGCCAGCACAAATTCAGGCTCTGCACGCTGGTACGACTGCTTCGAACCACATTGGCATCCCGGAACGGCGTCTTGCTGCTTCGCCCACGATCGTCCCAGCCGCGTAGCGCAGCGATTATCGAGACTCGGTACTTGAGAGGTCGGTCAGTTCAACAATCTGAGATTCCATTCGTCCCCATTGCAAGCATCCGCCAGATCGCAGCGACGACTCGCGTCATGCTGCCCCGCTGGGTTCCAGCATGGCAGCCTCCGAAACAGGTGTCGAGCGCAAAGCGCTGGTCGACTCACGAGGCATATACATTTCGCAAGCTCCAGTCCCTGTGTCTGCTGCGGCGTGCTGCAACATCGGAAGGGCTGCGGCGCGTCACCACTTTCTCAGGGCCTCGATCAGCGCTGTAGTCCCATCACTACCTACCTAACATGACCTCTGATCACCTCTGCACGCATACGCACATTTGGAAGTCGCTGACGGTTGCTGACGAGAAATTCAGATCAACTACACGTTCATCGACGTCAAAACAAACGCTACGGCATCGGAACATTTGGAACTCAAACCGATTTTGAGTATTGCCTTCCCGAAAGTCAGCGCTGAGAGCCGCTGCAAGGCGTCCAGCGGGTCATCTCGATACTCGGCCTTCAATTCGTGCGTTAGCGACGGATCCGCCATCGTGCCGTTGGCTGAAGCCGGGCCGAACAAGAAGCGGACCGTGTTGCGTCGAGCTTGGGCCTGCCCTATCGCCTATCGCCAAGCGAGCAACAGATGAACGAGTGAGCCCGCTCGGTCGCATTCACGCACGACGCCCGCACCAAAACGAGAAGGCGCGTCTGCGAGAGCGAGAGATTTGATTCCCACGACGAGCGCCACGCGAAAGTCAGGTAATCGAGCGAGCGACCAGCGTCCAAATCGGCGCACGCTCTCAGCAACATCCAGCTTGAACGATCGACAACGGCACAGGCCGAACATATGACCATTGTGGTGACGATGGAGCAAGGTAAGCAAGCAAGCAAGCACGCTTAAATGCGGGACCGAGCACTTGCAGCAGCACCAGCAGCACCAGCAGCATACGCACACGCACACATTCCCACCAACCACCCAACTTCCATTCCCACTCTCGCCCTCTCCTGCTCTACTCCGCTCCGCTCGCAGAAGGCAACCAGGCCCTCCACTCGCACACGCCGTGCGTTACGTGTGGTTGTGCAACGTTGCCACCGACGGGCGGGCTCCCCCCGTCTGTTCTGTCTTGTCGTGCTGGAACGGGTGTTTCACATCTCGCCCAGAAGGTCGAGCAGCCACGTTTGTGTGACACCTGCGAGGCAGCATGCTCACGTGCAAAAGCGCCCTCAACGAATGCCAGCGCGGACAGCCAATGCTTGTATCGCGGTTATCGCTCTGCAGGAGTTTGCCGCAAAGGCGCTGCACTGGGCCCCATTTTGCTAACGTGTCAATGCAGGACCAATACTCCAGCAGCACATTCCGATCGACCACTACTCGCTCCCTTCGGAACACGACTACAACGACCACCAGTATGCAGGCCACGCGCATCATTCCTCCTATAATCCAGGTGGAGCTGCTGTTGAGCACCTCCGCCGCGAAGCCTCGACATCGCTCCAGGCTCCCGCTGCATTCCCCTTCAATTCTGCAAATGGCGCATCAGGAGCTCGCTTCGACCCAGCGCGAGGCGTAGTGGCCGAAAACAACAAGTAAGTACAACGCGTGTCATTGGTTGTCCAGTGCGCGCACTTCCCTGCAAAAATCCTGCCCGCAGCTGGAGGCCTCTGGCCGAGAAGGACGCGTCTGGGTCGGCCCCAGGTCTGCCACCGCGCGCCCTGCGGCAATTGGTTTGGTCCAGCCAGATACATGTGTGCTCCAGCTCCTGCTCCTGCATCGTCACCAACCAGCACAGCTGTTACACTGCGACCCGACAGAGCCCCGTTATCCAAGCACATCGGCCGGTGTGTGTGTGCGCGCGCGCTCTGACGCTGATCACACGACGGATCGTGTCAGCCTCGGTGCTGCAGAGCTGCAGAAGGACTGACGCCTGCTCGTCGGCTTATTCTGTCATCTGCGAGACGTTACACACACACATACCTCACACGCTCTGCAACTTCTCAGCTCTGGCCTCAACGGCTCCCGCCAACCGTGTGCGCCATCTTGACACACCAAGGGCTAACGTCTTATCTGCAGCTATCAAACCTCGAATATTTTTGCCGACTCCAGCTCGGGCTCCATGAGCTCGCCCTCGAGTGCAGCCTCATCCTCGCTCGCTTACACAAACTATCCTCATACCCATTGCACAAGTATTCCCAGCTTTTCCGGATCTGTACAACAACCCCAGGCGTTCACGCAACTACCCTCGTATAATAGTACGCGGGAACTGCCAAAGTAAGTGCACACCGGCGTACAGCGTCAAATGCCACACGCTCGGTCATTGGTTAGAGCTCACACACATGCTTGGCAGTTTGGATAGTATTGGCAGTGGTATGCCGCCGCCTGCGATACGGCCCTCATTCTCGAGCTCAGCGGCCGATCGTGAAGCTTATTCCAACTCGACTCCCTTCCTAGCTCGAACGCAATTCTCACCGGGTTCCGCGCCTGGGTACTCGTCCTTCGCAGACACACCGCGAACATCACTTGGACTCAACGGCCTGTCACTGCACCACAACACCTATGCTCAAGCGAGTCACATGGCTTCATCACCAACGTACGGCGGCCAACAGAATGAGTGTAGCAACTTCCCGTGGCCCAACCTCGAAGTCCACGCCGAGATGACCTGCGAGGGTGAACCAGTCACACCCGAGGTCCATGCCAAAGTCGAGAAAGGCTTCTTCTTGTCTACCGTCGACCAGAAATGGACGTGCTACAGACGCAACTACTTCTCGGTGCAATGTAGCTTCGAGTTGCACCCGAACATCAACAATGGCCGCATGCACCTCAAGCGGAACAACGCTTCGCACACGGAGCCCATTCAAGCGATGGGTATGCGCCTGTCGGCTGCTGTAGATGGATCGCAGGGCAAGAATATTGAGTTGGTACAGCACACACCGAAGCGCGACAACGGGCCGAAGAACAAGATCGATGTCACCAAAGTCCTTCCCGCGCCATCTGTCGGTCGGAACGATCACGGAGTCCCATCACACGGTATCTACCAGGTCCCGTTGTCAACGTTCCATGCGACTGGCCAGGTGCCAAGTCCCTTCCTTCCGCTTCAGTCCAGCGGCGACGGCTCGAATGTGGCATCTTCCGTGGCCGCCCAGGCGTCCTCTTTACCGGCACAGTACGGCTATCCGCCCGCGTCACATCTGCCTCAGCCGGGTCAGAATACCAATCACACCTTCGAGCGGGTGCAATTCAAGCAGGCCACAGCTAACAATGGTAAACGCCGAGCATCTCAACAATACTTTCACCTGATTGTGGAACTTTTCGCAGACGTTCGAAAAGACGGCAGCGCTGATCCCACGTGGGTCAAAGTTGCTCATCGTGTCAGCGAGAAGATTGTGGTACGCGGTCGGTCACCAAGTCACTATCAAAACGAGGGCCAACATCAGAATGGTCGCAGTGGCAGCACCAGTGGTGGGAGTGGCTACGGTGCGGGAGGTGGCTCGACGTTCGGCAATCTCTCCACAGGCGGTTTCCGCCAATCTGGTACCTCATATGGGGGCGGTCTCGGCGGCGGCAACTACCGTACCAACAACACGTACGGACACCACGCATCGCCTGATCACTCCGGCAGCAGTGCCTCGAGCGTAGACGGAGGTGCCGATAACGAATACCAGGCCGATGCTGCCATGTCAGACGCAGAACGAAATGACATACAAACGCACGAAGGATATCGTTACTACCCTGGACCTTTGTATGAGGGCATACAGCCAGGTCTTCCCTTGCCCAAGATTGAAAGTGCCGCACGATACTCCACCGAGCCGTCGCAATGGACTGCCAAGTATGAATCCTCTGATACCGGTCCTGGTCCCGGGGCCCACTGGCATCAGCCTGGCGGCATGAGTAGATTCCAAGGAGTCGACTCCAGTCGTGGTTACTATTCCGATCAGCTTGTCACTACGTACGCTGGTTGAGATTTTTTTTGTATCGCATGAAAACGCAGTCGACGGCAAGGCAAAGAACAGTACAGGCAGGAAGCCTGTCCCTTCCATGTTGAGCGAAAGCATGTTCGACGCTAGTTTCCTTTGTATCGCATGTGCTGCGTTGGTCATGGAAGGAATAGACCACTTGCATCGCACAGTGCGGGCGCTCGATGCACGTGGTATGCGTAACGCTACACCACAACGACGGACATCACCACCACCACCACCACCACACCCATGGAGTTTTGCTATGGTCTTCGCTTCTCACAATACCCTTGGTTGGCCGACAGCTACAAGCATGATTATTTTAATACGTGGACTTCAGAGGTGACTCACGGCGCACACTTTCGGCATTTTGCGCGGAGCGTTACAGCAGGAAGTAGCATCAGGGCGTAAAAGAAGAGGGCGGGGAGGGGGGAGGGGGGAGGGGGGGAAAGCAGGGAAGCTTGAACAAGCTTGATTGGCGTATGACAGAGATGGCTGAACAGAAGCTGAAGCTGATGGAATGTGCGACGATGGACAAAGAAAAGTGTGTTTTTTTGGTTTTGTTTTTTCACTCTGGCGAATTTCTCTCTTGTTTGCTTTTCTAATGATGTAACGAACCGTGTGTGTTTGTGACTTGCATGAATATCGACAGCAAAGACGACCAGTGAGCAGAAAAAGACAAAAGGTGTCACAGTATAGTAGAAGAGAAGAAGAGAGAGAGAGAGAAAAAGACTTTTATTGTAAGAAAACATACGAAGATGTTTCGACATGGGCTGCCAACGAGAGAGAGAGAAAAGAAAAGAAGAGGGAGATATGATGATGATGATGACGATGATGATGCTAATGATGATGTGCTCGAGCGCTCAGTAATTTCGAGCGAGGGGAGGGGTGGGGGGTGGAAGAGCCAATATGATCGAAACCGAGAAAGGCCGATCTTGAGAAACATCTCTCTGTCACAAATTCCCAGAGTTTCGAGTTTCTGGTGGAGGTGGGGGGCAGAGAGGAGGGGGGTGTGTGTGTGTGCTGGTGGTGGCTGGCTCATTGCACGTTTTTTTATTACCAGTCGGAGATTTTCAGGTAGGTAGCTGATATATAGTTCCTAGTGTCTTTATTTGTGGGTGTGTGGGTGGGTGTATGTGTGTAGTGGTGGCCCCGATTGAAATACAATGCAAGGAGGCCAATTTTCCCAGACTTGTACCTGTTTTGCCACCACTCGCAATCACTTTTGTTTTGCAGGTCCAGCTCAGGTATATGTATATTATGGTTCTTTCTCGGGTGAGAGGTGAAGTGTGAAGTGAAGTGAAGTGAAGTGAAGTGAAGAAAGTGTGAACTTTAAAAGCAGGCCACGCGATGAAGAGGGTAATTAATTGAGTTTCAATGGATCTTGTTTTCGCCGGACAGACACGGCGCCGACAAGAAAATACGATGAGATCAGCTCTAATCTCGGACAAAGCTTATTCCGATGGACAACGCATTCTTATTTGATGATATCTCTAAGCGAACTCACCTACCTATCTTAAGTACATGAAACGATGATGTAGGATCTGTAGCTGAACCTGAATCGTATACCATTATACCTGTACTTCGACACTCTTTTCCCAACTCATATCGCCATATATACATGTCCATACATAGGGTACATCCCCATATATATACACACCCGTAAACACATCACCCGCCATGTTGGCCTTCCTCACGCCCGCCAGCATCTGCTACGCTGTGGCGGGTGTGGCCTTGGCGTGGTTTCTCCAGAAGCTACACTTTCAACGGAGTCTGTTGAAAGGACTCCCTTCGCCGCCCCGAAACTACTTTTTGGGCTCGCTCATATCAATGGGGAGAGTGCTCGCAAAACAACCCCGAAACGCAGCACCGCAGACGTACATGCATTGCCTCAAAGAATACTACCAAATGGGCGACGTCCTCTTCTTCGATCCGTGGCCCCTCGGTCCCCCCTTGATGGCCATTTTCAACGTCGAAATGTTGAATCAAGTCATTGACGGAAACTATCCGAAACATCCTCTCGTCAAAGAATTCATTGCCAATTTTGGAGGCCCCGCCAATCTCGTGAGCGAAGATGGTCCCGTATGGAAACGTTGGCGCACCGCCTTCAATCCCGGATTCTCTTCCTCCCATCTCATGACGCAGGTGCCCGCCATCATCAAGGAAGCCAAAGTCTTTTGTGAGATTATGGCACAGCACGCCGAGAAGAACGATCTCTTCCGCATGGAAATTGCCACCACCAAGCTGACCGTCAATGTCATCGGTCGCATCGTGCTGGATGTCGACTTGAATGCTCAACTGGGCTCCAACGTCCTCGTGGATGCATTCAACTCACAAGTGCGGTGGCAAGCACGCGGTGCTCAATTCCAACCGAGCGAACTGTGGGATATTCGGCGGCCCATCATTCAACGGTACAACAATTGGAAGATGGACCGGTACGTCGGAGCTCGGCTTGATGAACGCTTCGCAGGCAGGCAAAGTCGAGGTCGATCCAAACATGTCATCGACCTCGCCTTGGAGACATATCTCAAGGAGATCAAGGGTGGCGGCGGGAAAGACAGTGGAGACGATGACAAACAGCAGACGCAACTCGATCCCGAATTCAAAGAAGCCGCCATCAGCAATGTCAAAACCATGCTGTTCGCCGGCCATGATACCACCAGCTCCACCATTTGCTACGCCTATTACTACCTCTCCCAAAACCCTTCCACCCTCGCCAAAATCCAAGCAGAACACACTGCCGTCTTCGGCCCCGACCCCACCACCGTCGCCGCATCCATCATCCACGACCCTCATCTCCTCCACAAATTAGAATACACCTCCGCCGTCATCAAAGAAGTCTTACGTCTCGACTCTCCCGCCAGCACGATTCGTTTGGGCAAAGCTGGTCATACTTTGTATCATCCGGAGACGGGAGAGAAATTTCCCACGGAACATTTTATGCTCTGGCCGGTGAATGTGGGCTTGCATCGTAATCCGAAATATTGGCCGGATCCCGATCACTTTGACCCGGAGCGGTTTGTGGTGGGAAGTGCGGTTTATCATGAGAATAATAAAGAGGCGTGGGTTCCTTTTAGTAAAGGGTCGAGGAATTGTAAGTGTTTTTTCTTTTTTCTTTCTCTTTTCCTTCTTTCTCCCATCTTTTCCTCTTTCTCCCATCTTTTACCCTTTCTCCCCTTTCCCTAATAGGTAATGTGTATACATGTCCACCATGCCCCCCCCCCTCCCTCCCTCCCTCCCTCCAAAACAAAACAAATCCCATTCCTTTCACACACATGGACGTTAACATGTCATCTCAGGCATCGGTCAAGAACTCGCCATCATCGAAACCAAAATCATCCTCGCCATGACACTTCGCACGTTTGATTTTCGCGCCGCCTACGATGAGCTCGCTCTCCTCAAGGGAGATGGTACGGGATATCCGAGTGATGATTCTGGCGTGCAGACCCAGTTTGGCGATCGAGCGTATCAGATTCAATTGGGCACGGCGAAACCTGCTGAGGGGATGCCGTGTCGGTTGAGGTTTTGTTAGTGAGGTAGTGGGATGGTTCGTAGGGGGCGGGAGGGGGAGTAGTGTAGAGAGAGAGAGAGAGAAGGAGAGAGGTAAGTAGGTAAGTAGGTAATGAGCTACATGTGACAAGTGGTGATTCAATCATTCATTCATTGATTTCTGCTTCCCTTGACTTGTTTGCATACGTCAAATTCTACATCAGCTACAGGCAAGGTAGGTAGGTAATGCTTGCTACCTACTCTACCCTCCTCGCTCACTCACTCACTCACTCAATCAATCCACCTACCACCACTCCTCCTAATCCTCTCTCCTCGCAAAAAACTTCCGAGCCATCCACATCTTCTTAACCCGCTCTCCCAATCCCACCGCTCGCTGCTTCTCCTCCCCTTCCTCCTCCGACGACGACATCACTCTCGCATTCGAGTGATCAATCACAGGGTCCACAAGAACATGACGAAGTTGTCGTCTTCCTCCATGCTCCTCGTCATGATACTCTACCCTGTGACCCGTCAATTGTCACCAGTCGATAATCCATTCTCGAGCACCACTGTCCCAGAATTCGTCACAGGCGGCTTTGAGGCCGAAATTACTTCGGAGGTCTTCTTTTTTTAAGGAATCTCTGTTTTTTTTGGTTATGATTAGTTTTGGGGGAAATCTACTCGAGGAATTTCTTTTTTGTTCGCGAGTGCATGGTGATGATGATGACTTACCTGGTGAGGGGATCGGTGGGTGTGCGTTTCAAATGCTCGTATATTGTCGCTCGCTCGTAGGAGTGGCCTGTAATTTAAGATAAAAGGGAAAGCGGTGTTAGCTGCTCGAGTAACGTTTTCATGATAGATTAAACCGCGGAATTTTCTTTTCCAAAAAAAAGGAAAAAAAAAAAGAAGAAAAAAACATACCATTCTTCGTAATCACCGGATCATGCATCGGTTCAAACGTAATCATATCCACCAAATGATCCGGAATTTCGCGCGGAGTATTATTCTGCGGTTCCGCAATCTCAAACACCGTCCTGAGGGAATTAATTTTCTTCTCATAATTCCCTCGGACTTCTTCACTTCGTTCCGAAGCTTCCACCTGGCCCAATTTCCCACGATGCAATTCTTCCGCCACCAGATCGAGGTCTTGCTGACGCTGCTTCTCCAGCATTTCCTCCAATTCGGCGCGCAATTCCCCCTGTCGTCGTAAACGTTCGCGATCGCGGGCGCGGAATTTTTCTTTCTTGCACCGCAGCACAAATGCGGAAAAAGTTTGGAGGTCTGAGGGACTGGTTTTGGCGGCTGGGGCGGGATGGAGAACTTGCTCGTAGGCTTTTAGAGCGGAAGAGAGAGCTTCGTGGGGATGGTGGAGGGCCAGTTGTGCTTGGGCGAGAAAATACCATGCTTTGTGGTTTTGGCCGTTGGGGCCGGTGATTTCAATCGATTTTAAGCAGTCGTTGACCGTGTCGTCCCATTTTTGTAGCTTCAGTCGCGCGTTGGCTCGATTGGTGAATATGAGTGGGTTCTTGGAGTACTTTTGAATGGCCTAGGTACGCGGATGGCAGAGGTGGTCAGGAGGTCAGTACGGTAGTGCAAAACTACGGGCTACAACGAGCGCACTAATGACTTTTTGACTTCACTTCGGGCGCACCCGCTCGGTCGAGATAATGATGTGCTGATTACTTACTTGGGTATAGAAGTCCTCGGCCGCATGGTAATCGCCCTCTCGGAACGCGTGGTTGCCTTTTTCCTTGAGGGCGTCTGCCAGATAGGACATTATTGACAATTGTTGGTTCGCGACGGTTATGAGTAACGTGTATATCCCGTTCGGACTCTGGAGGCGTACATGTAGTCAATGTACTGTAATTGAGCCCAGTGAGGTGATGGTATTGTGGTAGCCTGCTCTGATCAGGTAAGCAACGCGAGGGGATGGAGAACGCTTAGTCAGGGTAAAGATCAAGAGGGTGGCATCACGTGATCTGGGACTACCCCGTTCCCATAAATTCACGACAACGGTCCGTCTTACGCGGAACTATGATTATTACTTTCAACTATTCCCATTGCTCCTTTTGATCCTTTTCCCAGACCAGATATCACCAGCCTGGCTGCCTCTCCTTTTCGAAAGGTTCAAGAACTGTTGCCGATATACTTCACCCTCTTCTTGGCGGTGAATAGTACCATTTCCCCTGTTTGTCATGCTGCTTTTTCTGCCTCATCTGTGTCCATATACTACAGCTGCCTGTGCCGTCGCTGCTACTGATGTCGTCGACGTTGTTGTCAACTTGTTGTCGTGGTCGAGGTTCAGAGGCGTTGTTGGTGAGTTCTTATGTAGTCTGTTCCTCACCCCTGCAACCCTACGCCTGTACAGGTGGCAGGGCAGGCAATATCCCTCCCCTCGTCCCTTTCTCAGCACCAACCTGCAGCTGACCAGTGCTAGCAACTCCCCGCCCGTCTGCACTCCGTAAATTGATTGTGTATCTCAGTGCGGATGATAGTATACAGTAGTATTTCTAGCGCACGCGCTCCCTGAGAAGATCTTTGCAGCAGTACTACTATGCAGAGTTCCTTTGAGAAAGGGGCAACCGGGTAGCGGGAAATCGATTTCTCTCGGCCTCATTATCATTGTCCCATTGTCCGGAAGCAGTTTAGATACTCGATGCCTGCGGGCAGCCCAGGTGATGGCTGGAGTAATGCCCCTACGCCTACGCCATACCGCTGTCACTTTCGACTCCCGACTAGCAACGCAGCCCCAGAAATACTGATCCTGCATGGGTCCCTTCCAAAGACTGCGGTACGAACATGTCGCGGATAACTGATTGAGCAGACTCGCCCTGTCAGCACCGGGTCCGGCACAGGAGCAAAGACCGTCCGCGATATGTGAGAGTTCGATTGGACCTTGACCAACATGGACCCCCGCCACAAGGGGGAACATGGCGATTGCTGTAGCTGTAGCACACTCTGACTTCTGACTACTCCATCACCGCCCGACGAGAGGAGCTCAGGACGGAAGGCGAGAGCTTGGTCATATGTTGCGACTGCCATCATCATAGGAATCCCACGGTTCCCGTCCATCTGATCCAATATCGCCAGATCAACAGAATGCGCTTCCCAAGCACGTCGATCCTGCTTCTTCTTGGCCTGACTTTGAGCACAGCGACGTCGGTCGAGCTCCTTCACGATGAACAGTATGGACAACTTGTCGGGAGACAGGACTCGGTGGCAGCAGCAAAAGAACAACAGGCTGGGAGGCTGCAGTTGTTAGGAACACTTCCCAAATGTGGCTTGATATGCTTGGAGACCGTCATTGCAGCGTCGCCGTGTCCCTTTACGGATGCAGCCTGCTCATGTCGCAATGCCACCATCGCAGAGGAGATACAGACTTGCGTCTTGCGGAGCTGTACGGTCAAAGAATCGCTCAGTATGTCTGCAATGGTTGATCACGTCTTTCCGCATATTGACGCATGGCTGACTGTCGGGGGATAGCCACAAAGAACGTGACCATGGCGGTCTGCGGGCAAGAGATGCGCGATCGCACAGGGCTTGCGATGAGTAGTGGTGTGGGCGGTCTGGTCTTCGCTCTGGTCGCTTATACCGTTCGAATTGCATCCAAGGTCGACTTCTCCCTGAGCAACGCACATCCGGGCGCGTCCAACTTCTGGCTCGACGATTTCGCCATCACTTTGGCCGTCATTATTGTCACGACCTTTAGTGCCATCACCGTCCCGCTCGCCAACATTGGCTTCGGCAAAGACATTTGGACCGTGGAGTTCCCCAAGATCACCAAAATCTTAAAGCTCTTCTTTGCCGAAGAGATGCTGTACGTGTCAGGCCTGGGCATCGTCAAGATCTCGATGCTCTTGACATATTTGCGATTCTTCTCCTCGCCCACCTTCCGCAAGGCGGTTTTTGTCTTGATCGTCCTGAACGCCATCTATGTCGTGGTCTTCATGTCCATGGTCGCATTGCAGTGCAGACCGCTCAGTTACACCTGGTATGCGATGCTCCTCTGGCATTCCCATCTACCACATCCGCTGACGGCTCTAGGCATCGATGGGACGGCGAGCACGAGGGCTCGTGTCTCAAGTTTGCCTCTCTCGCGTGGCCGGCCGCTGCTTTCAATATTATACTCGATGCGGCAACATTGACCTTGCCCATCAGGGAGCTGTGGAAGATGAGCTTGAACAAAAGAAAGAAGATTGGCGTGGTGCTCATGTTCTCCGTGGTAGGATCCCATGTCCCCTAGTGTCCCTTTCTCGCCACTATCGTGCGTGCTGATCTCCTGCGTAGGGCTTTTTCATCACGATTGTCAGCATCTTGCGTCTGTACTCCCTCGTCGCGTATTCCAGTGACAGCAACTTCACCTGGGCTTTTGTGATTCCTGGAGTATGGGTAGGTGATTGGTGGTGCATATATCTACGACAACTTCGACCGAAGCTGACACACCGTCTTCAGTCTAAGATCGAGCTTCACGGATCTGTTGTCTGCGCTTGTATGCCCGCAATCCGACAATTCTTTGTACGTACCGCCATTCTACCCTCACCCGCACCCATGATACTAATCGCCCGACCAGAGACGCTTCACCCCAAGACTACTAGGAAGCACCGTAGGCTCCAATACGGGCGCGACCACCGACATGTCGGGATCACGCACTGCTGTGGCCACCCATTCAACGAAATTCAGCAACTTTAGCAAGAGTGATGACACGGAGGTAGGTCCCATGGTTCAGGAAAAACCAGGAAATACAATATCAGCCTGTGGAAGCACTTCTGACACCGCCTTAGGCCTTTGTGGAGCTCGTGGACGTGAACATAAACGACGACGCAAGCGATAAACATAAGCACTGATAACGGCGATTGCGATCGACTTCGTCCTCAACGGACACACTACCCACAATCGAGTGCCATGAGTTTATCATCAAAATCGAGCGTGCAAATCGCATCCGAAGCCAATCTTCCATCAAACCGACCAGGACGCAGTCAGTCCAAACGGACACCCACTTCGCTTCACATGTTCTGTCTCTACGGCATCATTCGAATGATTGTTCCCCAAGGTCATGTGTATTTGGTGGCGGCGGCAGCAGCGGACACAAAGTCTCTCTTTATTGTTTTTGTAAAAAGAGGCGTGCCACGCACTTCTCTGAACGGGCTATTGCTTTTTTCTCTTGGAGGCACCGGAGCACGGATACCATATGGAGGTGGTATGGTATGATATGAGACGAGGCAGAAATGCGATCCTGCAACAGACATGGGTAAAATTAACTACTACTACTACTACTTAAGGTACCTACTACTACTATATGTATAACTTCCCACGACGACGACGATGACGACCGAGCAGTCACCAAAATCCACACACCCGTCTTCTTACCTATCTATTGTTGTTGATACGAACATCTTGATTGCAAGTACAACATCAACACGGTACGGTAGCATGGCGATAAAAACTCCCAGAAAAAGTCTCTGGCAAGGGATTGCTCTATCGCGTTCCAATTCTCCCAACAACAATGTACCCGAAGTCACTACCGCACACACCTACTTACTTACTTGTACTTCCCAGAAAAAACACACAGTATGTAGAAAAAGGAAGGGAGAAACACTCACACCACCAAGAAAAAACCAAAAATAAAATAAGAAAACTACTACCTCTTTATTATTTTAAGAGCAGTCGAAGCTTCCATACATACATATAACCTTCTCCTCAGACTTCCAATGCATTTGCAAGCAAGCAAGCAAGCAAGCATTCAAAATCGAGAAACATTTTCCGACTCCATGATTATTATGTATATCCCCCAACAACCAATCCGCTCCATTCAAGCACAAAGGCCCACAAAGCCTTACAGGGCCAGCCATGCAGTTCAAAAGGTCATCCCATCAACGAGCATGATGCCTGTAAATTCTCCCACTCAAAAACAGTACAGGCTGTACAGTGCATCACTGCATCTGACCAATCATGCAATGTACGGCATGTGTCCTGTGTACTGTAAGGTACCGTATACATGACATGAAGTCTTGTTGTCGACCAGGAACAGGCGAAATTAGATCTGTCAGCCTGTGGTCAGGTACTGTACATTCTGTAATGTAGTCCAGGGTCTGGGTTCTTAGCCCCCCGGTTTCCGAACGATCCCCCAGGCCGGGGAGGGGACCGTGATCCCACATGGGGTTTGGCTTTCTTGGATCAGGGGAGGTAGGGGGAGGCCTTGTGCCTGGTCTTGGGAACTAGTAAAGCTTGAAATTTGATTTTTCTTTTCCTTTTTCGCGCGTTCACATCCGGACGAGCCTGGTTCCTTGTTGGCCATGTTGAGAGGGGGGAGAGGGAGAGGTTGGAGAGGGTTTAATACCTACTCTAGTCTACTACTGGTTGGATGGATCTTTTGTACAACGACTTTGTTTTTCTACTTTTGCTTTCTTTCGTGAGGGTTGTTCAAAAAGTTCGTGATTTTGAAAGGTAGGATAGATACGGATGTGCTTGTTCGGATTCCTTGAGATGATTGATTAGGGGGCGGGGGGGAATAAATCATCTCTATGCTGATGGATAGAGCAAAGGCCATTTCTTTTCTCTCCTTCTCCTCGTCAATCTCAACTCTCATCAAGCATCCTGGGAGGAGATTCTTTCGAACCCTTGCAGTTTGTCCTCCTTTCTTTCTTTAGCCGTTCTACTCGTGTCGAGCCGCGGACTACACTTGGTTACTTTTACTTTGTATCCATTTTTGCTTTGGTTGACTACTACTACTGCAACAACAAACACAACAAGAACAACCATCACAAAAGTTCGGCTCTGGATGTGCGGAGCAGTCGCTCGTTTGATGCTTCCTCCAACCTATTGTTATTGAATGTAATTCTTTGCCACTCGTTTGAGCGAAGTACCAGCAGGAATTTACCATGCTCTTCGCGATAATTATTCATTCATTGCTACTGGCATGGCATTGCGTGGCGGCCGATTCCAGTCATCATCACAAGCATAAAGCGCGACGCCATGCGGGAGGAAAGCACGACAATGCGAAGAGGCAGTGGGATGGTCCTCAAGAAACGGGAATCTACGACTACATCGTCGTAGGTTCGGGAGCTGGGGGCGCGCCGTTGGCATCTCGACTTGCTCGTGCTGGTCATTCGGTGTTGCTCATCGAAGCCGGAGATGATGAGGGCGAATCGCTGGAAGTTAAAGTACCTGTCCTTCATCTCCTATCGGCAGAAAAGCCGGAGATGCGTTGGGTATGTCAGCCACAAATGGGACTGTTACCAGCACGGCATTGGGTGTCTCACTGACCGCAGTGGTCATCTTAGGATTATTTTGTGCGCCACTACGAGGACCCTGTTCAGCAAGCCCGCGATAAGAAGATGAGTTACTCATGCCCAGACGGCTCCATCTATACCGGACTCTATCCTGCCTCTGGATGCCAGCCATTGGGTGTGTTGTACCCACGATCTGGTACGATGGGTGGCTGCACTCAGCACAACTCCGAGATTTCCGTATACCCATGGGAAACCGATTGGGAGTATCTTGAAGAGCTCACGGGCAACTGGACTTGGAGTGCGGACAGTATGCGCTCATATTTCGTCCGTCTTGAGCGCAATCGCTACTTGCCCAGCAGTGTCGTTGGCCATGGGTACCAGGGATGGCTCGATTTGACGCTCACCCCTCTCACTCTCGTCGCGGAAGATCCCAAGATCACATCGCTCGTGCTAGCTGCGGCCGCTGCAATGGGCAAAGTATGTTACCAAATGTTACCCCATGATGTCCTACATTCCTGCGGGAATGTGAATAATGACTGATCTGTGTTCAGGGACTCCTCGGAAGCCTGTTGAATACAGTCAAAGGCTTGGCTCATGTCCTCGCTACAGACCTCAATGCACCCGGGAAATCTCGTGACGAAGATGCGAACCTTTGGCAGGTGCCAATCGCGGTCGACCCTACAGACTCAACTCGAGCTGGACCAAGAAAGTTCATATACGATACCATCAACAACGGCTACCCTCTGCATTTCCAACCGAACACGTTCGTGACGAAGATTCTGTTTGATCAAACCGGATATAGGCCCAGAGCGTACGGAGTGCAATACGAATGTGGCCAGTACCTCTACTCCGCAAGTCCACTCTCGCCAGGATATTTAGCTGGAGGCAGTCGAGGCCAGCCAGGTTACGCATATGCCAGAAGAGAAGTCATCATCTCTGCTGGCGCATTCGAGTCGCCAAGTCAGTAGATTCCAAGGGGATCGCGAGAGCATCACTGATAGTTGCCAACAGAACTCCTCATGCTCAGTGGGATTGGCGACTGCAACCAACTCGCAAGCTTTGGGATACCATGTCTCGTGAACCTTCCAGGTGTACGTCCAGACAATAAAGCTCTCCATCTCAGCGACTCTGGAGTGACCGCTAACCAGTATCTTTTCTCGTAGGTTGGCGGCAACATGCAGGACCGTTACGAGGTCAGCGTCTCCGGCAAATCCCCCAGCCCCTTTCCCCTCACCCAAGAGTGCAAATGGACCTTCTCATCGCCAGATCCTTGCCTCGAGACCTATCTGAGTAACACGGATCCTGTATGTACTATTATGTACTACTCCGCTCCCAGCAGCTCGAACTAACACGGTACAGGTCGACAGAGGTGTATACGGCAGCAATGGGCTCGCAGTTGCTATCACGCTCAAGTCTTCCACGGGCGAGGGTCCTAACCCGGATGTATACATCTCCGGAGCACCTGCCAAGTTTACGGGTTACTTTCCGGGTTTCGCAGAAGATACGCTAGCAGACAACAACCATTGGGTCTGGCTGATTCTGAAGGCTCGGTCTCGCAATAATGCAGGCTACGTACGACTCCGCTCGACGAATCCATTCGAAATGCCAGAGATCCAGTTCAACTCATTCGCGGTTGGCGGCGACGAGGATATCAAAGCCATCAGTGAGGCCGTGGACTTTGCTCGGCGGGCGTTTGCACATCACAATGAGCTCGGTATCGACGGCGCTTTCGCAGAAGACATCCCAGGCCCCCAATTGCAAGGACCAGCTCTTGACCAGTGGATCAAGGACATAGCCTGGGGACACCACGCTACCGGCACTTGTGCTATTGGGCGGCCGGACGATCCCTATGCGGTCCTGGACGGCGACTTTCAAGTCTATGGCGTGGATGGACTGCGGGTCGTGGATTTGTCCGTCTTTCCCAAGATCCCGGGTTACTTCGTCGCATTACCCGTCTACACCATCAGCGAGAAGGCCGCAGATGTCATTCTTGGCTTTGGACCTGATCCCAATGCGCACTTTCCTGATGCTGGAGGTCTGTTCGGCACACTGGGTTACGGTTTGGCGGGGGGACTCACCCAAGGAGTGCAAGATCCGGAAGGTCTTCTGGGCTCTTTTGGGGGCTATTTGGGCGGCTTTGGACTATTCGTAAGTCAAATTATCAGTCTCTTGCTGAGTGTATGGCAATGCTGACCCGCTGGCAGGATAACAAACAGCCCATTCATAAGCGCGAGCAGGCGGTCCGAGGTCCGTCAGAAGCGTAGAACTACATCTGGAGGATACTGCTTCGCACTTGCTGGGTGCGTCGAGCGATAACAGCAGCGCGGCCAGTCATCGACATGAGGTGGTGTTCATATCTTCAATTAGTGTGTACAACTGCAGTGAGCTGTTGCACTGTCAACTCGAGCTGTAACCGCAGGAAAAAAGTGATCTATGTACCTCCGAGAACTATGGCGGTTCCCGTGCCCCGTCCCGTGTGCCCGTCCCGTGTTCCCGCCCGGCTAGCGCCGCTAGAGCTAGCCCAATGCACTTCGCGATGCATATACACCAGAACGCGCGCCATCGTATGCATCGTCAGTGAGGGCTTGTGCATCTCGTGAGATCAACAACACGTAGTAACGTGTCCTTCGCGTCCAGTATGGCAGAAAATGTGCCGCCGCCGCCACAGTCTGCACCGGCGAGCGCAGATCAACCTGGACGGCCATACTACGAATCATTGCGATCCACCCTCCGCCAGACCCTCGAGAAGAAGCGCAAGCTGGACGAGAAGCTGGCCATCATCGAGGACAATATCTATAAGCTGGAAGGCACTTATCTGGAGGAGACTGCGCACTCGGGCAACATCGTCCGCGGCTTTGACGGCTGGGTCAAGGGCGTCCAGATTGGCAGTCGCAGCGCCGTCGAGGGCGCGCGACGAGGCGGCCGAGTGCGCGATGAGGACCGCGTGTTCAGTCGGAGCAGCGTGAGCTGGATGCGTGTGCGTTGATCCGCCCCCCTCCCCGTTCTGCCTGTTCACTCGGGCTGAACCGAGCATCGCTAATAATGGTGAGCAGCAACAAGAAGGACCCGACAGCGGTACGCCCTCGCACGCCCCAACGCCGACGGGTGCATTCCCACCGCCGCTCTCCGCGCGCGAGAGTAACGCGAGCACTCCTGGCGTAAGCTCGGGCAAAACTCAAGGCAACAATAAAAAGAAGCGAGTGAATGACAAGGATGAGGAGGACGACCATAAGCCTTCGAAGCGTCACAAGATTTCCTACGGGCGAGAGCGCGACTAGCGGGCCACCATGGTGGATTTGAAGCTTCCGAGTCAAAGAAGAGAGCAGTAATCATGAGCGAGGCGTTGCGGAGTATACAATGATACCCACTGCTTAGACTGGATTGAAGGGCGTGGTTGTCCGGCGTCGACATACGTTTTGCTAATCAGAGCAGGGGCAGCAATTGCAAGTGTCCAGATATCCCGCTCTCGATTGGTGACTGGGCTCACCATGCTATGCACCGCACTTCACAAGAGCAAGCAAAGGCGGATCCGGCTGCGCACGCTATCGAAGAAGTTGGACAGGCCCGGTCCCTCCATTGAGCTCGTGGCGGCGCCATAACATGGCTAGAGCACAATCTGTGACAGCAGATGATGCCTGGCCTGACACATCGAAGGATCCTGTCAACATTAATACCACAACAGCATCGCGACCATGTCTTGGACAACACTTGCAGCGATTGACGATACAGTTGTCGTCGCCATTCATCAGAAATCTAGCGATATATAGGGACCTGGACGGAACGTGAACTGCTCATGCCACGTGCTAAGCACGAACCATGCAGCAAATCAGTTTCGTCAGTCAGACCAAGCTTTTGAGAACGAGTGCCCCGAAGGCTAGCAACGATCGCCTTATTACCATCGGGACAACAACTTCGTAAGGTAACTTACCTGTACCTTGCAAATGCACTTTCACTCGGTTCGATGTGGAGGCCAGAGCTGAGGCGTCGTCCAGCCTGCACATGTCGGCAGCCGGGGCACAAAATCAAGGTCACCAAGTTGGCCAACATCAATCTCGTCACGGCGGCTTCTGTCTAGGCTACGGCACAGGTGATCGCATGGTCGATCTGTCAACGCCAAGGGAGGAAAAGCAACAACCCATGACTCGTGCTAGCCAGATCAAGCAGGAGCTTAAGAAGCTTCACCAAATCTTATCTCTTTCAAGCTAAAAAGCGCAGCCACACCGAACCACTCTACAGGCACCTACAATCCACTCCCGAGCCTGGACTGTCAGGTGCCACTGTAATTACTAGCCAATGAATGCTTCTATTCAGGTACTGTTCTGATTGCGATGCTAGACTCGCGCTCTGCATTGTCTAGGTGAGAGGCGCAAGCTTGCGAGCGGGACGATAACGTATGACATCCGACCGCACGAGGTAAGTAAGTAAGTCTTCAAATTGTTTAGTACGGGGGTATCATCATTTCATGGCTGCAGAATAAGCCTGAGATACACCGTTCGAAGACGAATTTCAAGCACCTGCTTCGGGATATCCTATGTTGCTGAGACGATCTGCAAGTAATACGATCTTAGGTCAATGGTCAAATATCCAAAGTCTACGGGTGATTATGCACGAACTGCCAGGTACATAGGTAGTTTGTCTTTACTGCATATTAATGAGCTGCGCAGGCAACTCACTTTCTTCATTGAGCATTGCTCCGTGCCTAAGAACGGTCACTCATCAACGCCACAGATACGTTATCAGGATCTGTAGACGTAGCACCTTCTTCCACGCGACTTTCCCCCACGATATGCCAGGAACCGATAGCCGAAATAGCGCGAAGACATTAGTACATCGCCTGCAGTATTGCAGCAGTGGACCTCGAAGCGGCCATGGTCTAGAGCGGCGTACGGTCATCGCGTAGAGCATGGAGGTAAATATAAGAAGCGAGTGGCTACTCTCGCGGCGATAGAGTCAGTCAGACACTGCGTGGTACTAACAGCATGTTGGTGACATCTCTGCTAGCCGCCTTCTTGGCCACCTCATCAGCTTCTCCTCTATCCATCCCGCATGTCGTCCACGAGAAAAGGACCTCAGCGCCCCACGGATGGGTGAAGAGAGCAGAGCTAGGCCGCAGGATGGTCCTGCCAATGCGCATCGCACTCGCACAAGAAAATCTGCACAAGGGCGATGACTGGCTCATGGATGTATCCCATCCGACCTCTAGCAAGTATGGGCAGCATTGGTCAGCGGAGGATATTGCTACCGCCTTCGCTCCTAGGTCCGTTTTCCGCACGCTTCGAAGACATCCAGTACTAACAACATGTCAGTGAATCCACTGTCAACGCGGTGAAGGAATGGCTCTCCTCAGCAGGTATCACGAGCGAACGCATCAAGCAAAGCCAAAGTCTGGGCTGGTTGAGTTTCGATGCTTCTGTAGAAGAAGCGGAAAGCCTACTGAGAACGAAGTACCACGTTTACGAGCATCAAGAGACTGGTCAACCGCACATCGCCGTACGTCCACTTTCGACCAGAAAGCCAGAATCAGACACTGACTTCTAGTCGATGGCATAAGTGTGAGGAATACAATATCCCAGCAACCCTACAAAGCAAGATTGACTTCATCACACCTACTCTTCACTTCGATGCTAAGCTGAAGCCGCGCGACGCCAAGTCTGAAAAAGAGAAGAGGGCTGTTAGCCAACACATCAATCCTGGCAACCCCAGCGGCGGGAACATTCCCAAATATCAGCCTCTTGCAAAAAGTAACCTCATCAAAGAGCTCAGTGATTGTGATAAGCAGGTGCGCTACCTTTTGTTAGTTGAGGTCCTGACAGATATGAGCTAATTACGTTCCTCAGATTACGCCTAATTGTTTGAGGGCTCTATATAAATTTCCACCAGGGCTGACTTCAAACCCGAAGAACAGCTATGGAATTGTGGAATACACCCCGCAGGCTTATCTCCCATCTGACCTTGATCTATTCTTCAAAAACTTTAGTACGAAGCAAATTGGAAACCGTCCCATCTTCGACTCCATTGACGGAGGCACTATCCAGCAGAACATGACGGGCTTCGACTACAATGGCGAGAGCAATTTGGATCTTGAGTATGCCATGGCTTTGGTCTATCCACAAAATGTCACTCTGTATCAGGTAGGAGATAACCAGATGGGAGCAAGCTTCAACAACTTCTTGGATGCTATCGATGGCTCGTACTGCTCGGTACCAGGGCATAATGGTAGGACAATCAGCCGGTATCACACACCAGAAGTGCCTAACGATTCGTGCAGACCCTACGCAGGACGGAATCTACCCTGATACGCTCCCTGGAGGCTATACTGGACCCGAGAACTGTGGTGGTTTCGCAGCCACGAAAGTCATTTCTACGTCTTACGGGTACAACGAACACGATCTTACTCCCTTTTACCAACGCCGCCAGTGCAACGAATATATGAAGCTTGGACTTCTTGGGGTATCTGTTCTTTACTCAAGCGGCGATTATGGCGTCGCTGGGAATAGTGGTCAATGTATCGACGGTGCAGGAGAAGACGCTCCATACAACGATGGCGCATCAGGAAGATTCAATCCTTCCTTTCCTGGAACATGCCCTTATGTCACTGCCGGTGAGTAAAGCAGTGTCTTCTCGTTGTCTCAATAGATTGAGCCCACTGCGGTGCCAAGAGCAACGACAGATCCCATTGGAAGATGTTCGAACCTGAGAGACGCTTGCTGACCTTCGACCGGCTATCATAGTGGGAGCCACACAAGTGATTCCAGGAGTCAATATCCTGACTACACCAACACAACCCGAGGAAGCTTGCGAGTCAGTCATTTACTCTGGTGGAGGCTTCAGTAACGTCTTCCCATTGCCAAGTTATCAGTCATCGGCAGTGAAGTCCTACTTCAAGAACCACCTACCATCATACAGCTCCGCTCAGTACAACAACAGCCAGCAAACACGAGGCTTCCCGGACATCAGCGCCAATGGAGCCAACTACGTTGTCACTGTAGACGGCGGGTTCTCTCTCGTGTTCGGGACCTCAGCCTCTTCCCCCACCCTTGGATCCATCCTCACTTTGATCAACGAAGCTCGTTTCAACATTGGAAAGGGATCACTGGGCTTCATCAATCCTGTTGCGTACGCTCACCCTGAGATCTTCAATGATATCACGCAAGGAGGCAATCAAGGATGTGGCACCCCTGGATTCACTTCCGTCAGTGGATGGGATCCGGTTACAGGTTTGGGGACGCCAAATTTCCCGAAGATGTTGCCTGTGTTCCTGGCGTTGTAGAGAAGCCGAATAGGTATAGACTTTTTCAGCATGAGGGATGAGACTATGATCACGACAGCCTAGCAGCTAGAATAAATAGGGCGGCGTGAAGAGAAGAACTGACCATACTTGGAGTGTACTACCAATCTAATTCCAAATCTCACTTTCCCAGTGATGTTCCGGCATTTTCATTTCCTCGTGATTTCGTGAATGCCCTTTTGGTGTCGAGATCTGATAGCTGCAATCTGTAGTGGGGCGATCGAAACCCTGTCACTCCAAAAGCCAATGCTCAGATTCTCGACCTGCGATGAGTCTTAGAATTCATTCGGACGACTTCATCAACCTCGCTTGCAGCACAAGCACTGATTCCCACCACGTTACAACAATCCGCATGAGCATATAGAGGCATCGCGCCTTTCTTCCACGCACAACCGTCAACCAGCCAGGTACACACACAGAGTCAACGAAGATTCTGTCACGAGCGCTTCTTCGGCGCCAGCTATATGCACCCCCTCGCATTGCACTGCGGACCAGCTCACAGCGACGAAGCTTCAAGATGGCGCTGAATCACGCATCACACAACCCGACGGGCGAGCGCACAGGTCCCGCCACAGGTGCCCCGCCAGCGCCCTCTGCAGAAAGCAAAGCTGCGATCCTGGAAGCTGCGAATAGCGACATCATAGGCAACTCTGCGCCTGGCAAGGACGGAGGAGATGCCGATGCCCCAAAGAAAGAGAAGTCAGAGAAAGAATTAGCCAAAGAAAAGGCAAAGGCTGAGAAGGCGGCGAAATTAGCAGCGAAGCAGGCCAAGCAGGCAGAGCTGGCAGCAAAGTCGAAGCCCAAGGAAAAGAAAAAGGAGCAGGAAAAGCTCCCGCCGTACGTGGAGGAGACGAAGAAGGGCGACAAGAAGATCCTCAAGTCTCTAGACGATGAATACCACAAGGCTTACATCCCGTCTGTCGTCGAGAGCGCGTGGTACGACTGGTGGGAGAAGTCGGGCTTCCACAAGCCGCAGTTCAAGGAGAACGGCGACGTTAAGGATGCTGGGTACTTTGTCATCCCCATTCCACCTCCCAATGTCACAGGCGCTCTCCACATCGGACACGCGCTAGCTACTTCACTTCAGGACGCCCTGATCAGATGGAATCGCATGAAGGGCTTGACTGCACTGTATGTCCCCGGATGCGATCACGCCGGTATCTCTACACAAAGCGTGGTTGAGAACATGCTTTACAACAGACGAAATGGTACCACGAGACATGATCTGGGCAGAGAAAAGTTCGTCGAGACCGTATGGGAGTGGAAGGAAGAGTACCACGAGAAAATCAACAAGGTTATGAAGCGACTGGGCGGCTCTATGGACTGGGATAGAGAGGCCTTCACCATGGACGAGAACCTGTCGGCTGCTGTTCGTAAGACGTTCATTCAGTTACACGATGAGGGTCTCATCTACCGTGCCAATCGCCTTGTGAACTGGTGTTGCAAGATGAACACAGCTCTCTCAAATCTCGAGGTTGATCAAAAGGAGCTCGAGGGCTCGACCAAAATTGACGTTCCTGGTTATGATAAGAAGATCGAGTTTGGCTCTATTTGGAACTTCAAGTATCCTATTGATGGCACGAATGAGTTCATCGAGGTCGCCACGACACGTCCTGAGACCATGCTCGGAGATAGTGGTGTCGCTGTGCACCCAACTGACGAGCGGTACAAACACTTGATCGGCAAGTTCGTCAAGCATCCGTTCGTGGACCGCAAGCTACCCATCTTTGGTGATGAGACCGTCGAGAAGGACTTTGGTACTGGTGCCGTCAAGATCACACCTGCACACGACTTCAACGATTTCAAGCGTGGTAAGGAACACAATCTAGAATTCATCAACATTCTCAACGACGATGGCACTATGAACTCCAATGCCGGCTCATATGCGGGCAAGAAGCGCTTTGACGTTCGATACGAGATCATCAGCGAGCTTGAGAAGCTCGGTCTCTACGTTGGCAAGTCGGACAACAAGATGCAAATTCCACTCTGCAGCAAGTCCAAGGACGTCATTGAGCCTGTCATGAAGCCTCAATGGTGGATGCACATGAAGCCACTTGCGGATCCTGCTATTGAAGCAGTCAGGAGTGGCGAGATCAAGCTCAGGCCTGCTCAGTCCGAAGCGACTTACTACCGATGGATGGAGGGCATCGATGACTGGTGCTTATCACGTCAACTCTGGTGGGGACACCAGGTTCCGGCATATTACGTCAAGCTTGAGGACGGTCCTGAATACGATACAGATGCGAGTTACTGGGTGTGTGATGAGACAGAAGCAGGAGCACGCCAGAAGGCCGAAGCCAAGTTTCCAGGCAAGAGCTTTACGCTCGAGCGTGACCCAGATTGTCTCGACACATGGTTCTCATCCGGCCTCTGGCCATTCTCGACGCTCGGCTGGCCAAATCTGGACAGCAATGACTATCAGAAGCTCTACCCAACCTCGTTCCTCGAGACGGGTTGGGACATTCTGTTCTTTTGGGTCGCTCGTATGATTATGTTCGGCATCAAGCTGACAGGAAAGGCGCCGTTCAAAGAGGTCTACAATCACTCCCTTATCCGCGATTCGGAAGGACGAAAGATGTCCAAGTCATTGGGGAACGTCATCGATCCAGTCGATATCATGGACGGTATCTCTCTCACAGCTTTGACTGACAAGCTGAAGACCGGCAACCTTGCTCCAAAGGAGATTGATCGGGCATCCAAGTGGCAGAAGTCAGCATTCCCAGACGGCATCGATGAATGCGGTGCCGATGCGCTGCGCTTCTCATTGATCAACTACACAACCGGCGGCGGTGATATCAGCTTCGACGTTAAAGTCATGCGCAGCTACCGCAACTTCTGCAATAAGATCTACCAGGCCACCAAGTTCGTCCTGGGCAATCTGCCAAAGGACTTCACACCCAAGACAAAGGGCGGTAAGACCGGAAAAGAGAGTTTGCCGGAGCGATGGATTCTGCACAAGCTCACAATCGCGGCGCGTGATGTCAACAATGCCCTCGAGGCTCGCGAGTTCTCGAAGGCCACACAAGCATTGCACGGGTACTGGCTCTATGACTTGTGCGACGTTTACATTGAGAACAGCAAGGGCATCATCAGAGATGGCTCGCCTACGGAGCAAGAAAGTGCCATCGACACCCTATACACGGCTCTCGAAGGCGGTCTACTCCTGATGCATCCCATCATGCCGTTCCTGACAGAAGAGCTATGGCAGCGTCTGCCACGTCGACCAGAGGACAAGACTCCTTCTGTTGTCGTCGCCTCGTACCCACAGTATGACTCAGCGCTTGATGACCTCAAATCCGAGCGCGACTACGAGCTTCTTCTGGGCTGCTCCAAGGGTGTTCGTTCTTTGCTGAACGAGTACGCTATCAAGGAAGACGGCGCTGCCTTTGTTCGACCACTCAACGACGAAGCGGCCTCGACTGCTTCGGCGCAGCAGAGTTCGATCAAGACTCTGTCTGGTAAGTACCTCAAGAACCTCACTGTCCTCAAGGTTGGAGAGTCTGCTCCCGCTGGAACTGCCGTCTATCCTGTCTCCGCTGCTGCTGCTGTCTATGTGCAGCTCAAGGGCCAGATTGACCCAGACACTGAGATTAAGAAGACGCAACCCAAGATGCAGAAGGCCAGCGAAGCTGTCAAGGAGCAAGAAAGGTTGATTGGCACTTTGTCAGATGGCGTTAGCAAAGATGTTCGCAGCAAGGAGGAAGAGCGACTCAAGGATGCCGAAAGTGAGCTGCGGCTGTATGAGGAGAGTCTGGCCTCGTTCCAGAAACTGAAGTTGTAAATCGACCAGTCAGACCACCGATCGCCTTGGAGGGCGATCGGAGCTCTCACATGCACAGAATAGCATCGTCTTTCCAATAAGCAGTACTCCGGGCTTGTGGGACAGCGGATATACCTTCAGCCTTGCGCGATAAACAAAGCCTACTTCACCGCCCACAATATTTACACGGCTTTTTTTTTTACCGCCTTGTATGACTATGCACTCCTACCTCCTAAGAGCAACTCCTCCTGACCGCTCTTGAGAATCGTGTGGACGGATGGAAGCGATATTTACCTTACTTAGTTGCTCCACATTATTTTCTCTTGGAAGGATGCCTCATTTCGGGGGACGCAGTCCCAAACCCATTTTTTTTTCTTTGATGCTCCACAGTTTTTCATCTTATCCGTTGTGTGGATACTCTAATAGCCGTTTTAATCGATTGGGCCATCTATGTACATGGTTGCTCACTTCGTTGCAGTGAGTGTGTCGTATAGATTAAAAAGAAGAATATCTGGTGGGTAGGTGGATGGGTGGGTGCGGAAGAGGATCAGGATACCTGTCGCCTACCTAGTCCGCAGGAGTATAGGGCGGCAAGCGGGCGGGTAAAGCCTGCTGGGTACTCAGGGGGAATTTGATATATATTAATATTACGTGAGTGCCTTCTTGGTACCTATCTCCTCATGATTGTATAAAACAAGATCCTGAAGCTGCGGATCTTCTCGACCTGCAGCCATACTCATTCGAACCAAGAAATCTCGTTGAACGCATTGATCTCTCTCGACGCTGGTCGGTCTTTTCGAATCGAATCGAGCACTTTCCTCTAGGCGCACCAAAACACCAAGAGGAAGATGCTGCTTGCTGCTTGCTGCTGTGGGTATGAGTGATGAGATGCTGTACTATACTGTACAGTCTGGAATGATGATGAAGATGAAGATGATGACGAGGTCCAAGAGAGACAAGTTCAGAGTACAAAATGTACAAAGTACATCCTAGTAGGTACCTCACCGCTGACCGAAAAGGGCGCTGCAAGGTATAGCCTTGTAGTCACTTTGCCGACGAGCCGGGGACGCTTCCGATTGGCGCGCGACTTTTGTCTTTTAGCCTAGTTCTATGTTGGAACCACACACCACACTAGTGCCCAATTGAGAAGATTGATGGAATACCAATCAATAAGTGGATTAATTGAGGTCCGAGGTCTGACCTCTTAAGAAGAGAAAAGAGGGGGGTGGGTATCCCTAACTCTACATACATATGCCAAGGAATCAGTGGCCCCTGTTATCTTATATGACTCATGTCATATGATGCCAGGGCACCTATGTCCTTCTGTCCAAATATACCTCCCTTAGCTTGATTATATAAGAAAAGCTGAAATACTAGACATAGTGACCGTCCATCTCAATCCAATGATCGACTATGCCCACTTACCTGAGCCCCAGGCTCGTCCGGAATGACTGGAATAACCCCTTTGGGAGGTTCTTTGTAAAGCTATTAGCTCGTTGCTTAGCAGTCCTAATCCATTCTACGGTCAATCGTCCTACTATAGTTTCCTGCCTTACCTAGTGTTGATGGATATCCACATGTCTTAAAGCCGTATTAAGTGACCTATGCTTGTGATTGGCGATATCTACTACTCGTTGGTTGTCACAGAAAACCTTGGTTCCACCTATAGTTCCATCCTTGACAGGCTCCCCAGATAGCTTATTTCCAGGTAGAGGTAGAAATACCTTGTCAAATTCAGAGAAAAGTCGAGTCCACCAGTACCTATTACCTGCAATTGATAAGAGTGCTAGCAACTCTGCCTCTGCGGTTGATTTGGTGACTGTCTTCTGCTTGGTTGCTTGCCAATCAATAGCACTACTATACATCATCATCAAGAATCCCTGTGAACTCTTCCTATCCGGGTTATTACCAAATGAAGCATCTATATACAGCTCTATCTTAGGCTTGTCCCTATAGAAGTGCAACTTTATGTCCTTGGTACTATAGAGGTAGGCAATCAGGTAATTAGCAGCTTCTATATAAGCTTGGCTTGGATTCTTCAGAAATTGAGAAAGAGTAGTATATGCCTTTGCCACATCCGGCCTTGCCAAAACAGCTGCATAACTAATTGAACTAACCTTCATCTGATATCCTTTGATGAAGTCAGGCCTGGCTGTATTAGTAGCAGGTTCTAGGTTTCCAGTAGGAAGTGGTGTATCTGGGAATCGAGTCCTCTTATAAACACCAAATTTGATACTAATCTTTGTTAGGTAGGCAGACTGGCACATAGTCAGGGTTTCCTGGTCTAGTGATTCCAGGACTTCTATACCTAGAAAGAAGGATAGCTCTTTCTGAGTAACCTCAAAGTTAGAAAGTAGGTACTGGTTGAACAGGATAGCTTGATCCTCCCTATCCCTCTTATAAATCAACCTGATATTATCCATATAGAATATCATAAGCAGGTAGAGATCTATGTTCACTATCAGACAGTCAATTCTAGGAACTAGCTCAAAGCTATAGTCTTCTATCCTTATAACAAACAGGTCATACTACAGGCGAGGTGATTCAGCTAATCTATAGAGTACTTTCTCAAGGATGAAGCAGGCATCTGGTCCAAATCTATACTCCTCCATCCCTTCAGGGATTGAACAATACATAGTGTAAGGAATGGTAGCATTTGGGAAGGCATTCACTATATCCTATTGCCGGGTTTTCAGATTCCTTGCAAAGGCTAGGGCAGTGATAGCCCTAAATACCTTGTACCCAAGTATAGCCGTATAGGTTTCATAGGTTAATGGTAATTGAAGATCCCTACGGATACAAAGCCTAGCCTTATACCTGAGAATCTCACTAGTTAATAGGTCTGTCTTATAAGCAAATACCTAGACCAAAGGTACCTTATAACCCTTGTAACCAAAGAATACCCTGAATGTCCTCTTGCCTATAAGCTTTCCAGCTTTATCAACTGCTGCTTGTCTGAATTGTTAATAGTAGATATGCCTTTCCATCTCTTTCCAGTTGGCAGGGGGTGACAGTAAGCTTGTCACTTAGTGAGGTTCTTTGAGATTGGGTGGAGTATAGGCTTGGAGGGAAGTAGCAGCTGCAGAACTCAACTCATCCAGATAATCCTCCAACCGTCCAGTTCCATAGTCGATCTATCGCCTATAGTTGTCCACACTGTACCAATAGGTACTCTCTTCTACCTCCCTATCTGAGGCAGGGTGATAAGAGGCCGAAAAAGCGGGTGTTCCCGGTAAGGCCCCCGGGGCCTGACCAACTTGACCTTGGTTAGCAGCCACATTGTCTTCATCTCTAGCGGGTGTTTCTGGTAGTGTTAGGTATGATGACTCTTGTTCCTGTTGTGGCCCTTTACCTCCCTGCTGTTCATCACCTCCCTGAGGTTGGACAGCAAAGACCGGAATATTGTTAGCCAGAAAGGGGTCATCCATAGAACCATCAGAAGTTAGAGATTCCTCAGGCATTAAGATAGAATCAACCACAGTCTAGTGAATAGCAGCAGGAACCAGTTCTCCCAAGGTTTGTCCATTGATGTCCAGTGGATTGTATCTCTCATTGTCTTTGAAGACTACATCCCTCGTCCTGATCACCTTGTTCAGGGGTGAAGGAATCCAGATCCAAAAAATATTGGTAGAGGCATACCCAATCAGGTATCCAATGTGAGCTCTCTCTTCCATCTTGTCTCTCTTGGCAATGTCTCTGCGGAGAGCGAAGGCCTTGCAACCAATAGAGTGGAGATAGCTAAGGAAGGGTTTCTTGGTTGTGACTTTCTCAAATGGAGTTATCCAGTTGAGCTTGGCAGTAGGGGTCCTATTGAGTAGGTAAACAGCTGAATCCATAAGCCATAGCCAGAGTGTCTTTAGTAATCGACCATTAATCCTAAGAGTCCTGGATTTGGTAACAATCTCTCTTCTAGCAACCTCACTTGCTCTATTCTGAGCAGGGGTACCAGCAGCAGTAGGTAGAGTATTGACCCCCTGCCTAGTAATAGCTTTGCCCGCATCCTTTCCTATAGTTGCTTCTATATCACAGCGAACTAGGATGGTTTTGGCACTAAAGGACACTTCCATCTTCTTGAAATGTCCTGGAAATTTGGCAATTGCTTGTGGCTTGGTTACTACAGGATCACCAACATAATAGCCCTCCTGGTTATAGTACTAGTAGCTGTAAAACTTGAAGACCAACCCATTTGGTCCAGGGAGAGAAGGGGTCATATCAATAAGATCCTATGAACAGACAGCTATCTTGGCATTCTCTGCCTCAGGCAGCACTTCCCTGTGCTTGTCTTTTCTCCTTAAGATCACTGCTTTAGCCTTGGCCAGCATGCATATATCACAAGTAACACCATTCAGAACCTCCTTGTCTGGTCCTGTCTCAATTACCTAGCAACCCTCAGTTGCAGGTTCCAAGTGCTTAATAGCCCTCACAGATGGGTAGCCTAGCAACTGATGCCATTGATTGGCCGTTGCTGTCAAAGGTAGGAGTGGTTGGTAACTGGATTATGCAGCAGCAACAGATCCAGCAGGTGACGTTGATGCAGGTAAGGTTGATTTCCCCGCATTCTCGGAGTGTGGGGTACATACAGACTTCACCTCCTCCATTCCAGTACTAATTCCTCCAGATAAATCAGTAAGTCCAGTGGTTCCAGCAACACTTCTTGTTGCAGGCAACCGTTCAATAATCCAGTAACCGTGTCTGCCATTACTGTATTCAGGTTTGAGGTATGCCCACAGTCTGGGTTCCTCCTAGGGTTGGCCAGTAATCAACCTATCAGGCCAGTTTCTAGTGTTATAGTAGATTCCCTTTGTATTAAGAATCTGCAATGAGACCAAACTTGTAAAGAATCCCGGAATAAGCCGGGCATTGAGGAGAGTGAGCTTCCTTGTCACTCCATTCCCTATATCCAGATTGATGGTAGTATCAACAATTGCCTCAGGTTAGTACCTTTTGTCCCTAGAGATTACTATATCAGAGGAGGTTGGTAACTCAGACCTGATAATCCTTGCCCTTATAGATTCGTTGATAATGTGAACATTGGCACTACCATCCAGAATCACTGCGTTGTAGAGCCGGGTATAACCAATTGATCCAACAGATACGGGTTCCAAGGTAGCAGCAGCGGCAGTATCTTCGAGTTCTACGGCTATGCCCTTGTCCTTAGTGTCCTTGCCCTTCGACCCTTGAGCAGCGTTGTATGCTTGAATTGCTTTGTCCACTCTCTCTTTCAGGTTCTTGTCCTCCTTGAATCTCTTCTCAATCTTCTTCTTGGTATCATCTCTTAGCTTCCATACCTCAGGCCTCGGATACTCGGCATTGAGGTAGTAGCATTCCTTCTACATATGGTTCCTACTACAGAGACATGGTTTGCTTGGTCTTGAAGATGAGGATCGGGTTGAGGACGAGGATGATTCGGTTGTAGCGGCGGTTAAGATACTGGCGACGGTGGTTCTGTGCTTGCTCTTAAATTTGGTGTCTCTATTATACTGAAAGTAGGACTGCCAGGCTCTCAATTCTGAATGGAGAGTTGTTACCTCCCTATCATTCTGCTTATTAAGCAGCCTCCCTGTCCTTGTGGCCACATAGTCTCCATACATTAGAGCTATAGAAGACAACCATGCTTAGGTGGATTCATTGTCTGCTTATATACCAACAGCATCTCTCTTACTATACTAAGTAAACCATAGGTGCATATAGTCATGAATAGACTTTCTATATAGTAGGTAAGAAAGGGTTTCTAACTCTTTCTTCAGTAACTGAGTAGTAGCAAGGGTGTTAGGTTTAGTGTATTCTGAGAGAATCTTGAGTATCTGCCTAATTATCTCACAATTGATTACCCTATGTTAAAGGTCTGCAGAGAGAGATTGGTTAATAATTAATTCAATCTTCTGGTACCCCCTTTGCTTAAGTTCCCATACATCCTTGTTATACCTATGCTTGAATTGAGCCAGACTAAGAGCTGTTGGGGTAACATCAGTAGGTAGAGCCGCAAAGTCAAAGACAGGTTGTCCTTTAAGCTATATTAGGTTTTCTGGATCTGGCTCAGCTGTCTCTGGATTGATATCAGCCTATATCTAGAGCTTCACTACCTCCCTCTTGATATAGGTAATCCATACATTCCAGTCCTGCTATATACGCAGCTTGGCAATCGACGTCGTCGTTGTTGAGGGTTCAGAAGAATCAGCCATAGTGTCTTCGTTGAATTCGTCAATCCACTCTAGGTAGGCAATCTGAGAAATGGCTTGATTCCTAGGACACGAGCCGCTGGGTGTCTCTTCTTCTGATATAAGCTAACTTGATGGTCCTTCTTCAACCTCTTAAAAGTCAGGTGTCGGGGATCGAGATCGATTGCTCAATAGGCTCTGGCTTTCTTCTCTTTGTCTAGATGAACGGGTTTGGGCCGGCATAAAGTAATAGTGTACGGTCTTCGGGTTTTCTTGATACAGCGGATTTTGATCAATCTCAGGTGATTCTAGGAGATATCCAGTAACCAATTGATTCCTTTGATTAATCAAACAGAGCTAGCCGGGCTCATAACTGTTGGAACCACACACCACACTAGTGCCCAATTGAGAAGATTAATGGAATACCAATCAATAAGTAGATTAATTGAGGTCCGAGGTCTGACCTCTCAAGAAGAGAAAAGAGGGGGGTGGGTATCCCTAACTCTACATACATATGCCAAGGAATCAGTGGCCCCTGTTATCTCATATGACTTATGTCACATGATGCCAGGGCACCCATGTCCTTCTGTCCAAACATTCTATCTACACCGTAAAGAAAGCCGCGCCTCGCCTCGCCTCGATTGATCGGAGGCCGTACTTCTTACTGCAACGGGTGTCGACATCTTCAGCTTTAGATATACTGCGCAGTAGAAAGAGCGGAGGACAAGGAGAATTTGAAGAGAATCAGTTGAAGATGATTAAGATGGAGGGAGAAGGAGTTGCTGGTGCAGCACCTCCACCGGTCGTTATTGGTGGTGGTGATGGTGGTGATACGATGGCGAAGATGGGAATCATGGAGAAGAGTGGGAAAGGAGGATGGAATACGAAAAATTTGAGTCAGAGATTGGTTGTTGATGCGGGATGTGCAGTTGCTGCGGGGTCTCTTGTGGCTCCGATTGTGAGTATGGTGGATAAGTGAGTAATATTCGATTATGATCTGATGTGGTGAGGCTCATCCACAAAAGTGAATGTCCAAAAAAAGCTGACTGGAGAGGTGTGATGCCCGCATTGTCACAGGGCTATCATGGAGAACGCGTCGGGAAAGAGGCCATTGATGCAATCGATCAAAGCCTCGTTTTCGCAATTGCTGCTCCGACCTCACAAGTATGTCGCATCCAAGCCATTCGCGTTGATTCTGATGGTCTACGGCGGAACATACTTGAGCGCAAACTTTTTGGACACCTTCAAGTCGACCACACGGGCCCGCCCTGCGAGTCGTACATCCGCAGGCTTTGACAAGTTCGCCGCGACAAGCGTGGCCAATGTGGGATTGACCATGATCAAAGACTCCCAATTCACCAAAATGTACGGTACCGTATCCGCTCGTCCGGTGCCGCCCATCACGCTCTTCACCTTCGCCTTACGAGACTCGCTCACCATCTTCGCGAGCTTCAATCTCCCACCCTTGATCGCTCCCAACCTTCCTCTGTCCGAGGCCGCAGAGAAATACATCAGCCGAACTTCGGCAGCGCAGTTTCTGGCTCCGGCAGGAATTCAACTCTTCAGCACACCGCTCCATCTCCTCGGTTTGGATCTGTACAATCGCAACGGCGACACGACCATGGCGGATCGCATGCGGAAAGTGCGAGTGGATTGGTTGAAGAGCTCGTTGGCGCGCGTGTGTCGCATTGTTCCGGCGTTTGGCTTTGGAGGCGTGGTCAATAATAGTCTTCGGCTCAGATTTCAGAAGCAATTGGAGTAGACACGACAGCTCGCTCGATTACAGTGGTATACCGACAGCGAAAGTCTTAGTCTTCTTGGCGAGCAACAACGAGAAAGATAGAGGAGATATTTCGGCAATACTTGGGGGACAAATTTGTGGAGGATTGAATGGCATGTGCCAGCCATTGTTGGATTTGTGCAGATGTGTATTCGATATTTCCATACCTTCAGGTCAGGTCGCATTTGATTTGTGTAATCATACACGCACGGGCATCATCTTTTTGATGCGCGCATTCGGATACTACTAGGTATATGGCTGCACAATGGCTCATTTCGCGATTTGTGATATCAGGGTTCCACGACAAAACGCCAGCAACTGCGAATTGAAGTTCCATGAAGAGCACAACGTCATGCCAAATCTATCTTTGTAGGATAATGTATGTGGCGTTACGTGCAGTGTGCGCAGCGCTGGAAATAGACCACTCTCGGGTTTAGGCGATCTGACATGGGGCAGTCAGTCTGTGGCTAACCAGGTAGGTATACAACAATATTCCATGCGACAGTGGAAACTACTTCGATTCTTCTTCCTCTGAAGTTGACCCACATCGTCCTCACGCCCGTAGGTCGTCGCGTGTTCGTTGCAGTCATGATCATCAGAAGCGCAACTCTAGCTTGTCACGACACAGTCTGGCAAAGGCAGCGGCATTCAAATTGGTGCACCAATGGCATCAATCTCAGCCGCTTCGAGCCACTTGCCTTCAGTCGACTTCTTCCAGACACTCGTGACACCGTCGTCGCCCGTACTGACGAGCATATCACTCAGAGGCGCCCAGGAGATGCGCCAAGGCGTGCACTTGTGTGCCTCGAGCTCCGCAACTAATCGGACCTGTTGCTTGATGGCCCCAGGCGCTCCGCCATTGTCATCGCGTCGGCCACGAGCCCCCCCGGCGAGTCCAGCGCCGATGCCAGACCGCACGGGACGAGTAGCTGGGGACTGTATCTGTGGCGTGCCATGTCCTGACGTGGATCCAATTCCGGTCGTCGGTAGTGAGCTTGCACCGTCAGTGTGAAGCTCATAGATTCGCAAGAAGCCATCTTTGCTGGCAGTCGCTATCGTGTCAAATCCACGCATACTTCCATTCGCCCACTGCACATCGCGCACCAGTTCTTTGGCGCCTTCAAGGATGGCTGCAGTGTAGAACTTTTGTTCCTTGTCTGTCCTAAAGACTTTGACTTGAGTGCCAATCGCCACAGCGAGGCTCAGGCTTTTTCGGTCAAGGCCGGCCAACACCGCAGGCCATGCGGGAATCTTCTCCTTGTGCCAGCTGAGCCGGAATGCACACTCTTCCGTTCTCGAAGGAGTCTTACACAAGTACTCGGACCACATCTTGCGCCATACAGAGAGGTCGTCATGGTCTTCGGGCTCGCACACTGTGATGTGGCCATCGCGAGTCATGACAGCCATATACGTCTCAGTCCCAATATTCTTGAAGTCGAGGCACATGTAGGGAACTCCGGTCTCGGTGAGCTGCTGGTAGATTTTCTTGAAGCGCTTCCCCGAGTTGTGGGCCTCATTGACGTCCTCCTGCCAGATGCGCAAGTACCCATCTTCGCCTATCGTCGCCACGTGCTCGCCAACAAAAGGCCCATTCCACCTCACGTCCGTGACTTCGGCATCATGCGCAGTCCATATATCGGTCACAGTCCATTGATTGGTGTCTTCATTACGATCCCAGACCTTGACTTTGTGGTCTGCAGATGCAGTCGCCATGCGAGTGCCATAGAAATTGAAACTCGTAGACGTGAGCAGATCCTGGTGGCCATGCGAAAAGCGGTGAAAGCCATTCGAAGGCATGGTTCACATAGGTACATGTGTATACAATCAGTCGGATGTCGCTGCCTAACAACAAAGTGCCACGATGAAATCGCGTGTTACAGCCAGGTAAGTGCGCTCCAGGAGTCCGGGCATCTTCAGGTGGTGTAGCTGTCCGTCACCAGTTGATATTGCTCCGCATCCATATTATGATGTTGATTGCTGCTCCACCCTCAAGCCGGTGAAAGGCGGTGATATTTGTCTGGTACCTTAGAGCGTCGACGAGGTGTGGTTACTGGTCACCAACAAAGTTGCAAGACGACGCGACATGGGGGCGGGAAGAAATGCCAAGCGAGAAGGGCGACAATCCAGCCACTTGTTCGGACTTCGTGTGCTCCGTACTCTATTTAGTCAGGTACTGGTTCACACGACGCAGTCATGGCCATCCATCCCATCACCGACGACGACGACGACGACAATACAGTGGCAGCATGCAGCCGCTCAGTGGGACCGAGACGACTGCGCTGGCGAGCATCTCCTTTGCATGCCTTACCGTTCTCGTCAGTTCTTGGCGCAATGACGGCGAGCCTCTCTACGCGTCGTTAGCCATCAGTGGCCTCGCATATGCCTTCACGTATTGCACCATCCGGTGGACAGGAGATGTCTTCATCAAGCAAGGCTTTGGCGGGGATGACAGGTCGAAGAAGCACCGGCCCAGACTGTAGGGAACGCCTTGTTTTTGTTTCTGTTTTCAACTATTTGCATTTACATACGCCTGCTGACAATGCTGTAGTCCGGAAATGATGGGGCTGGTGTGTGGGCTGGTATACCTCCTGACCCTCATCTTCTTCCTTCCATTCGCTTTCAGGCGCGCGTTCGTGGAAGTGACGTCCGATGCCTGGAACAAGGAGCGCACGCTCGAAGCACAGCAGATTGAGACAGGACGTTTTCTCCACAAGTTCCCGCTGGAAAAGGTTTGTCAGAGGACTATCCCTCATTAATGCAGTGCGACGCAGCTAACCGGCTAATTAGCTCGCCTCCTATGGCTTTGCATACAGCACGTTGGCATCCGTCATCATTCTGGGGATCTTGGACGACACTTTCGACATGAGATGGCGACACAAGTTCTTCATCCCGGCGTTTGCAGCACTGCCAATGCTGGGTCTGTACTTTGTGGACTTTGGCGTGACCCATGTCGTGGTACCTCTTCCCCTACGTGGCTATCTCGGGGAGCTGGTCGATCTTGGTGCGATATATTACGCCTACATGGCAGCTATATCCATCTTCTGTCCCAACAGTATCAACATACTGGCGGGAGTCAATGGGATCGAAGTCGGTCAGTCACTCGTTATTGCAATGTTGATTGCGTTGAACGATGTGCTGTACCTGTTACCGACGGTCCAGCAACCACACCCGGCGGCAGAGTCACATCTGTTTAGCATCTACTTACTGTTGCCGTTCGTGGGAGTGTCACTTGCATTGTTGAAACACAACTGGTTTCCCGCCCAGGTGTTTGTAGGAGACACTTACTGTTACTTTGCCGGAATGGTGTTCGCGGTAGTGGGCATCCTTGGACACTTTAGCAAGACCTTGCTGCTGTTGTTCATTCCGCAGGTCTTCAACTTTGTGTACTCGGCTCCGCAGCTGTTCAAGCTCGTTCCGTGTCCGCGCCACAGAATGCCCCGTTTTAACGCGCGCACCGGGCTCCTGGAACCATCAACAGCACATCCTGCTGAAGATGGATGGAAGGACATGAGACCCATCGTCGGCGAGGTGCTCAAAGTGCTGCACCAGGTCAAGCTCGTTCGTGTGGCGGTGGACGAGACCGGGAAGGTGATCGAGACCAGCAATCTCACGCTTCTCAACCTTTGGCTGGTGTGGAGGGGCCCTCTGCGCGAAGACCGGCTCGCTCTCGAAGTGCTGGCAATGCAGACGGTGTGTGGGCTGGTGGCCCTATGGACGCGGCACTTCTTCGCGCGGATGCTCTTCGCCATGGATAACAGGTAACCATCATCATCATCATCCTCATCATCCTCATCCTCGGCTGTGAGGAGCGGCATCTGGACCAGAGCCACCTTGCGTCGAGACTTGCCCTCTGGCCCGACGGAACCATGGGATAGATAGATCCTTCAGAGCAGTTGTACCAACCCGTCGGCGGCTCGAGATGCGCCAGTTCGCGTGGTGGATGTGCGACACACATGGCCGGCCAGCATGCGGCGGCAGCTCACTCGACGTCTGGACGCGCCGCAATCCACCAGTTGTATGATTTGTTTCTGCAGCTGCACACGCTTCATCTCTTCCTCTTCACCCGCTGCTGCAGCACGACCCCAAACCAGACGGGTCACCAAGCGCCCTTGTTGTCAAACTGAAACATGACCCTTGTCTGTCGCTAGCGGGCGCTGCAGCGGGCGGGCCGCCGTGCATAACTGCAGGAACGAAATCTGAATCCGCGTCGCCCGCGTGCTTTGATTGTTTGATTGTTCCAGGTTGTTACTGCGGCACAGACTCACAGACTCTCTCTCTCACACACTCACAGTGTAGGCGTCCTACTACTAGGAGGTACCTTAGCTCCTCCGTTCTTCATCACCTCCGCCCATCACCGACCAGTCACGACTCACCAATCACCAGTCACCAGTCACCCGTCACCAGTCACCAGTCCGTTGCAGAGAACAACCCCTTGTTCGCCCGCACCCGCATCGCCGCCCTTTCATCATCCCTGGCATGCCACACGGTATCGACGCAGCGGCTGTCGACTTTTGATTGCACGCAACACAAGGGGACGCGCGAGTGGGGCTACCGCCAACTGCACTGCTGCGAGGTGCGCCGTCGTGCTCATCAGGGCTCACTGTTGGTCTTGGTCTGGTCTGGTCTGGCTCAATGCCTTGGCTGAGTCTCCCGCACTACTCTCGGACGCACCGGGCTCGTGGCGTCGGCCTAGCTCTCTAAGTACCGTCTCTTCGCACACCTCCTCCTGCTGTCGTGGTGTCTTCCTTTCTGGTCCCATATGCCCTCCTTTGCCTAGACACCATCGACTCCGTCTCTGAGAGACCTGGCCTGGTGCTATCACACTCCTTCAACCACTACCACCATCAACCACACTCACTTCCACCCCCACCACTCCCCTCCCATCACACTCATTCAAAAAGGCTCGCTCTCGTCGACTCGTCCCTTCCTTTGGAACACATTAAACCTCTCAACCGTTCTTTTCTTGAGCATTGGCCAGCAGCTTCGACAGCACCGGCATTCCCTTCTTGGCCATCACGGGCACCCACCCACCCACCCACCATAGTAACAGCAACAGCATCAGGAACAGCAGCAGCAGCAGCACCCAAGAAATACAACAGAACATACAACAGTCTTTGAATCGACACAGGATTCGCCATCATGCTTCTTCCATTCTCCCTTTTCGCCCTTCTCTCGGCCCTGGCCGTACGGACTGCGTCCGCTGCCACCGTCATGGCGCATATGATGGTCATGAACACGTATGCCTACGACGTGGACATGTGGGAGACAGACATGGCTGCTGCCCAGGCCATCGGTATCGACGGCTTTGCCTTGAACTGGACCCCTCCTAACTGCCAGGACGATCAAAGCTGGGCCATTGATCGCATCGACGATGCATTCACAGCTGCCGAGAACGTGGGCTTCAAGCTCATGTACTCGTTCGATATGAGCTACACGGAATGCAAAGTCTACTGGAACACGACCTTCATGCAGACCATGATCACCAAGTACGCCGGCAGCCCCGCCACATACCGCTGGAACAGCAACATCTTGGTTTCGACATACGGTGGCGACCAAGTCCACCAGTACGGCAATGCTTTCTTCCAGACTCTCAAGACCAACATGAAGTACTGGAACAATGCCATCACTCTTGCGCCTGCTCTCACGACATACTCGATGTCCGGCTACACTTCACCTACGTCCGCCGCTGCCAAGCTGATCTCCGACTATCCCTCGGTCGACGGATACTTCAACTGGCAAGCTTGGCCACTCGATACCGATACCAACATCACCGCCACACCTGACCAAGCGTTCCAGTCCGCACTGAAGAAAGCCGGCAAGACAGGACCGTACATTATGGGTAAGTCAGGTGACGGGCATTAGGAATGGACAGGTGGCTAACTGAAGCGGCAGCTGTGTCTCCATGGCAGTACAAGGATCTGGACAATGGCAATCCCCTCGATGCCTGGGTCGCATACAGTGACACTCTCTTTCCCCAGCGCTTTGCGCAGATCACCAGCGACGACGAAGTCCAGCCAGACATCATTGAGATTCTCACGTGGAACGACTTCTGCGAGTCGCACTACATTCGCGATCTTCCTTCGCAAGACATCAATGCCAAAGACTATGTCGAGCTCGGAAACATGGGTGCATATGTGTGGGGCCAGGACCATGCTCCCTGGCGCATCATTGCCAAGTACTACATCAACTGGTGGAAGACGGGCAGCCCTCCTGCCATTACTGAGGATCAAGTGGTGTTCTGGCATCGCATTCACCCCAAGGCCACCATCTGCGAAGGCGGATCCTCGACCGGCATTCGTAACAACAAGTATCCGAATGACGCAGTCTTTGCTTGGGCTCTTGTCAAGGACGCTGCCACCATCTCCATGTCAGTGGGCAGTAACAAGTACTGGACATTCTCGGCCGACAACTCGGGGCCTTCTATGGGCATGGTACCATTTCCGCCGTACGTCTCCGGTACTGGTGTCAAGCCAGAAGTGTCCATCATGCGCGGCGGAAAGGTGGTAGCAGTGTCCGACAGCTCAGTCGCCATCTCGGCGAATTGTGCTTACCAAAACTTCAACCCTGTGGTGAACCTGGTCAGCGTTGGCACCAGGTAAGTCTGGAGAGGATTTCGCGCACGTGTCTCGAAACAGTCACACTGACCGGCCAGCAGTACATCCGCGGCCTGAAAGCGACTTTTTATTTTCTCGAAAACGCGCAACAATTGACTACGTTGCCTCATTTTTGCATTAGCCTGGCGCTCTTTACGTTGGAATGTACGACCCTCATGCGCTCAAGGAAGAACGATAGAGTCTAAATTAGCGACGCTTTTTTGTTTGGCATGGAATGGGTGCTGTTGGTGGGACCGGCATGACTATTCGAAAGGATGGTCTGGCCTCGGCATTTTCATTCTACTTCTTGCTGTACAGCAATTGACAGAGGTATCAACTGATTACTTCTTGCTCTCTTCTCTTCTCTTTTCTTCTCTTCTCTTTCTCTTTCTCTTCGCCAAGTACTACAAGTATGTATCTCCTACTACATACATTACCTCCTACCACCAGTTACCTTATGACATCGTTCTTCAATTCGGTCATGCCCGGCCCCCACCACGGTTTCACGCGTCCCAAATTCTTTTCGTGAGAGGTGTCTTCACGGACCAGCAGGCCAGCTGCTTGCTGCCTGCCTCTTCTTTGTACCTCTCACTTTCGATCTTCGTGTAACTACATGTACCTCTAGACATCGAGAAACCAAACCTGCCATCGTCAGCCCGTCAGACCGTCAGACGTCAGCCAGCCCAAATTTTCCCCCAGCATGACACACACACACACACACCCATGACTGAGGTGATTGATGATGTCTCTGATCATGTCCTGTCCGTGGTAGCTACCTGCTCACGCGCATGAAATACATAACCCATGTACTTAGGAGGTACTGCATCAGGCGTTACTGGTCAGGTGGGAGGGTTGGTAGGGTACCTACCTAGGTAGGCTAGGTACTTTTTCTTCTTCTTCTTGTTCTTCTTCTGCGATCGTACTTGCCGCAACATCGGATTCTTTGTATAAGTAGGTGCCCAGGTAGAGATTGTTTCATCGATAAGAGAGGAAAGGAAGGACGGACCGGACCTGATCTGATCCTCTTGGCTGCCTGTGATGGGATGTGATATAATTTCCTCGTGTATTAAGTTACACATAGGTAGCTCAGCTCCTAGCTACTTGTATCCCATCCCATCTCGTATCCTAGGTAGGTATCTCCCTCAGGTAAGGTATGTATCATTGTATTCATGATTACAGCCAAGAAAAGAGCGATTTTTTTTTATATTTTCCGCGAATTTAATTTCAAAGTTCACATGTACATATACCTTCATATGCTCCCACCATGCCAAGAAGGCTCATCAGCGGCTAAAAGTGTATGTACGTGTAATGTGTAGCTGGTAGAGGGTGGATGGGTGGGTCTTGCACTAGGTACTGATTACTAAGGTAGGTAGGTAAGTAACTTCGGTACGGAACCGCGAGGATAAGATATCGGCTTTGATGGAGATGCCGCGGAAAGGAGAGAGAGATAGAGAGAGAGAGGCGGGGAGAGGGAGGTTGAGAGAGGTTGAGAGAAAAAAGGCAAAAGGTGTGGAAAAAAAGGTAAAAAGGTAAAAAAGCTATGGGGAATTGTATTGCACCGAGATGGTCCACCGGGCCGGGCAACTAAAAATAAGGTAGCTGATAGATAGGCAGATGGATTGGATTACCTATTGATCTTGTGTTGATTTGGGGAATTTATATTTGAACCGACTTCATGGGACCGGGACAGTTTTGCTTTGATCTTTTCTTGTTTTTGTCTTCCAGTCTGGATATTTCTTGTTCTTCTTCTTTCTCATCATCTTTTTGGACTGCAATATAGATCCCTATATTTATATATCAAATCATGGCTCCTGCAGCATTGACGACTACGCAGCATGACGAGTCCACCATTAGCATCATGAGCAAGACAATTCAAGGCTATGAACAACAACAGAAGAAGCAAAATCAAGACAATAATCACAACGATGCAGTTTCCACCACAACAACAACAACGAAGCAAGCAGAGAAGAAGAAGAAAACTCCCCTCGAAATGATCAGTCAAGGCACCTGTCTCCCGGGAATCCCCACCTTTGTTTCCTTTGCTCAACATCGCCAATGGATGCTCGAACACATGGCACTGGCCTTTCGCGTCTTCGCTCGCAAAGGCTACTGTGAAGGAATGTCCGGCCACATTTCCGTGAGAGATCCGGAGAATGTTCATACTTTTTGGTGAGTTACCTACCTGACCTTACTTACCAAACAGGGTAGTGAGTGTTCCATACCTACACAACAGTACCTTAGTAAAATGCAACACATACACGTACGATAGGCTACCAAAATTGAAATAGCCGCTAACGTGAAAAAAAAGGACAAACCCCCTCGGCCGCCACTTCGGCCTACTCAAAGCCAGTGACATGATCCTCGTGGATTACGACGGGAATGCCATCGGAGGGAACATGAGCCGACCGGCAAACGCGGCAGGTTTTCTGATTCATTCCGCTGTGCACAAAGCTCGTCCGGATGTGGTGGCCGCCTGTCATACACATAGTCCTGCGGGGAAGGCGTGGAGTGCGTTTGCGAGACCGTTGGAGATGTTGAATCAGGATGTGACGTACTTTTATGGGGAGGCACAGGCCGTTTATGAGGTGCGTTTCTTTCTTTTCCCCTCTTTCTGGTTTGGTTGAAGAGGGAGAGAGAGAAGTAGAGGGGGTTTTTCCGTTTCAATTGCTGATCGGTTCCTATAGGACTTTGGAGGGGTGGTCTTCACAGAAGAAGAAGGTCAGAAATTGGCTGCTGCTCTGGGTCCTCGGGGCAAGGGCATGATTTTGAGAAATCATGGACTGCTCACAGTCGGCAGTACAGTGGATGAAGCGGCATATATGTACACACTGATGGAGAGATCCTGCGAGGTCCAACTGCAAGTGGAGGCTGCTGCTGCCAATGGCATCCCGAAGATCTACGTGCCCGAGGAGAGTGCCAAGTATACGTTTGAGATGGCCAGTGATCCCGAAACACTCTATTGCGAGTTTCAACCAGATTTGGAGTATGAGATGGAGATGTGCAACGGCGCGTATGCAAAATGAGCGGAATGCAGCATGCCTTTTTTTTGAATATTTTTTTGGAGTCCTAACATTTCATGATTCGTTCGTCCCGTTTCGCCCAACGAGACGTCTCTGGCCAGCAATCCTCGTGGGCCTCATCGCGTGTGGCAGCTACCAGGTCCGCCTCGACGTGGGCCACGCCGCCGTTCATGCCCAGGCTCTCGGAAGGTGTCAGTACCCAATGAACAGCCGCATCTAGACCACGTCTCCTCGGATGTACTAGAATACATGTACCTCCACTTCATAAACTGCGGATGAAGAAGGACTGACAGTGCGTGACGAAGTCAGTTTTGACGAGACAGTTGCTTTAGGTTCGAGCCGAGCCAATGCCAGAGCTCGGTGAAGAACTGGGACAGGGTACGTTGGACAGCTGCGAACGGTCAGACCTTGTCACCAACCTTACTCACCTTGTCGCGCTTGTCCTGCTTGGTCCCCAGTATTCTGCTTGGAAATCATCTCCCAGAAGCCGAGGCATCGGAAGGCAAGGAAGTCATCCCTGAATCGGAACTTGTGGTTGCTTCGGCTTGTGCCTCGAGTCATCCTCCCTGTGGATATGGTATGGACCCCGTCGGCCTACATCGTATAGGCGCAGACTTGGCATATGATTTGTGCATTCTACGCTGCCGAGGTGAAGATGCGCAAGCTAGTGCTCGGCAGCTGGCAACTGCGATCGGTTAAGAGATCTGGCAACAATGGGGCGCAGGTCCGATGTAGAACAGGTGATTCAAATGATCTGGTAGAAGCCCTTCTGGGAGGAAAAAACAACAAGATTTCATGTCTACCGTGCTACACCTTGGTCCACAATGGCCGCGGGAGCACACTATGCGTTAAGCTCGGTCGACGGGTTATAGGATCGACCTTTAGCCCCACATATGCCTCACGTCGTGCTGGACTCCCCGTGGTAACAGACCAAGTAGAGAGACCATACTGGCAGGGTCAGCACCTCATGCCGCATCCAGGAATGAAATACAGCACTTACATATTGCGCAATGGAGTGGACCAAGTAACGACCGAAAGCGGCTCCATTCTCGTCAACGAGACTTTGGAAAACCAGCTTGTCCTTGCGAAGATGCCTCGCCTCCTTCTCCTTGCGCTGGTCGTCGGACATGGCACCGTTGCGGCCCACGAAGACAATCTCGTCGTCCGAACTGTCAGGCTCAATGAGACCTTCACTCTCCAGCTCGCGCTGTTTCTGTTCCCACTGACAGACGAACATGCGGACTTCTTCTTCGAGTCCCTGAAGCAGGTTCTTCGCGCCGCGCGATTTCTTGAGCTTCGCCCGCAGTTCCGACGTGACCTGCGCCGCCACAGCTTCCTCTCTACTCGCAGGCGCCTTTGCTGCTGCAGCTCGTTGCTGGCGCTCTTGTGTCTTTCGACTGTATTCAGCATCCCACAGCGGGGCCAAGAAGTACGGTACTTTCTGCACGGTGTGCGTGGGAGTGGGCTGCCAATCACTGGGCAGTGGTGGCTCCGCGTGGGGATTATTCAGTAACCTATCATTCTCCCATCGGTGTCTCCTTCTACTGCCCTCTTTCCCCTTCAGAAGCGCTTCACGCCGCTTGACGCTATCACGCCTGATTGGTTCGCGCTTCTTGTAGACAGTGTGAACAGCCTCGCGTCTCGGTTTGGGATGGTCTTCGCGAAGGGCTTGCTCGTCGAGCGGAATCTCAATGGTGACGCGTGGTGCATGGGATGGTGGGCTCGAAATCGATGTTGCAGCGAGAGCATCTGTAGCCTGGGACAGAGAAACAGTCCATGCTTCTACGCGTTCGATGGGATCGGAAGGTGGCGAGGAGGCGCTCGCGAGCTCAGGATGGATGGCCATGGTTCTGAGCAATTGGCTCGATTCAACAGGTACCTGTAGGTATCCTGTTACAGGTATTCTTCGCAACAACGATATCGAGGATGTGGTGCGCGACGCGGGCAGGGAGGCACTGAAGCAGGGGCAGGAGCCGGGACCGTCATGTATGTGTGATGAGAACACTTGATGATGATGATACTGATACGCGGCCGATATGCGCCGGTACGATCATAGGAGGTACAATAGGAGGTACCTTATTGTTGGAACCACACACCACACTAGTGCCCAATTGAGAAGATTGATGGAATACCAATCAATAAGTGGATTAATTGAGGTCCGAGGTCTGACCTCTCAAGAAGAGAAAAGAGGGGGGGTGGGTATCCCCAACTCTACATACATATGCTAAGGAATCAGTAGCCCCTGTTATCTCATATGACTTATGTCACATAATGCCAGGGCACCCATGTCCTTCTGTCCAAACACACCTCCCTCAGCTTGATTACATAAGAAAAGCTGAAATACCAGACATAGTGACCGTCCATCTCAATCTAATAATCAACCATGTCCATATCCTTACTTACCTGAGCCCCAGGCTTGTCCTGAATGACTGGAATGACCCCTTGGGGAGGTTCTTTGTGAAGCTATCAGCTCGTTGCTTGGCAGTACCAATCCATTCAACGGTCAATCTTCCTGCCATTGTTTCCTGTCTTACCCAGTGTTGGTGGATATCAACGTGTCTCAAAGCCGTATTGAGAGATCCATGCTTGTAATTGGCGATGTCCACTGCACGTTGGTTGTCACAGAAAACCTTGGTTCCACCTATGGTTCCATCCTTGACAGGTTCCCCAGATGGCTCATTTCCAGGTGGAAATACCTTGTCAAATTCCGAGAAAAGTCGAGTCCACCAGTACCCATTACCCGCAATTGATGAGAGTGCCAACAACTCTGCCTCTGCGGTTGATTTGGTGACTGTCTTCTGCTTAGTTGCTTGCCAATCAATAGCCCCACTATACATCATCATCAAGAATCCCTGTAAACTCTTCCTATCCGGGTTGTCACCAAATAAAGCATCCACATACAGCTCCATCTTGGGCTTGTCCCTATAGAAGTGCAACTTTATGTCCTTAGTACTATAGAGGTAGGCAATCAGGTGATTGGCAGCTTCCATATAAGCTTGGCTTGGATTCTTCAGAAATTGAGAAAGAGTAGCATATGCCTTTGCCACATCCGGCCTTACCAAAACAGCTACATAACCAATTGAACTAACCTTCATCTGATATCCTTTGATGAAGTCAGGCCTGGCTGTATCAGTAGCAGGTTCCAGGTTTCTAGTAGGAAGTGGTATATCTGGGAATCGAGTCCTCTCATAAACACCAAATTTGATACTAATCTTTGTTAGGTAGGCAGACTGGCACATGGTCAGGGTTTCCTAGTCTGGTGATTCCAGGACTTCTGTGCCCAGAAAGAAGGATAGCTCTTTCTGAGTAACCTCAAAGTTAGAAAGCAGGTACTGGTTGAACAGGATAGCTTGATCCTCCCTGTCCCTCTCATAAATCAACCTGATATTATCCACATAGAATATTATGAGCAGGTAGAGATCCATGTTCACCATCAGACAGTCAATTCTAGGAACCAGCTCAAAGCCATAGTCTTCTATCCTTATAACAAACAGGTCATACTATAGGCGAGGTAATTCAGCCAATCTATAGAGTGCTTTCTCAAGGATAAAGCAGGTATCTGGTCCAAATCCATACTCCTCCATCCCTTCAGGGATTGAACAATACATAGTATAAGGAATAGTGGCATTTGGGAAGGCATTCACTACATCCTATTGCCTAGTCTTCAACCTCCTTGCAAAAGCCAGGGCAGTAATGGCCCTAAATACCTTATACCCCAAAGTAGCAGCATAGGTTTTATAAGTTGATGGCAATTGAAGATCCCCACGGATACAAAGCCTGGCCTTATACCTAAGAATCTCACCAGTTGAGGGGTCTGTCTTGTAGGTAAATACCCAGACCAATAGTACTTTGTAGCCCTTGTAACCAAAGAATACCCTAAATGTCCTCTTGCCTATAAGCTTTCCAGCTTTATCAAATGCTACTTGCCTGAACTGTTGGTAATAGACATGCCTTTCCATCTCTTTCCAGTTGGCAGGGGGTGATAGTGAACTCGTTACTTGATAAGGATCCTTGAGGTTGGGTAGAGTGTAGGCTTGGAGTGAAGCTGCAGCAGCAGAACTCAGTTCATCTAACCGTCCAATTCCATGGTCGATCCATCGTCCATGGTTGTCCACACTGTACCAATGGGTACTTTCTTCCACCTCCCCATCTGAGGCAGGGTGCTAATAAGAGACCGAAAAAGCGGGTGTTCCCGGTGAGGCCCCCGGGGCCTGACCAACTTGACCTTGGTTGGCAGCCACATTGTCTTCGTCTCTGGCGGGTGTCTCCGGCGGCGTTGGGTATAATAATTCCTATTCTGGCATCTCACCTCCCTGCTGTTCACTACCTTAAGGTTGGACAGCAAAAGTCGGAATATTTGTAGCCAGAAAGGGGTCATCCATGCCCTTACTTGTTGATTCCTCAGGCATTGAGATTGAATCAATCACAGTCTGGTGAATAGCAGCAGGAACCAGTTCCCCCAAGGTTTGTCCATTGATATCCAGAGGATTGTACCTCTCATTATCCTTAAACACCACATCTCTTGTCCTGATTACCTTATTAAGTAAAGGAATCCAGATCCAAAAAATATTGGTGGAGGCATACCCAATCAGGTACCCAATATGAGCTCTCTCTTCTATCTTGTCTCTCTTAGCAATGTCTCTACGGAGAGCGAAGGCCTTGCAACCAATAGGGTAGAGATAGCTAAGGAAGGGCTTCTTAGTTGTGACTTTCTCAAATGGAGTTATCCAATTGAGTTTGGCAGTAGGGGTCCTATTAAGTAGGTAAACAGCTGAATCCATAAGCTATGGCCAAAGGTTCTTAGGCAAATGGCTATCAATCCTGAGAGTCCTGGATTTGGTAACAATTTCTCTTCCAGCAACCTCACTTGCTCTATTCTAGGCAGGGGTATCAGCAGCAGTGGGCAAAGTAGTGATACCTAACCTGGATATGGCTTTTCTAGCATCCTTCCCAATAGTAGCCTCTATATTAGAGCGGACCAGGATGGTTTGAGCACCAAATGACACTTCCATCCTTTTAAAGTGTCCTCCAAACTTGGCAACTGCTTGTGGCTTGGTTGCCACAGGTTTACCTACATAATAGCCCTCCTGGTCATAGTACTAGTGGCTGTAAAACTTGAAGACCAATCCATTTGGTCTAGGGAGAGAAGGGGTCATATCAATAAGATCCCATGAACAGACAGCCATCTTGGCATTCTCTGCCTCAGGCAGCACCTCTCTGTGCTTGTCCTTCCTTCTCGAAATCACTGCTTTGGCCTTGGCCAGCAAGCAGGTATCACAATTGACACTGTTTAGAGTCTCCTTCTTAGACTCAATTACCTAGCAACCCTTAGATGCAGGTTCCAGGTTCTCAATAGCCCTCACAGATAGATAGCCCAGCAACTGATGCCACTGATTGGCCGTTGCTGTCAAAGGTAGAAGTGGTTTATAACTGGATTGTGCAGCAGCAACAGATCCAGCAGGTGACGTTGAGGCAGGTAAGGTTGATTTCCCCGCATTCTCAGAGTGTGGGGTGCATACTGACTTCACCTCCTCAATTCCAGGGGTTCTAGATAAAACAGGAATTCCAGTGGTCCCAGCAACACTTCTTGTTGCAGGCAATCGTTCAATAATCCAGTAACCATGTCTATCGTCACTGTGTTCAGGGGTAAGGCATGCCCAAAGCCTGGGCTCCTTATATGCTTGGCCAGTAATCAACTTGTCTGGCCAGTTTCTAGTATTATGGTAAATACCCTTCTTGTTAAGGATCTGCAGTAAGACCAAACTTGTGAAGAATCCCGGAATAAGCCTTGCCTTGAGAAGAGTGAGCTTCCTGGTAACTCTATTACCTATATCCAGATTGATGGTAGCATCAACAATTGCCTCAGGTTGGTACCTCTTGTCCCCAGATATCACTATATCAGAGGAGGTTGGTAACTCAGATCTGACGATCCTTGCCCTTATGGATTCGTTGATAATGTGCATATTGGCACCACTATCAAGAATCACTGCGTTGTAGAGCCGGGTATAACCAATTAATCCAACAGATGCCTCAGGGGTCGATTCCAGGGTAGCAGCAGCAGCAGTGTCCTCGAGTTCTGCGGCTATACCTAACTTGTTCTTGGCTTCTTTGTCCTTCGACCCTTGACCTTGAGCAGCGTTGTAAGCTTGAATTGCTTTGTCCACTCTCTCTTTCAGGTTCTTGTCCTCCTTGAATCTCTTCTCAATCTTCTTCTTTGTATCATCTCTTAGCTTCCATGCCTCAGGCCTCGGGTACTCGGCATTGAGGTAGTAGCATTCCTTCCACATGTGGTTCCTACTACAGAGACATGGTTTGCTTAGTCTTGAAGATGAGGATCGGTTTGAGGACGAAGATGATTCGGTTGCAGCGGCGGTTGAGATACTGGCGACGGTGGTTCTGTGCTTGCTCTTGAATTTGGTGTCTCCATTGTACTGAAAGTAGGACTGCCAGGCTCTCAATTCTGAATGGAGAGTTGTCACCTCCCTATTATTCTGCTTATCAAGCAGCCTCCCTGTCCTTGTGGCCATATAGTCTCCATACATTAGAGCCATAGAAGACAACCATGCTTAGGTGGATTCATTGTCTGCTTGTATACCAACAGCATCTCTCTTGCTATACCAAGTAAACCAAAGGTGCATATAGTCATGAATAGACTTTCTATATAGTAGGTAAGAAAGGGTTTCCAACTCTTTCTTCAATAACTGAGTAGCAGCAAGGGTGTTGGGCTTGGTGTATTCTGAGAGCTTCTTAAGTTTCTCTCTCAGAGTCTTGCAGTTGATTACCCTATGCTGGAGGTCTGGAGACAGAGACTGGTTAATTATTGATAAGATCCTCTGATACCCCTTTTGCTTAAGTTCCTATGCCTCCTTGTTACACCTATGCTTGAACTGAGCAAGGCTGAGAGCTATTGGTGTAACGTCATCAGGAAGGGAGTTAAAATCAAAGACTAGTTGTCTTCTGGACTGAATAGGGGCTTCTGGGTTTGGTTCATCAACTCCTGGGTTGATATCATCCCATATCTGGAGGGCCTCTGCCTCGTTCTCAATGTGGGTGATCCACACATTCCAGTCCTGCCAGGTGCGCAGCTTGGCAATCGACGTCGTCGTTGATAATGAGGGTTCCGGTGAATCAGCCATAGTGTCTTCGTTGAATTCGTCAAACCACTCTTAATGCCCAGGACACGAGCCACTAGGTGTTTCTTCAACCTCTTGAAACTCAGGACTCGGGGATCGGTCGATTGTAAGCTGATCTAATGGGCTCGGGCTTTCTTCTCTTCTTCTGGATGAACGGGTTTGGGCCGGCATAAAGTGATAGTGTGCGGTCCTCGGGTTTTCTTGATACAGCGGATTTTGATCAATCTCAGGTGATTCCGGGAGATATCCAGTAACCAATTGATTCCTTTGATTAATCAAGCAGAGCTAGCCGGGCTCATAACTGTTGGAACCACACACCACACTAGTGCCCAATTGAGAAGATTGATAGAATACCAATCAATAAGTGGATTAATTGAGGTCCGAGGTCTGACCTCTCAAGAAGAGAAAAGAGGGGGGGTGGGTATCCCCAACTCTATATACATATGCTAAGGAATCAGTGGCCCCTGTTATCTCATATAACTCATGTCACATGATGCCAGGGCACCCATGTCCTTCTGTCCAAACACTTATGTACCTCTGATAAGGTATGTACCGAGCTCTAGATTGCCGAGGGCTCGGCCAATCAAAGCAGCACGTTGAAGACGACTCCTCGGGTGGCCTTCCCCCTCTCCCTCTCGCCTTATGAGAACATAACAAGGAGGTATATAATCAATTATTGTGAGCGCCGTACCTTCTGGGCGTATGGGACGAAGCCTATCTAGGTATCTCCTAGCCATAGATAGCAGTACGCCTACTGTCCCGAGAACTGCCTGGTCTATCGTGTGCGTGGAGGTGGCGCCCGACGGTTTGCAGTGCAGATCTGCGCCCTAAAAACCACCAACTCGACTTCCATGTGGAGGACATGCGATGCGATCACCCATGCCGCAGTGACATGCTATGGGAGTTTGCGCATACCGTACATGTACCCACACCCATACTCATGTGCCATTCCTGCCATTTGACACTCGATCACTTCAGGTGCGGCCCACGACGCTAACGAGCGACTTTGTCGGTTCCAATTGAGATTGTTGCGCAGTGGCAGAGACACACGCGTCTTGCTTGCGCAGACGTTGGACGCCTCGCCTCATCGCGTGTGCGAATACGCAGCCGGGCGGCATCAAGGACTCGTCAATATCCACGGGGCTGATACAGGAAGCCCCGGCCTCATCTATCTGATGCGAGCGCCGCACTTAGAGTGAAAGCGCCCACCTCCATACAAGCAGGTTTGCGGTGCCAAAGCATTGCAGTCGAGCGTCATAAAGGCTCAGCGGCAACACAATGGAGCGTCCAGTTCAGCTTGACGAGCCGCGGCCTCTCGTTGCGGACACACTCCCGTCATCAAAGACTGTGGACTTTGGTAATGTGCCTATGTGCAGTGTCTGATCCAGCGATAAGATGGCAGCCCTACTGCTCATGCCACCTACAAGGCCTGCATTATCACTCTGTGGCTACTGAGAGCATGGTCTCGGTCTGATATGCATCCCTGAATGCCGCTCCAGGGAGTATAATTGCAGGTAGAGCCGAGTTGCACCAACTTGATTGCGCACTTGGCCTGTTGCTAAGCTGCTGACCACAACAGGCAGGATAGTGAGGCCTGGTACAGGACTCTCCTGTGATGGGAAGTTCTGCCTTTTTCTCGGCTTTCTGTCCACTCAATCAACGGCCGGACGGCGGGTAGGAGCTCTCGTGCTTGAACATTAACATGAGATAGTGCGGATACCCACGCGAGCCACACGTCCTCCGTCAGTCGAGTCGATGTTTTCGCTGCTGTATTTCGAAAACGAATCAAGCTCACACGGAAGCAAGTGCGCGGTCGCTTCTCATTCTGCAGACCGCTCTTGCCTTGAAATTTCGCGAGGATGCGCACTGCTCGATTCTTGCTGCTGAGGCGTCATTGCGATCTCCGTCTGACGAAGAGAAGAACACGAGTACATTATGCTGCCAGCGTCGCCAGTTTCGCGGCCTACACGTGGCAAGGGTGCAGCCAATGCTGCCCCGGGCTTCTTCCACACTCCAGTGACTCCACAAGCCTCAAGGAAGCCCATAGAAGGGACGTTGAAGTCGTCCGGAGTCGACGAGGGTGGAGAGGGTGGCAGACTGCTGACTACTACTACTGCTGACTGCCCGGCAATACATGCAGTTATCGTCCAGGAACTCTCAGGCACGTGCTCGATGTCTCATGCAGCTCGAGCACAGGCAAGCGGGGTCGCCATACGCACGCACCAATAGCCAGCCGTTGTCTACTAGGCTTTCGAGAGAGGGAGGTCCGAGCATGCCCATCAGAAGCGTTCTGATCATCTTGTGGCCTATGCGGGCTACGGGAGCCTCTTTTGCGTGCTCGACAGCCTCCGAGCCCCAGACACCATGTGGAGTGGTCTCAGTGGTGGACGAACTTACCTCTCATAAGTTTTCTGCGCTCGAGCTGTGGAGGCCTCCATGTCACCTGTGCAAGAAGAGTCGTGGAGTACTGGATCTGGATGTGTGCCGGGGGAGCAAGGCAGGCATATTTTGGGTGAGCTGAAACATTGGAAGCACTTGACGCGACGATTAATAAAGTTTGCACGCTACCGCTGAGTTTGATTTCGGATCCATTGCACTGGGTCGCCGACAGCATATCCGATCGAGATGGGCAGACACTGCTTTCCAAGTAGGAGAAGCTTATAGTGACCGCAGTTCCCTCCCATCACGCCTCACTGCTCGGTCTGCTCCGTAGGTATGTCTATGGAAGTGCTGTCACGCCCGATACGTTGCATTCGAGACGCAACGCCGCCATGCACTGCAGCTGCGCTTCGAAGCCATGACGATGCGTAGGGACACCACCATTCCAGTCCTGTCGCCAGCTCTCATGCTTGCGCAGACTGTTGTGTGACACGTCAGACGATCGCGCAAGCCGAATTGCGACCAATGGACACGATGCTCTGCTCAGAGCTCGAAGGCATGTTTGTCGATCATCACACTCTCTCTCGCGACGCCATCACCAGGCGTAGGAAATCTGGAGGCCGACACAACCAATGCCGAGCGGTTCTGGTCGCGGCTGGTCTCGCAATATATCAAGGATCCCAAGTCGCCGAAGCAGCGAGCAGACCGGCGCGGTGCGCACAGAGAGAGCGAGAAGGATCACGAGACCGGCACGGCAGGGGCTCGTTGCCGCAGGCGAACGAGATTGGTCAACGCCGTCGGCGCGCCTTTCGGCCATACGCGACGTGCCTACACGAATCATCAGCTGCATGACTTTCTGCAATGAAATGTGGTGCTGTAAAAACTGACACATTCAGGTACAGCTTCAACCCGGGCTGATGCAGCTCTCGTCGAGCGCCCTCCAGCAAGTTCTCGTACTGCTCTCGGGGCATCCGGCCGAGAGCAAGGAATGGATACAGTGAAACATCTCTCAGCATCTGCGTGATCAAGTCTCGAGCCTGGATGCCGAGCTGTACGCGATCTTGCAAATTGTCAGTGAGCTAGCGCTGCATGGTACGAGGCTTCCAGCAGAACGGAGACGAACCTGGGTCCCAGTTTCCCACGGGAAGGCGGGAGACGTGGTAGTGCACATCTGTGAAGCCGGCGTTGACCATCAGAGGTTTCAGTTGCGACGCTATCCGAGGGTTCTTTCCCATCTGGAGCAGTTTCTGGCTATACCAATCCCACCACCTGCTCAAGAACGGAGCATCTCGACCACTATCGGACTGAAAAATGGCGTGAAATTCGACCATCTGGAGCCAGCCATTGGGCTTCAACAATGCATACAGCTCGCGAACATACGTCTCCCAACGATTGGCATTGATGCCATCTATGAGCATGCGACTGTTGATGAGGTCGAACGTTTCCGGCCGGAGTCTGTCGCTGCTGGTATCTTGTCTCAGAGGAATGTTCAGGTTCCACCTCTTTCGAATGAAGGACTCGATGCCATCACCGTCCTCATCGTCCTCCTCATCCTCGTCCTCGTCGGAGTTACCTTGCCCGGTGAAGAGGTCGATCCCAACTACCACAGCGTCCGGCCGGTAGCCTAAGAGCTTGTCCACCCACGCGGCCTTACCGTAGCCACAATCGAGGACGTCAGCTTCGTCTAATCTGTGTCCTTCTTGAAGTGGAGGGGGCAGAACGACGCCTTCGAAGCCATCTCCCAGGAGTTTCTGCAAGATCTCGTTGATTTCATCGAAGCGTTGCTCCTCTTCCTGTGACAGTCAGAGCCTGAGTCACAGCCGGGATGCCATATCACATCGCTGCCAGCCAGCAATATTGGGCCGAGCTTACCTCGTCTACCGGGACACAGTGTATGTGGTGTTGTATAGCATAGCGAGGATAGTTCCTCCCGGCGTACTGGAAGATGGCGTTGTTTTCTGGTGGCTGAATGGACATGCTGCTGCTGCTGCTGTTCGTTCTGTCCCAGCTGTGCACTCAGACACCGAATGCTTTGCAGAGCTCCTGGCTGACACGAGATGGGCAAGTTGGGCAGTGTTCTGCTCAGTCCAGCTCGTGCCGCGCCACTGGTCCGCTAACTGAACTCTGATTCTGCAGTCGACGTTGCGTGCAGCGGTACATATCCCAGCAGAGGCTGCAGAGTGGCCGAGATGTACTTGGGAGCATCATTATGCCCATGGCAAATGAGCCAACCACGCCTGTGCACACTTCGACCAGAGCTAATAGAGGTCTGCGCCAGCAGCCGCACGAACGGTGCCGCATGACCAGTGTGACGGTGCTCGTCTAGCTTCCACACTGCAGGTCTATGTCGAACTAGAGACCCGGTGCATGGCGCTGTGTGTATCAGATAGGCCGGGCCATACGGAATCGAGGCCCCCACGATGCATGCAGATACCGAACAGGAAGGGCAAGTCGTAGAGCGGAAAGCGGGAGCTGACGAAAGGGTTCCAGAGCAGACTACTGTGAGGAATTCTGTGAGTCTGTTTGTGACGAGGCTTTCCAGCACGTCGACGGGCATGCCTCCTCGCAAAACTTTGCACATCCCCACCGAGGTTTCATCCAGGAGCGTTGACCGAATGCGGCAAAATCTGATGCAAGGGCGCCTTTTTGACAGCCACCCACTTTCCAGGTAGGCAATTTTGAATTTTCTTTGACATGGGAACGTAAGAAAAAGCCTGGGCATGCAAGAAACTCGTGACACCGCATTATACATTACATACAGTATATACCTGACATACCTGACATTCACATGCTGAATGACAACATTCACTGACAATAGGGAGGGGGGAGGGGAGGGGGGCGTCTGGCCAACGCATGAAGCTGAGCTCGACCCCAGTTCACAGTCCAGTACGTACTACTGATCGGCCAGTATTAGTTTAGTAGGAAGTTAGTAGTTTACCAGCAGACCGTGCCCACCGAACGGACGCCATGGCAGCATGGCTCTCACACGGCGCCTCGTCTATTCTCTTCACCCTGGCGTTTGCCCGCCTGCCTCGCGCCGACCCCCCTCCCTCCCTTTCCCCCCTTTCGCCTTTCGGACTTTACTGACACCGCGACCTGCATCGGCTAAAGTACAGGTGTATGTACCTCGTAGCGTCGTGGATGTGGTGTACCCAGTACACATACGTACGGTGACAACATACGACAGTAGTAGGACGCAGAGGGGAGGTAGGTAGGTGGAGAGGCAGGTAGGTAGTAGGTAGGTAGGTACAGTAGAGAGTAGGTACCTCTCCACAGGCTATTGTTCAATCCAGCAGGCGAGGCGAAGCGTCAGCGCAAAACGGGGAGCCGCTGTCATGGGTCGTCGACCCATTACTGTGTCAAACAATCCGCACCCAACCCATTGTACTGGGATTGAGCTTATCCTCTCTATTCCAACCTTGTTCTTTCTCTCTTTTTCTCTCCCTCTCCCTTTCTCTCTATCCCGTCTCCAACAGCCCCAGTGGCTTAGGCTTATTAGGCTAGCTAGGTGCTCGGCTCCTATACCATAGACTATACATGGGAGGGAGGGAGGGAGGGCGGGCGAGGGGAGGGGGGCCCTTCTTTTAGTAGGTAGCCAGCAGTGTTGTGAAAAAGTTAGAAAAAATTGACGACAACCCTTTTTTTTGCAGCAGGGGGACTGACCGTAGGTATACATACAGCCAGGTGTTGTTTTTGGGGCATCGCTTGGCTCGATCCTGTTTGTTGTTGTTGTTGTTGTTTTTCTTTTTCTTTTTTCAGAAATGTTGCCGCCGCCGCCGCTGATGCTACTGCTGTTGCCGCCGCCGCTGCCGCCGCCGTCGCCGTACGCCGTCGCCGACCGTCAAATACCTACCTACCTACCTTAGGCTACATGTACCTGACCTGCAGAGTTGCTGACTTCACTACCTTGGGTACATACCTTAGTTATGAAACCACTAATGAACACGATGAATGTTGGATTGCCGATCTGGGGCATATAATGATGCATCCCGAGTGCGAAGGGTGTGTGTGTGTGTAACTGTGTATGTGTGTGTCAGACTGGTAGGTAGGGTGAGAGTCTTTTTTTTTATTAACAACCACCTACGCGCTAATTCCTCTCGTACAATGTATGATGTGTCGTTTTCATGTAGGTACAATAGTAAAGGTAATGTAGTATTGATGCGTGTTGCAACCTTTTCTTCTCGTTTCTCTCTCTCTGGCGAAACAATGTTACCCGAGTGAGAGGTGGCGGCTTTTCTGGATATATACCTGTATCTTTTTGTACCTACCTTACCTAGGAGGTAGGTGTGCAGAGACATTCTCTTTCTGTGTTCCACAGCATACCTTCGGAACCATGAACTGGACATTATACATGCTTCAGGAATGTCAGATTCCATGTCATTCATTCATTCATTCATTCATTCATTCATTCATTCATTCATTCATTCATTCATTACGCAATCATGCGGCAGGTCTAGCCGCGCGCTGTGGACTGCATTGTGTGGTAGTATACATGTAGCTCGGCCGACGCTCGTATTGATTGATCAGCAACACGCCAACAAGGGAAGCATCATTCGGATCAGGTACATGAGGTGTAGCTCAATTCGATTCCTGTGGACTCGGACTACACACACACTTTCTTCCTCTCTCTCTCTCTCTCTCTATCTGTGCCATCGAAGAAAGACATTCCAGAGCTCTGAAGAAACGGACGTGACACAGGTTTGCGATTGACTGCATATCATATATAATTCTGCTGCCGTGCAGGGCATCGCTTGACTGCATCCGAACCGACACTCTGGTCCGGCTGAGAAAGCCGGATGCTCGAAGGAGGAGGGTTGGGACGTTATCATTCGCCATCGACATGCATGCCCGTGTAAAGTCCCTGTCAGATGATACCTTAGGATCAATCAGTGGAGGGCAATTAATAATGCAATTGTTTGAGAGCTCCAAAAGCATAGGATGTACATCCTACCTCCTAGCCTTGTTAGTTTCGTGCTTCTAGACCACCACTTCACCACCAATACCATCACCATCACCACACCTTGTCAGCAGGCCAGCATACGCGAGTACGGCTTGGTATACGGTCTCCTTCCCATCCCCGAGCTTGCTAGATCAATCAATTTCCCTTCTTCAATCTCCCATCAACCAGACGTCCAGAAGACAGCTTTGCATTCAACCTTCCAAGCATATCCAGGCCCATGAAGACACTGACAGCCAAATATGGCACATACCTACGGGTTTCCCGATGCAGAAAATCGTTAGCAAACCACTAAAAAGGCCAAAAAGAAAAAAGTGAAAAACAAATAAGAAGAAAGAAAAAAAGAAACTAACAATTTCCCCAACTCCACCTTCTCCTTCCCACTCAAATCCTCCCAACTCAAAAAATCCGCAATACACGTCGCCGTCGTGACAGCCGTCTGCATCGCATACGCCAGCAAATGTCCTGGCACCCGAGGATCGTCCCGGAGAAGTGCTCCAATGGCCCATATGGACAAGGGTGCGTGATAGAAGAGTTCGAGCCATGAATATAACATGAACCACGCCGGCGGGGAGACGAAGTTTGCGTCGCGGTAGGTGGCGATGTACCAGGTTCGAAGAGAGGTCATGAAGGTGGGGATCAGGGAGGGGGGGTAGAGGGGGTAGATGTCTACGACTGTATATTCGGGGGGTGAAGGGAGGTGAGTGAGAAGTTAGTGGTTAGGTTTAGTAGTTTTTTTTGGGGGGATCTCTGTCTGTTTCTGTCTCTCTTCTTTTCTCTTTCTTTCGCTGGAAAGGCGAGAGAGAGGGAGAGGGAGGGAGGGGGCCATAGGTACGTACGGAAGACAATAGGGATGTGGATTGTGAAGAACACGAGGTAGATCAAACTATACACAAAAACAACCAACTGTCAGCATCAATCGTCATAATAATAATCATCATCCCTCGACTTCTACCATAACGGAACATACTCTTTCTTTCGGGATAGGAGCGGTGCCATGTTTGGATGATGTTCTCCCTTTTCTCTTCTTCTTCTTCTTCTTCTTCTTCTTCTCTGCAGAGCACGCACACGTTCGAAGGAACAAAAAAAAGCTGCTTGAAGGAGGGGATGGATTATGGCTGGCTGGATTGTCAGATGTGGCTGATTCTTTTTATGATAGTGATATAGGGGAAAATTGAAGTGGAAAGGTTCGGATACGCGACAAGGTATATCAGAGCCGCGTCATCTTGGCGTTTGTTATCGAACGGCATTTGGTGTTTTTGTCTTCTGCTACCTATCATATGGCTATTTGTGGATTGTGGTCATAAGAGAGAGAGGGGGGGAGAGAGAGAGGAGAAGTGGTATTAAGTACCTAGGTATCCTCGGACGAGATAAGCTACATGTATTCATACAGACTGCTCGATAGAAGATATTGACTCAATCCTTCCGAGCCAATTTGAAGCTACCTACCGCGAGAGCATGTAGGTAAGGTAGTATCCCAATCATTACTTTTTGATATCACTGGCCCAAAATGCGCTTGACAACTCGAGCGACCTCTGCTCGATCCACAGGCTTCCCCTCTAGACTGCCACCAGGGCCCAACACTTTCTTCAGCACGTCTCCCATGTTGACTTTGACGTTCTCTGCAGCTGCTTTCGCCTGATCCACCACGGCCTGCACCGCATTGCTAATGTCCTCTGCGCTCATGGTCTCGACACTGCCGGCGTACTCATCGAGCACCTCCACTTGCTGCTGCTCTTTCTCCACCAGATCCTCGCGCCCAGCAGCTTTGAACTCCTCTTGCGCCGACTTTGCTGCTGCTGTTCGCTTCCGCAGCAGAGAGAGCAATTGCATGTCTGTCTTGATGGGATTCGACGTCTTGGCGGAGTTTGTCACTTCGGCGATAAGCCCTCGAAGGACGTTCAATCGGTTGCTGTCTTTGGCTTTCATAGCGGACTTGAGGTCACCTTTGAGCTTGCCCAGTAGTGGTGAAGCTGGCGCATCGGTCGAGGATTTTCGTGTCGCCTGGCATAATGGACAGATCCAGTTGTTACGCAGCGCTAGGCGGCTCCTCAATAGCATGCGTGTCGTATGGAGAGACATTGTTGTTGTTGTGGTGGTAGTGCCGAGTTGAGTATTGTCTCTGGCAATAAGGAAGTAGAAATTGTTTCATCAATTCATCAATGGGGCTGGGCTGTCCGATTAGGGTTGCAGACAGACGCGATCTTCACTCGCGCGTCGGAGCTCTGTTCTACCTCCACTGTAAACTTATTGCTTCCACCTCCACAACACCTCACCAGCACCATCACCACCACTGCCTACCACGGCGCCCTCGACGACCGCAACACTGAGACGGCGCGCATCTCCTACTTCTGATCACTGCATCACGATCCCAATCCGCTGCATGTCACGACCGAACGCAAATTGAGCTTTCAGGTGCTCCCAGCGCATAGCCCAAACACACGCCAGTCCGTCTCTCTGGGGAAAGGTGAAGATTGTGAGGACGCAAAAGAGCGGGAGGACAGCACGAGATCATGGCGACGCCAGCGACGCCGCAGAGGCCTATACCAGGTGGGTTTGCTGCGACACCAGCGGGAGCTGCAACACCAGCAGCAGCGTCGCAACAACCACCGCTGGGACAGACCATCTTCGCTGCGAATGCAGCCACTCTGCGCCAACATGCCCCGACGCAGCAGACGAACAGTGCCCCGACGCAACAGTCGAACGCGCAAACGCGAACGCCCATCGAGCGCGCGGCTCGGACCATCAACAACACATTCGAGCGAGAACAACAGTTTCCAGCGCTAGAAGACTATGTCCAACAGGGAGTCAGTGGAGAGTATGAGCAGCCCAAGGCTGGCTCGGCGCTCGAACCTTTTCAGAAGATGAAGTTGCATGATCTTCCACCGAGGCTGCTAGAGCAGGCGAACCGCAGCCAGATGTCAATGCTGATGGGTGTGTTCGCACCCATTGGCTACGCATGGGTTGCCTTTGACACATTTCTGTATCTCTGGGACTATAACTCGCCTAATCCCGAGATTCTGGGCTTCGAAGAGAATGATCGCAACATCACTGCCGTGCAGATGGTGCCCCCAAGGCCGGGCGTGTTTGTCGAGGACATCAAGCAAATGATTGTGGTCTGCACCGACTCGGAGATGCTGTTGCTTGGTGTGGCGAAGACGACTGCGGGAAATGGTGCGCCGGACGTGGCTCTCTACAATACCCGCATGAGTATACCCATAAGAGGGCTCTCTGTCGACCTGGTCCGGGCCAGTGCAAACGGCCGAATCTTCTTCACCGGCAGGAGCTCAGACGACATTTACGAATTCCAATATCAACAGGAAGAAGGATGGTTCAGAGGTAAAACAGCACGACTGTGTCATACCAAGGGCAATGTTGGCTTTGTCCCGGCCAAGATAGTAGCCGTGGGATCGTTCTTCAGCTCAAGTGCTCCCGTACAGCGCATCACCCAAATCGTGGTCGACGACTCCCGTGCTCTGCTGTATACACTTCTCAGTACGAGCGAAATCAAGGTCTGGCTGATACGAGACGGCACACTGGATCAAGCTATTTCTCGACCATTCTCAGCACTGCTGCAGAACACGGGCCATTTCAGCAGTCGCACAGATCTACTCACTGGTCGAGATGTGAGGATACAGGCGATTAGCGTATTGCCGAAGGCAGAGACGTCAAAACTGTGTTTAATGGCAACGACGAGTACCGGCTGCCGATTGTACTTGTCGCTGACCAGGGGCTATGGCTATCCGGCGGACTCATCAAATCCACCTACGAGCATGCAGATTCTTCACATTCGATTTCCGCCCAGAGATCCAGGCGCAATCCAGCAGTCTGGTGGTCAATCACAAGCCCTGGCTCAAACTGGCCAGGCTCACAACCAAGTTGACAATACGTCCACCCTTCTTACACCCACTATCATGGCTCCTCGATTCTCGCCGGGCTATTGGTTCGCAATCCAACAAGATCCGAACGATGAGCATAGGGACCGGGTATACATTACCGCGCCAGACTCCGCACGTCTCAAGGGTCCTCAAGGTAATGGGCCGATGAACTATGTCGAGTATGGCCAGTGGATTACACTGCCTGCCATGGCCAACGCTGTCCAAGAGTTGACCGACGCCTTCTCTGCAGCAAAAGAGCCCAGAGGCTTTGGCAACGAGCTGGCCGTACAGTTCGACCAGCCCGCAGCCGAATTCGCAATCGTGACAAACACAGGTGTTCAGACTATCAGGAGAAAGCGTCTCGTAGATGTATTCGCGGCTGTCATGAGATATGGGGCGGCGTCCAGCGATGACGGTATGGAGGGCGATGTCAAGCGGTTTGTGCGGACATATGGTCGCGCCGAGACTTGTGCTACTGCACTCGCAGTCGCATGCGGCAAAGGCACTGATGTCGCCGACAGTCGCGTGGCTACAATTTCGGATCCAGATGTTCTCGAACGAGCACGGAAAGTGTTCATTGAGCACGGCGGATCTGCAGATGTCAACGCCAACGGTGTCGTGGACAATGTCACCAGCCTCGCCGACAATGTGATTCCTAGTCCTCGACACGATGGCATCGCGCTCTACATATCCAGGCTGATTCGGTCGATATGGAAGGCGCCCATCATCAAGTCGAATCCATCTCCTGGTCCAAACGGCGCCAAGTTCGTTCCTACAATTGGTCTAGAGAAGCTGAAGACGATCCAACGCGATTTGACGACACTGAGAGACTTTCTGGACCGAAACCGCAGCTTCATCGAAGGCTTGGCTGGACCAGATTCATTGAGAAATGCCAAGACACGACAGGACGAGATCGCACTGCAGGGCGAGCATCAGCACATGAACAGTCTCGTACAGCTGCTCGAGACGATCAGTGAGGGAATCAGCTTTGTAATTGTTCTTTTTGACGAGCGTGTCGAGGATATATTGGCGCTACTTCAGGACGACAGCAGAGGCAAAGCTCTCCAGCTGACATTCGAGGATCTCTTCGTCTCGAGCGTCGGTCACGACCTGGGCAAGGAGCTGGTCAGAGCCATCGTAAACCGCAACATCGCCAATGGTAGCAACGTTGACACAGTTGCCGAGACACTACGACGGCGGTGTGGCAGTTTCTGCAGCGCAGACGACGTGATTATCTTCAAGGCGCAGGAACAGGTCAATCGCGCCAAAGATGCAGGCGGACAGACAGAACAAGGCCGAGCCTTGCTCAATGAGAGCCAGCGCCTTTTCCAGAAATGCGCTGCGAGCCTACAGCTCGAATATATGCGAAAGGCAGTGGAAGACTATGTCAACATGGCATTCTACGCTGGCGCCATTCAACTATGTCTGGCTGTCGCCAACGAGAAGGACAAGTCGAAGCGAGCTCTGGCCTGGCTTCGAGACGGCAGACCAAGCGATGATACCCGGATCGCTGCCTACAATGCCCGTTCAGAAAGCTACAAGTTAATCTTCTCAGTCATCCGACATCTCGATGACGCCACGGGAAATGCTCCAGAAGTCGTTGATGGCAGATACACTGTCGCTATGAAGCGTCGCAGCGAGGCATACGATGTCATCAACAGCTCCGACGACATTGTGTTCCTCACCGACTTGTACGATTGGTACGTTGGTGTGCGAACGTTTCAAGACGTGCCGCCTTTGGGCCAGCCAGATCGTGTTCTCGAGATCAATAACCCATACGTCGTCGAATACCTTCGCAAGCGTAGCCAGGACCACAGACTCCACAACGACCTTCTCTGGCGATATTTCGCCCACCACAACGACTACCTGCAAGCAGCTGGTGTACAGCTCGATCTTGCACGTTCAAGTTTCGAAGAGCTCACACTTTCAGATCGTATAGAATACCTTTCACGCGCACGAACAAATGCCAGCACTCGACAGACCATCATCACAGACTCAAGACAAAGCAAACAACGTCTGCTTCGCGAGATCTCAGACCTAATCGACATTGCCGAAGTCCAGCAAGAACTCCTGGAGCGTATTAGTGCAGAATCTCGTGTAGACTCGACTCGGAAAGCGGAGCTGGTACAAGACCTGAATGGCCAGATTCGTCCAGTTGAGGTCCTCTTTAACCAATACGCCGACGCAGCCAGATACCATGACATATGTATCCTGCTCTTCAAAGTTGCCGACCACCGCAACCCAGCCGACATAAAAGCAAGCTGGGAACAACTCATCAGGGAGACCTCAGGGGAAACGATCGCTCTTTACGGCCGAGCCATGCAGTCGTGGGAAGCCGTGGGCGTTGAAGTTCGTCGTCTGGGTCGCCGTCTGGGGCTCAACCCATCGACTTTTCCGATTCAGACGCTCCTTCCCATACTGGAGGCGTATGCCCAAGAACCTCGATCTCAGCAGCCCCCCGACTCGTGGGCAATTGACATGTTTCTCGAACTGGAAATCCCCCACGAGACACTTTTGCCAGTCTTGGAGAATATGTTTTACGCCAACATGCAACCGTTCACGGGTGGGAAGAAGAGAAAGCTGGGCGAGAAGATGGTCTACTTGATCCAACAATGGTTCGCCGCGAGCGAGAGATCCGGTGAACGAGTGCTGTTTGGCTCCGAAGAGAACGCGAGCATGGTGATGGAATGCTTGGGGAGCTTGGGCAGGGACGCGTCGTTGGGTCAAGCTGTCCGAGATGTCGCATTGACCATGGTCAACCAGATTGAAAATGCGCTGAATTGAAGCTGCAAATGACCATGGTAACTCAGATCGAACATGCGCTGAACTGAAGCCGCACAAAAAATGAATGAGAGAATCCAGTATGCTGTCGTTGTTACTGTTACTGTTGTTGTATGTGTATGTCTACAGCGAGATCCATTAGCGTGGCGTTTCGCATTGCATCAGGTTGTAAGAGGTATGAAGATGAAGATGAAGATGAAGAAGAAGACGACGATGATGACGAGTGGCGAGTGGTGAAAGAGCTCTTTCATCAATCGATCAACCAAGTGGCGGAGGAGAGGGGGGGGGGGGGGGTGAGAAAACCAAAGTAACCACAAAAGCCTCGAGACAGAAAGAAGTTCCTCTCTGTGTAGCTTCGAGGATGGATGGATGGATGGATAGATGGACAAACAGATGATGACGACTGTGGGTAGATAGGTAGGTAGAAAGGGAATTTCTCCCCCCTCTCTCCTCAATAGAAGGCTTCGTTCTCGAATGCCTCTCATGACCTCGTCCCCTTTTTGAGATGCTCATCGCCCCGACATGCGCATATCAAGACCCGACCCGTGAATATTCAAGTCATCGCCTTCGCTTCGCACCTAATTCGTACCCAGTCTCCAATCACAACGACTCCTCAATCACGTCTCCTCCAGCTGCTCCCAAAATCCCTATTGACAGGTGGCCCTTGCGGCTGCTCTCTCTGTTGACGTCTCGGTGAATCCTGTCCTCCCTCGCGCTGCTGGAAGCCATCCCTTTGTTGGAATCCTCCGCGGCTTTGGTAACCGCCTTCGCGTTGCTGGAACCTGTCGGCCTGTCCAAAATTACCGGCAGGTCGTTCTCTCGCGAAGCTGATCTTGTAAATACCACCGTTAGGCGTCGGTTGACCATTCATAGCCTCGACACCGCGCTGAGCCTCTTCCTGGCGATCGAAAGTCGCGAAACAATAGTGGTGGTTTCCGGATTCTGTCTGTTTCGACTCGTGGGGCGTGATGAGCTTGCTGATCTCGTTGATCTGTAGTCCGGCAAAGAGTTCTCGGATCTGGTGATCCAGCTCTTCCTGAGTGGCAATCTGAGGCAATCCCGAGATGAAAACCTTGGAAGTCTCGACTTGCTGCGATTTCCAAGGTTCTCGCTCTCCAGTGGTAGGACCTCTCTTGCCTTTGGCGTGACTAACACGGTAGATGTCGCCGTGGGGAGTGGGCCTGCCGTTGAGGTTTCTGACTGCCTCGACAGCTTGCGCAGGTGTGGCAACTTCGACGAAGCAGAATGAAGAGTTCTGGTCCGGGAGGGCCGATTGAGGCGTAATCAGCTTGCTGACCGATGTTACTTCGTATCCTTCAAAGAGGCTTTTCATTTCAGCGTTGATGGTTTCCTGGTCCGAAGCATGCAGACTGCCAACATAGACTCGTTTCGGGTCTTCAGCAGGGGCATTCCACTGCGGTTGAGCATCCTCCCGCTTCCATCGATTGTTTGGGTAGGAGTTCTCATTGCCATCGGTCGCCCGTGGTCCCCAGCCTCGCGCAGTCCTTTCGGCGGTTGGATTAGGTTTGCGGTCAGTCTTGGGGTTAATTCTCAATGCTCGGCCTTGCAGATTGATGCCTTGCAGCGAGTTCATAGCATTGGTAGCATCTTCCTGGGTCTTGAACTCGACAAAGCAGTAGCTTGGATTGCGGCCAGTCTCCGGATCGATCGATATGTCAACTTTGTTACTGGAAACACGATGAGATTTGGAACAGGTCGATCCGAGAGAGTTTGGGCTTCTTTCTGTACATACATGTCGACATGGTTCTCGGCGAAGAGTTTTTCGATATCTTCCCGTTGGGCGACGTAGGGCAGATTGCCAACGTAGAGCCGAGGACTCTCGTAAGACATGCTGATGAGGGATACGATCGGCGATGTTGTCGTCTCTGTGATTGATGTTGTGAATGCAGGAAGATCGCGTCAACAATGCAGGTACACGCGGAATGGGCGCGGGCGAATTCACGCCAAGACCAATTTGAGTGGGTGGGAGGGAACCGAATTGAGCGGTTTCAGGTCAGTTTCGTCTCACCCACCACAACGACCTGGAGCCACCAGCTTCAGACGTCCCTTCAGGTTGTCGTTCTTCCAAAAGCAGACATCCAGACAACAACAACAACGACAGCAACAACAACAGCGGCAAATGAACGTTCCACGGGTACATGTCAAATTCGTAATGGTCGTATCAAACAATGCTGCATAACTCATGGGTATCGCATCAGACGTCCTCCGTAACTAGTGCTTGGCTCAACGTTCCTCGCAATAACATGCTCTCTCCGTGTTCACTTCCACCATGTGTTCCTCTGTTCTGGTTCTGGAATTCGACTTCTAGGGTATGCGCCGTCGGGCCACTGTGGAGGCTGCGAATCTGTGCAGAGCCATACCAGGCTATATCTGGCTTCTGACATCCCGTCTGTCCTCTTCTGTTACCTGACTGTTCCACAGGTCTCCATATAGCGGGCTGGTCTCAGAACTCTCCCCGAACCTGATTTGCTCTCTCTCTCCCTCTCTCTCGCTTCCTCTAAGAGAGCAAGCTGCTTGACATGACCCAGCTTGTCCGGTGGGTGCAGATCTTCGTCCCGGATAGAATTCTCAGCGCTGCTTCAAGATTTCTTTCCATGATCGTCAGCATGTATCCTCCTCTAATACAGTCCGGTATCGGTTTGCGGCGAAATCGAGTTGAACAGAAAGAGGCTTTGCGCACCTGTCAAGAACTCCTCGAAGCTCAACGTGATGTATCCGTCTCGATCAGAATCGTACTTCTTGAAGACGTCGGTCATTCTCTTCAAACTGATGCAAGCTTGCACGAATAGGTCAAAGGACAGCACCTTCTCCCTCTCTTGCTCATCGCCTCTACCTCTGCTTCGCGTTCGAGCAAAAGTGCTAAAGAGAAGTTGCACGAATTGGGGAGAAAGTCTGTACCCGAAGGCGACCAACGCATCCTCAAATTCGCGGAGGGAGATGTTGCCTGATCGATCCACATCGAAACGATCGAAAAGGTTACGCCACGCAGCCAAGAAACCCCAGAGGCCGCAAAACTCGTCAAAGTTGATGGATCCACTTCTGTCCGTATCGAACATACGAATCATCATCTTCACTGTGTGCCCGTCGAATGCAGTGTAGTCCCCGTTAACCAACGCCCGCGACAGCTCGGCCTCTGAGAGCTGCCCAGTTCTGTTTCTGTCCACCTGCAGGAACAAGGGCCATAATGCATCTCGATCGTTCCCGTCTCGCGGCGGAGCAACTGTTGGCGGCCTTTGGTGCTCTGGAATGGGCGGTCGATTATGATAGCCTTGCGGTGGTGGTCCGTGACCATAGTTCGCCGCGGGTGGGGGAGACGCTACACCATACGCAGTTGAACTGCTTCGTGGCGGAGGCGCTTGTCCATACCCCTGTTGTTGATATTGCTGCGATTGTCCTCCATAACCAGCTTGCTGTCCTCCATTGCCGTAACGCGGAGATTGCGATCGCTGGTTTGATTGCTGATTGTACGAATCGTGACGCGGCGCGCTCCCCCTCCCGTCGTTGTATCCTTGATTTGGAGGTGGTGCGGGGTTGGAAGAGCCATATGCGCCGGGTGGTTGAGGATCTCTATAGCCTCCCGAAGGGGTGCTCTGCCTGCCATAGGAATCCTGCTGAGGCCTCAGGTTCTGCGGCTGCGACGGTGGAGGCGGCGTGGGCTTGTTGTAGTTCGGGTTGGAGGCAGCATGATCTCGTCGCGGCAGAGCTGGTGCGCCGTTGTGCAACATTTGCGCAGCTTGCTCGGGTTCAGCGTGCCTGTTGAAATGAACGTGCTTGGTCAGTTCAGAGTCTCGTCGTGATCGGTGCATGGAGCTGGAGATGGAGATGGGTAGCTCGAGATAATCGACGAGCGACACGGAAATGCGGACGAGGACTTACGCAGGCAAGGCATCCGGGTTGTAGCCGCGATTGTACGCCATCTCACCTGAGGAAGGTTGACGAGGCGTTCGGTGATATTCTAGAAGAACAGTGCGGGTCGGAGTGAGTAGACGATATGTTCCTCGTTGAGTCGTGTCGCGCGCGCGTAGAACTTCCGCTGCTGCTGCTGAGGGGAACGATGGAAGGGTCAGGAATTTTAGGGCGTATTTCTACGTCAGACCTCGAGTTTGTCTGCTAGTACGGCTGTTAAATTCTCGAAATAGCAACTGATTTGCCACCAGGCTGGGCTAGGGCTGGGCGAACAAGCTGACAAGGCAGACGAAGACGAAGACGGAAGATGGAGAAGACGAAGATGAAGAAGACGAAGACGAAGACGAAGGTCACGAAGCCGAAGAAAGGCGAAGGCCAGAATAACAAGACCTGTAGCTGAGGCTGAGCTGGACTGCCCTGTGGAGGTAGGAGGTACTATACTGTACAGCACATACAGGTAGAAACTAGAGTGGGTAGTACTAGGGGGTACTGTCCCTACGATAAAAGATACTATATGCCAGTACAGCCATATGGATCATGCGATCACAGATCATGGGAACTGGCGGCTACAACCCGCGTGACCACGCGCCACCACCGAGCACTCGGAGGAAGAAGGCTGAGCTGACAGCTGTACCTGCGTGCTGCGCGACATCAACGCTGGCGGCCATGTTTCATCTGCTCGGAGGCTCCGCTTCCAACTCCGCCTCCATCTCACGCTTCCAACCAGGATAGGCTTGTCTCGCCTCAGCTGCGTAGGGGACCAATCGTCAAACATCTTCATCATCCGAGTCTTCTTCGTCAGAATCATCGTCGAAATCCGGGAGGAATTCCTCTCCAAAATCGGCACCAACCATATCATCTTCATCCGAGCTTTCATCTTCGTAGTCCTCTCGTCCGGCCCTATCCGCATCTCTAATCCTCTCCAGCTGTTTCTCCTCATGGTCTGTGTCAAACAAATAATCTGGGGGATCGAATACCAACTTCTCCTTCCACTGTCTCCTAATACGATGTCGCCGCAACTCCTGCAGATTTTTCCTCTTCATAGCCCACCAAGAGTCCATCACATCGATAATTGCACTCATACCTCTAGCAGAAGAATAGTAAGAAGAAATCATATCGTGGACGCCTGCCAGAATCTCTTTCTCTTGCGATAAATCTCGCTTCTCAAGCTCGGCATACTCGATACAGAACGCGTGGAGCATGGGTTCCCATTCGAAGCTGATTTCTCGCTTGCTGACGTCGTATTGCAATCCGGGCAACTCGCTGTCGAGAGAAGCTCCATGTATCGTTATGACGTGGGGTGTCATGCTCGGTTCTCCGCCGTAGCCACCATCGACGCCAGAGTCGCCAGTAGTGGTACTGCGCCACTCCTCCTCCTCCTCCTCCTCGTCCTCGTCCTCGTCCTCCTCCGCAACACCGATGTAATCATCAATATTCCTACTCCACGTCTCATATATTTTCTCGTCCAAACGCTTGGCCCGATCAGACTCTTTGTCCTCATCTCCATCACCATCCTCACCCTCATCTTCCCAAGGCATCCTCCTCCGCCCACTACCCAGTATCAGCCCAGCACGAGGACTCCTGTCCACTTCTTTGAAAACCACTCTCGATTCATCATTGGCATCCAAACGATCAAAACCCATTTCCACAGTAGCGGTGTGGAACATATAATCCCATTCGGATTCATCCCATTCGCAGTGGAAACGGATTCGAGTTTGCTGCTGTTGCTTTTGCTTTTGCTTTTGCTGCTGCTGCTGCGGCTGCTGCTGCTGTGGGCTGCATCGTAAAAACACTTCGAGGTACGTCTGAGCAATGTTGGCGCGCCATGCGTGGTTGACTTGTCTGGCTTGGAGCCAGAGCTGGGGCCATTGGAGCTGGGAGGTTACATGATTCCCGTCGTCGTTTGTAGGTGATTGTCGGGAGAGACAGGCGAAGCGGAAGATTCTTTGCCAGAGTTCGGGTGGGAGGTGGGGGCTCATTGTGGTGCGATGGAAGGATATCGAATGGTCAACACCTACCTTGTGATTCTGGTATTATTACAGGAAGGTATAGGTAAGGTACCTGTACTGTTTAGAAAATTGTACAGAGCACCTACGCGCAAATATGGAGTGAGCCAATGATGGGACGATAAGTGACGAGGCAACAGCCGGCCATGCTACTGATGTCACATAAAGTAGTGGTATTCTAGATTCTGGTGTCATAACTTCTTCTGATCAACCTCATGTATGCTGCTCGGGATGCCCGTCCGGGTTCGTTCCTAGTAGACTAGTACTGCCCGTCCAAGGTCAAAGTGCCAGTCTTGGTGATCATATACTCTGCAATTGCGACGTCCTGTTGTATGCGAAATTAGCACATGGATCAAATATGGTATTACCACTGATAGGAAAAAGAGTACGACTCACTTTGCCGCTCTCCTTGCCATAGCCGGACTCCTTGATGCCTCCGAACGGCGACTCCGCTGCTGATGCATTTCCAGTATTCATGCCAATCATACCAGCCTCAAGGTTCTCCAGCAGCCGCCAAGTGCGGTCAACGTTCTTGGTGAAGAAGTAGCTGGCAAGACCCATACTGGTATCATTGGCCTTGCGGACAGCTTCCTCCTCGGTATCGAACTCGAAAAGGGCCATAACTGGAGCGAATGTCTCCTCCTGCGCAATTTGCATGCCATCCTTCGCGCCCGTGATGATGGTCGGCTCGAAGAAGTATCCATCATATCCCGAGGTACCCTGGAGCTTCTTGCCGCCCAAGATGACCTTCCCGCCTTGCTTTGTGGCATCTTCCACCTGGGCCAAAGCCTTGTCAAGACTGCGCTCAGTCGTGACTGGACCCATGGTCGTCTTGGAGTCGGCACCGTGGCCAAGTACAAGCTCTTTAGTCTTTCGGGCGAGGATATCGGAGAACTTTTCGTACACGCCTTTCTGTACGTAGACGCGGTTGGCGGTGATGCATGCTTGACCAGCATGGCGCCATTTCAAAGCCATAAGCTCTAAGGGACAAATTAGCCTACTACGACCAGAGAAGATGACGCGAGGGGAAACATACGTGTGGCAGCGGCTTCGAGATCTGCATCGTCGAAGACAAGGAAGGGGCAGTTGCCGCCGAGCTCCAGTGTGCACTTCTTCAAGCCATCGGAGCAGATCTTGGCAACGAGCTTGCCAACTCTGGTGCTGCCAGTGAAGGTGACCTTCTTCACCAGAGGGTGCCGGCAAAGAGCTTCGCTAAGCGCTGGAGTTGTGTCCAGACTGGTTTGTAGGACAGAAAAGACACCCTTGGGGAAGCCTGCCTTCTCAGCCAGGTATGCCAACGCCGCGACGGAAAAGGGCGTCTCTGGAGATGGCTTGACAATCATGGTGCAACCAGCTGCCAAAGCGGCACCGGCTTTGCGCAAGATCATGGCAATGGGGAAGTTCCACGGCACAAGGGCCACTGCCACACCGATAGGCTGCTTTACCGTGAACACACGCCTGTTTGGCGCTGCTGGTGTTTGAACAGTGCCTTGGACTCTTTCCGCCTCGCCTGCAAACCACCAGGTGAAACCCAGAGCATAGTCCAGCTCGCCCTGCGACTCGAACAGTGGCTTACCAGTCTCATGGGTCACGATTTGTGCCAGATCGTCTCGGTTCTCGCGAATCAGCTGGTCCCACTTCAACAGACATTGTGCTCGGATCCTCGGGTTGACTTTCTTGTATTCCTGGAATGCCTCGTGCGCTGCCGTGACAGCCGCGTCGACGTCTTCGGGGCCACAGTCTGGGGCAGTGGCCCACACCTTGCCATTGCCAGGATCTACAGTTGTCAGTAGGGACGACATTTCAGGCGTGGCAGATTGATCGTACGCACCATAGACGTCGAATCGCTTGCCAGATTTCGCTTCTACCCAGCTGCCGGCGGACAGTGCTTGATCTCGGAACAGCTCTGGGTTGTTCAGCTATAGAGATCGTCAGTCCAAGTCTCCCATTGTCACTTCTTGGGCGTGAGAAAGAGATCAATCATGCCTTGAAGGGGAGGTTTGACGCCATGATGGGTATAGACGTGGGAGAATACCGCTATCGTATGCGATACGGGCTCTTCGGCTGCTGTGGTGGCGACGAGTAGTATATGTCCGGTAGATGCAGGAAAGGTCGTGGTATACGTAAAGCACAATCGTGTTTTGTACATGTACATGTACAGGTAGATATCCATGATGTGTGTAGTCTGGCGCGGGGTTTGTCCATTGCAATTCACGGCCCGGTGGCGCGCCTACTACATCATCTATGCTTGCCCACCTCGGCCGCTGTCTCCGACTTCGCGTCTCCGGGAGCGTTTGCTAGAGAGTTTGTCAGCGAAGGGTAAAGTAACCTTCCGGGAATAAGGAATAAAGGAAACAAAAAAAGAGAACCAGCAGTCTGGGTCTTGGGGCAAAAGACCTCTATGAGGTTCCCCGCACTACTTACGAAACCCTGGAGACAGCAAGACGGCGACAGTCTCCAAATGGTTGCCTCCTACCTCCCCTCCGCGGCTCCGGGAGTCTGTTCTTCTTGGCATAAATCCATTACTTACATGTACCTTATTAGGTGGTTAGAAAAATTGAAATCTGCACTCAATAGGTACATCACCTTATGCAAGCAGTCCTGACTACCTCCTAAGGATTACGGACATCGCCACAACGAATATTCCGCAATAGCAAACCACTCATCCTCAAATTCTTTCATGAGCCTATTAGCCCAACCCTCCGTCCTCCAGCAACTTGCAGTACTCCCAGTACTCTGGATACCAACCGGCTTGCTCCCAATCAATAATGCCTACGATTTTAGTTGGCGAACCGGGTATCGTCGTCGAAAGGATAATCTTGCCCAAGGTAAGGTCGCCGTGTGTGAAGAAGACGTTCCCGTGGTCGGGCAATAAATCGCGATATACTCCTTCGACCCCCGTCACATTTGTCGTGGACTGTTGGCGAGTGGCTGCTACAAAGATCCAGTCGATGAAGTCGCGGATAGATACGAAAGGGCCCCGTTCGTAGTCGAGTTTGAAGAACCTGTCTTGAACTGTTCCACCGCTGACAGAGCCTAGCTAGAAGTAAGCATATGGCGGAGAAACGACTTTTTCGTTTGCTAAGAGCACATACCGATTAACGACTTGGCAGAATTCCCAGTTATCCGTTGTAGGGCCGCGATTATGCAACTGAGTTCTGCCGAGATTGTCTCTTTGTCGGTTGTAAATCATCACAATTATTCTCTTGTCCAGGAAAAGCATCAACATACATATGAGATTTCAGGATTTGGCATCAACATCCAGCAGGAAGGAATCTCCGGTACTGGTAATGGCGACCAGACGGAAGGGAGTTTGCGAAATGGACTTACATCTGGCGAAGAGTGCTCGAGTTCTTTTCTGGGGAGAATGAAAGGTCTTCAATGAGCAGAGCGGCGAGGGCGACCAGGAAATTGTCTTCTTACACACTGCTGGCTCCGATGGCGACAATACCATAGCGTGGTGAATAATGGGCGCATGAGAAAGAAGTGTCGCATGACTGCTTTCGATCTTCCGGTGAGTAAGATACCTACAGAGGTAGCTTAGCATAACGGCGCGGTTCGAGTCGAGTTCTGCACCTGCTGTGCATTCTGGATGTTGTTGTTGTTGTTGTTGTTGTTGTTGACCATCTACTATGTACTCCAGGCCCACAAACGTTCCTCCCCCTACGAAGGTTATCATCCTGGCAGCCACACCAACACCGAAGACTCCTACATCGGTTGCATCGCGGCTCTCGTCAAGAAACTCCGCTTGAACAAACCTATCATCTGTGGTGCACCCATGGCCGGCCAAATCTGTCTCGTGTGTGCGATCCGCTATAAGGAAGTAGGCTGCGTCGGCACTATTCCCTTGCAAGGCTCCGACCATCTGGACATGGAACGCAGCTGGCACGATCGTAGTCCCCACGTCAACCAGTCCTTGTACAATCAATCCCGAGTGGATCTACGGCATCATGTCGCCCACCGCACCGCTCAACAATCGTAAACTCATCTGGCACTTGTAATCTGCTCAGGCCTACGGTATCTTCCATGGAGATCTGGACTTTTATCTTGGTGGCTGGGATGACCGTTCCAAGATGAAAGATATCGATACCAAGGCGTGTCCCGTGTATATATGTTGACTGGAGAGTATGATTGGTCGAACACACCCGCGATGTCGCAGCCTACTTGTGGCTAAATTCCAGGTGAAAAGCTGGATCAAGCAATGTCAGGTTTAGGCCGTTTCCCTGCGGTACGTCTGAGTCTGACCTGTCTCGTATACAGTGCCGTAGTGACGTTGAATGATCTGTCCTGCAGAAGACTGAAAATCCCAAAGTCTTTGTTGGGTATCTTCTCCAGGCTATCGACCATATTCCAAAAGAACAACTCGTGCTTAGATCCGTGCATTCAGCCGCGAGTTCTCAGAAGTAGGTACCTGTAGATTACATGTACATACCCGCGGCGTGCAATCAAATGTTGGAATGATTGGTCTTCACAGCGATGCAATTGCCCTGTACTTTTGTCTGTACATGCAGCATCCGATTCCACAAGACACTTTATCATCAGACAAGAGATTCAGCTAGCAGCGTCTCTCGTTGGGCTCATCAATGCGTTGCTTTCCGCGACCTCCACCGGCTCACGCTGCGCTATGTCTGCCCCGTGTGAAAGTGTGCCATCGTTTTGCCCAGCGAGCATGCTGCCCACACTCCGTCAATTGTCCACTGGTGGGTTCGGGGCTTTCGTGTCGCACCAGCGAGCCGGGCGCAGGCGGAATATATAGTGGTTGAGCGTCAATGATTTCAATGGGCACAGGAGGTGGTCCAGGCCCACGTTCGGTGATGTCTATGCAGTTGAAGTAATCACCTCTTTCGAAAGCTTTATCTTCCTGGATGGTACTGTGCCTGTCCGAATGGTTGTCCAGATGCGGGTCTATACGCTCGATTTCCCGCAACTCTGCCGACCAAGGTGTCAGAATGGCGGCATCTCGACTGAACAGATGTGGTGGGAAGCCAATGTTAGTTTCCTTTCCGTGTTTGCTGGCCATTTCCATTGCTTCCGGCTGACGATCTGCCCAGCTGACCGAGGAGCCGATCTTGCTTTTCCTTCCGGTAGCAGCACTTCCTTTCTCCGTCGAATTCCCGGTCTGATCTTGGTCCCTTGACTCTGGTTTGGGACCAGACACCTTGGAACCCCTCGAATAAAAGGACCTCGTCGCAAGCGGTGCCAGCATCGGCGCATTCACCGCAATAATCCCAGCTATAGTTTCTCGCACTCCCCATCGGTTGATCGTGAGCGCGTTCGGGTTGCCTTGAAGCGACATGACGATCCGAACAATGGCGGCTGTGATGATAAAGATGCCAGAAGATAACAAGCACGCCAGAGTGATCTTCTTGCGCAACGGCACGCGTAGCTTCCAGAGCATAGGAATTGGCACAGCCAAGAGCGCGGCATCAGTGATGACATTGAGTATGGTGCACACGTAGAAGTTCTGGATGCGGAGCGTACAGCGCAGAGGCGGCTTGGGCGTGACTTGCCAATGCATTCGAATTGGATAGCAGCTGAAAGTGATGGTAAAGAACATGGCCAGATACGTGGCCACGCAACACAGCACGAGTGCTTTCACAAACTTCTCCCGAGTGAGACCGAATGACAATCTGCTGAAGAAGAACAGCATGCACCCTTTGAGGGCCCAGATCAGCGTGACATAGGTGTACCACGCGAGCAGCTGCATCTTGGATCCCAGCTCGACATTCTTGATTTGCGAGCGTGTGAGTCTGTTCACATCGTCCTCGGAGAAGTCGAGGTTGCTTCCCTTGTGATAGGTAATGGTAACCTGGCACGAATCTCGTCAGTGTTGGACCCAAATTGGCGGCACTCAGTCGCTCACAGTGACAGCGTCGGCAACGTAACAAGCCAGCACCACGAGCGACATGTAGTCGTCTCCTGCAAATTGGCGGATTCCCACAGTACGGATACGGACGGCAAATCGAGCCATAAGGACAGCCACGCCGACGCCAAAAAGAGCCCATACCTCTTTCATGTAGCTGGGATCGTGATGCACCTGCGTGCTGCTGCTGCTCATTCTTGTCCCACGCGATGCCAACGCGCTCCACTGCTCAGGTTTGACCGTTCAATCACCCAAAGCAGAAGGAAGCATAAGAGTCCATCGTCTACCTTACCTACCCAAGTACACTGTGCAGGAGGCCGTCAGGCATCAGGCACGATGCTGCTTACCTTGTTCTGGTCTAAGGTAGTGAAGAACGATCGCCTGGGGCTCGGCCTGGTGCGCTTACTCGTGGTGCCCCAGATCGTCCATCTCCAGCGTGGCAGACTGGCAGTAACGCGTCTATCACACTGGCACTTCTTCGGCGAGAGACACCCCGGGGGGGCATCAATGGTCAGCCCTGACGAACCCAGGCAGATGTTCCCGATCGGGACAACATGATCTTACATGACAGCGCCCAGCGCTTAACGGCAACGGATGATCATTGCACAGAGAGACTCACAGACTCACACAGAGTGAAGCAGCGGAAGCTTGCGATGGCCCCTGTCATGGATACATACATGTCTGGTGTCTCTGGTGGCACGTATACCTACGGCCAGATCATGCTGTGCTTCCTGGGCGTCGGGTGTGAGCACTCTCAGTCAGTCAGCATGGAGGATTGCAGGCCTGTCAATTGGCCTGCTGGTGGACAACATCAGTTGCGAGCGATCGTTGCCATGATTGGCGATGATGATGACGGGAATGGAGAGCGGCAGTTGCATGACATTTGCATGCTACAGAGTACTGTGATTTTACTCTTCCTCACCGCCCGTCGCGCGGAGGCCGAGCAGTAGATGATGTTACATAACAAATGGTAGGGACGAGCACAAGCGACGGGATGCTGGCAGTGGTGGCAAACATGGGGAAAATGGGAAAATGGGAAAAGTGGTGGTGGTGATAGGAGGTAGAGGCAAAGGGGTCTTGGCATCGCACCAACGCTGACTAGAGGGGAGGTAGGAGGTATGATGTAGGTCCGTACCTAAGAATAACGATAGTGGTGGCAGCCTGAGGCAGGGACAGGGCGGGAACCCCGTTGCCATCGCAATCATCGCGTCGCGTCGCGTCGCCTCTTCCCGTCCATCAGCCTCAAACCTTTCGGAAGTCCGACGGCCAGCGAAAGCAATTCGAGTCCGGCCACCACCGCAGCGAGCCGTGTTCCTGCCGAAGAGAAACAAGATGTATAGGATTCCGGTACTGTACCGCCTTGATTTGTGTGGTATAGCGGCAGAGTCCAATTCCGTGCGGGATCGTCTGTTAATATCGAAGCTGGAGTGGCTGGTAACGTCCAGCCGCCCACTCCAACCACCACCAGCACAAGCCTCTTGAAAGGCATCACCACCCCAGGTCCCCAACTAGGGTATATCATATCATGGCTGGTCCGACAGGCCTCGTGCCGCAATCGCTCCGTATACGCCTGCTCGAACCACCCTATCACCGCTGCAGAACAACCCTCGAACCAACATGTCTCGCTACGACTACTACCAATCCCACGATGAGCCAAGCGACTCCCTAGCAAGCCCGTCTGACAACCACGAACCACGTCATCCGCGCAGACCTCGACCGGCGGTCATTAAACACTCATCGTACGACAGCGAGCCCAGATCTCAGCACGATCGTCGAGAATCGCGTCGAATACACCATGGAGATCGGCGGGAACGGAGGAAGCAACCGCGCGATCCAGAACGAGAGCGACGCAGACAAGAACGCGCTGCTCGAGACCCAGAGTATGCTGCGAGACGGAACCAAAGGCGGGCGGAGAGACGCGCCGAGAGGCGTGCTTCATTGCCGGTCCAGGATGCGCAGCGCAGACAGGGCCCGCTCGCCATCGATCGCGTGAAGGATGTCGATGTCGAAAGCCATGATGATGGTCAACCTGAGGGCTCCGAATCCCCGGAAGGTACTGCCATTGATGCGCCTTTGCCACAAGTTGAGCTTGCTGCACCTCGAGAGCATGCTCCGAAATGTCCAGACTGCCAGGAGCGGAACGCATCGCCCGGGCGCTACAGAAATCGCCCCTCCCAGCGCGAATCGAGGAGACGCTCGGCCCAGTATCAATCCTCACCACGAGCTGATTTCGACGAGGATCTGGAGAGCTTGTCGAACGATGACGAGAAGCAGCGGCCTTATTCGAGTTCCACTTCGACTTTCAGTGAGCTACAATGGTACAAACGAGGCACGATACAGAACGGCCGCCACTATTATCGTGATGACCACCGACGGCGGTGCTGTGGCTTCGGCCGGAGATGTATCTGCATCAGCACCATCGTAGCCGTGGTCCTTCTCGTCGTCATTATTGCAGTCGCAGTCGCAGTCTCCCAGAAAGGCAAGTTTACGTATCACGTATCAGTAGCGCAGGTGAACGAAACTGCAGCTTTCACCAGTGGTGCTGCAACGCGCAATAGTGTGAATGATACCAAGGACGGCGTCGGCGCGGGAGTCGATGTTTACACACTCCACCAGGGCAACGCGACCAAGTTTCTCGCCGACGTACCCGTTTCGGCCTGGGTCTCGTTTGAGGACATGTGGAGCAACAATCTTGAAACTATTCAAAACTCCTGCGGCATTCTCAACTATGGCGACAACGACTCCCCAGAAGAGATAGCGAACATCTACAACGCGATACAAGATCGCGCCACTGCATCTTTGGTCGACCACCGACTCATCCTTGCCTTCATTATCCAAGAATCCAAAGGCTGTGTTCGTGTTCCTCACACCACATCCTCTGGCGATGTGAAAAACACTGGCCTGATGCAGGCGCATCATGGCCACGAATACACCCCGAAGCACAGCGCGAAGAGTATCCTGGCTATGGTGCAAGATGGGACGCAAGGGACGAAGAAAGGCAACGGCTTAGTGCAAGAATTGAACGCGTACTATGGCAATCCGTATGCTGCAGCGAGAGCGTACAATAGTGGTTATATCCCTGGTAACGGGGAGTTGACTGAAGCCGCTGGCGCTACGAAATGCTATGTCAGTGATATTGCAAATCGCTTGACGGGCTGGGTGAAGGCGGAGAGCAGTTGTTCGGAATAATCACCTCAAGCTCGGATGTGTACCTTAATAATACTTGCCTTTGGTACATTTAATTTTCCTCGTTCCTTACTCACTTGGCGCTCAGCAATGTCCAGATGTGGCTCCACGCTCGTGCAAAATACCGTCGTTAAATGAAATTGTCAACGAGTCTCACGATGCGAGCGCAATCACAGAACGCCCAGCGCTGGAGAAGATGGCACAATGGCACGTCGGTAGTCAATGCTTGATACGTGGTCCATAACACTATCTGCAACCCCATTAAGAAGCTCCTCTCTCCTCCTGCTCCTCCTCTTCCTCACAGATCCTTCGCTAAGCGAGATACCGGAGGCACATAGACGTGTCGAGCATAGAAAATGTAGTAGACAGTGGCCACCACACCCACCCCTCCGTACACGCATGACGCCCAATTCATCGTCTCTAGCATCGGATTGTTATACAACGGAAAAAAGGCAAAAATGTACGCCAGCATGATGTAGATTAACCCGACCACGTTTGTAAACCAGCCGAGGGGAACGCCGAGATCAAATCTTCGTGGCAGAAGCTCTTCTCCGCGGACTCGTTTGATGAAAATACAACCCATGGACGTCAAGTATGAAGTGAGCAGCGCCACAACTCCCAGGGACAAGATGGCGTTAAAAGCCACGATACTGCCCAGATTGATGAGGGATAGCAAGGCCGTGGACACAAAGCAGAAGACGACGGCATTGAGCGGGATATCCCAACCCGGTTGCACATAGCTCAAGACTTTGGCAAAAGGCAGACCTTGGTCGCGCGCAAAGGCAAAAATCTGTCTGGATCCCGTCGCGAGATTCCCAATCGCCGAGCACAGCGTGAGAGTGGTGATGATGCACGTCATGACCGTCGCTCCTGCTCGCGATTGCGTCGCGTTGTAAAAAGTTCCGATGAAGGCGAAATTGTATTGTGGCAACAGCGCGGCATCGATGGGACCAATACAGTACACGAATGTAATGGCCATGACGAGTCCCGTGAGTCCGTTGAGGACCAGCGTGGAGATCATGGCGAGAGGAATGGTGAGAGAGGCATCTCTGACTTCTTCGGACATGTGGACGGCAGAATCAGGGCCAATGAGAGCATAAATGGGTCCTGTGAGAGCAACCAGCGTAGCCACGCCCATGCTCGGCCATTCCGCAGTCTGTGTAAACTCCGTCCAAACCGCAGAATTGGATTGTCTCGGCGCAAAAACCCAGAGCGGAATCAAAATGGCAAAGAATCCACAGATGAGAATTATGAGCATCAGACCCTCCAGTAAGGGCAGTTTGCGCGCAAATACCGTGTTGAAGAGCACTGCGACGCTCGCTGCGGCAATTGTCAAGAGGACTCCGTGCCATCGCTGCGGTACGTATGTTGAGTCGTTGAGGATGATGAGGCCTTGTACTTGCGTCGCGACGGTGAAGCATTGTCCTGCGATTCCGGCTTGCCAACCTAGAACGCAGAACCAACCGACGATGTAGCTGAGGAGTTTTTGGAAAGATTTCGGAGCGAATTCTGAGACCCTAGATTTATTTGAGCATTTGAGCATACGCACACACATACGGATGTGTATATATCAGGTATACAACATCATCATCACATACCAATGATACTAAATTTCCACATATTAGCCTTTTCTTTTCACTTTTATCAGCAAGTTCATATGAAGAAGAAGAAAAAAATCAATAGAAAAAAAAGGAACAGAGACAAGAGACACAAGGAGAAAAAAAAGAATAAAAAACAGAAAGAATAAAAAAAAACAAAACTCTCACCTGCCCACCCGAAGTCGGTGCCATCGAAGCCATCTCGGCCATACAAAAAATGGCACATCCAAACCCCACCAACGTGACCAAATACATCCAAATCATAGCAGGCAGTCCCCCATTGGGAAGGACATAACTCGCAGAAGACAAGACCGAAGCCCATGTCATCATCAGAGTGGCCGCGAAGCCGAAAATGGGGATAAAGGAGAAGTTTCGTCGGAATTCCTGTTTGATGGAGGGGAAGAAAAAGGGAAGAAGATGTTATTAGTTGGGTTACTCTCTCTCTCTCTCTCTCTCTCTCTCTCTTTTCTCTTTCTTTCTTCTCTTTCTTGGGGTGTGGTGGTGTTGTTGTTATACATACTTGTGCTTTTCCCATGCGATGCATATCCCTTCGATCATCCACTGTGCCCTTTTTTTCGGGCGGCAAATCTGTCAGAGTGAGAGTTTCATCTACGGCGACGATGTATGAGGCATCTTCTTCTTTGCCTATGGCGAAGGGTTTTCGTTGTGCCATGGTTGGGTTTGGTTTTGTTTGTTTTGAAGGGTGGTGGAAGACGAAGAAGAAGATGATGATGACGGGAGAAGAAGAAGACGGTATGAGTGAGAGCGAGGACTTTCACAGCCTTGTTTGGTTGGCACAACTTGTTCAAGATCTTTTTCTTCTTTCTCATTCACTTTGCTTGTCCAGGGTTCCGTGTCAGGCCTTTTAGTGTGGTGTACTCATATTGCTGCTGTGTCCGAGTAGATTCAAGTCGGTTAGCAAACATACATACACACACTCTCTCCCTCATCCTCCACCTCCACCACCACCACCTCGTCTGGAACGGAACCCTGCCTTTACATATCAGGATTGTACTACCGTATATAGCTTGGTACTGTCACTACTGTGGTGTGGGGGGTTCAGAGACTACGTTGTTTTCTTAGCGGACAACGTATACAGTCAGGGGTTACATCCGAGAAGGACACGAACCTTTAGGAACGTTCAAGCTACCGGGCGTACCGCACAAAGAAGCAAAAGGAGTTTAACACATGACCAAAAGGAGAGCTCTGTTACTACTGTATACCGGGTCAGGTAGGTAGGTACTGTAGTACATAGCAAAGTACAAACAAGGGGATCCCCGCCAATTAAAATACCAAGCGTTGTAGGGTGTGGGATCACAATCACCACTTCCCCAATTCCATTAACAATTTACCGGTATTTTCATTAAGAAGTATCAATTCACTCACCACATTCCTCTCTCTCTCTCTCTCTCACCCGTCTCTCCGTCATCACCTCTTTCTTGGACACTGCGCACCTCGCCAGCACCACCATCCTGCCCTTATGCGTCGTACATGTCCCGCCGCCAGGTCGCTCCCAGTGCATCATGGGCGACGATGCGGATTTGCGGTACATCAGCTGTCACCAGGACCTGAACTGAACTTCCCTGGATGGCTGCTGAGACAGTGAATGAACGTCCTGCTAGCGCCATCCCAACTGCTACAGTATCTGCCTATTAGGCTATTACCCACGTCCAGGCTAGCGTACCTCGATATGTATCACAATCGAATCCATCGATGATCACAATTGATGGCCTATACGCTACGCTTCGGCAGAATGTCGCTGTGCTGGGGGAAATCATCATGGGGGAGAAGCATCATGGGGGAATTACCATGGGTTCGCAGGTGTCCAAGCTGTCCAAGCACGAACTAGAAAAAACCCCATCATGGATACTACGCCGCTAGCAAGACGTGTGGAATTTGTCCCACCAGGATAATAGGCAAAGAGCCCTTCTCAGTCGTCACGGATGGGCGACATTGCCACTCGGGGATCGACATGTGCTCCATTAGCATTTGAAAACGGCATTTCCCCTGTGCCTGTTCTACCAGAGGCACAGCACCTTGGCCATGAACGACAAGTCGAACTAGTCGAATGCTTGCGTCCTTCAAAAGTACTATTGTACTCCCGCGGCTCCTGCGAGGAAAAAAAAAATGTTATCTATGTAGTAGTGGACAAGGCAGCAAGCTACCTCGAAGAGCGAGCATTCCAACAATCTCGACTTTCCTGTGCTGCTATGTGAGAGTCCAAGACTTCCAGAGGAAAAAAAACGAGCCGCGCGGACGTCGTCCATCCTCCATCCTCCATGCGAGCACTGGAGCTGGAGCTGGAGCTGAAGTAACACAGCTAGTCCTGCGGAAAAGTGGTATAGCTGTCGTCGCCATGTCGGCCCCAGAGCTGCCAGTCCTGCCCGATATGAATTCTGGTCCTAGGAATTTCATCACGACCGAGCAAGATCATGGTGGAATTGCATTGACCATATGTACGCTCATGGCAACCTGGGTCGTGCTCTGCTTCGGTGTGCGTATCTACATGCGAGCCACGGTTAGCGGACCCTTTGGCATCGACGACATCATATTCACTGCCGCTACGGTATGTCTTGCAATGTCTTTCTCTTATCCTTTTTCTCTTTTTTCTTCTTTTGTCTCTCACAGCGAATCTGCCCAAATTGGGAAGATAGGGGAAAGCTGACTGCTGACAACGTGGTGTCGAAAAAATAGCTCTTCGGTATCTTTCACGCCATCGTATCCTCTACCGCAATCATCTCCTTTGGTATGGGCAAATCGTTGGTTCTGTTGACGGGCTCACAGATCATACACGCACAGAAGGTGAGAAGAGAGAAAGAGAGAGAGAGAGACTCAGTCAGCCTGCACGAAGCAATCAAAATCACAATCGGCTCGGGGAACACTGATATATATATGTTGGCATAGGCTGTGTATGCGGCAGATCTCATCTACTTCATCGTCAACGCCTTGACCAAGTGTACCGTGGCCCTGCTCCTCGCACGGATCGTCTTCGTCCGAAGGCGCGTCTACGCCTGCTACGGAGTCGTCGTCCTCGCATTCCTGTGGGGAGTGATATCCTTGATCGTCGGAGGCTTCCAATGCAGCGAGCATCCCGGATGGAAAATTGTGGGCGAACGATGCGACAACTTCCTCCTCTCGTGGCGCGTCGTGACAGCCTTCGACGTGCTCATCGAAGTATTCATCTTTGCCATTCCCGTCTGGGTAGTCTGGGATCTCCACTCCAACATCAAGAAAAAAATGACCGTGATCGCCGTCTTCGCATTCCGGCTGCCTGTTATCGCTGCTGCAATTCTGCAAATCCACTATCTCAGCTACGCTATCGAATCGGGCGACCCGTTGCTGCATGGAGTCTCTGCTTTCATCTGTCGCAATGTTGAACTGCACTGGGGATTGATCTCCGCCACCATCCCCACCCTGAAGCCCTTCATGGCTGCATTCAACACGAATCTCGGCACGTACACCTCGAGGGGATTCGACAGTTACGGCCACAACAGCAGTGGACGTTCCTATGTGCTACAGTCCATCGAGAGGAAAGGTGGTGGTAGTGGTAATGGCAGTGGTAATGGTAGTGGTGGTGAGAGGGGTAATGATAACGAGGGAAACAAAACAGCAGCAGCAACAGCAGGAGAAGAAATTCTTCTTCTTCCTCTGCCAGGAGAACTTCAGAACAACAACAGCACCACCAATCATAACAATCTCTCACCAACAACACCACCACCACCACAATCACCACGACCACCGCACTGGGGAAAAAATGTCGTACGCGTCAAATCCTCCTCCTCTTCCTCCTCTTCCTCCTCTCCTCGTCGGTTTTCATCGTCAGCGGGAAGCGATCAAAGGATGATGATGATGATTCGCCAAACACACACGTGCGAGGTTCATGTGGAAGAAGCAGAGCCGCAGAGCAGAGCAAGAGCAGGATCAGGATCAGCGGAGCAGGAGGAGGAGGAGATTCGTGCTGTGTTTTAGATGGATAGATGTATCAAGGGGGTATATATAGATATTCTCTCAATGAAATGGATAAAGCACGCACACACAGACACAGGCTTGAGTTCTCAAGGACAACAGCATACATACATGTACATGCCAGGTCTTTTGAAACCGATGATGATGATGATGATGATGATGATGATGGCCATCAACTCCATTTGCACACAATATAGTATAGACGGCGTAAGGAGCCTCTCTTTCATTATCGATTCGTATCGTTATTACAAAAATTCCTTTGAATTTTCTTCTGCTTATTCCTCCTCCCTTCGTCATCATCATGCAACACGTCAGAGAATGCTTTCATTGCTCTCGAATCAAGTCGTCACTGGTCGAACTCGCCAAAACTCACACTCACACAAACACATGGACGTCTCTGGCGCCCCCGTTTGGTTTTTCGCTCTTTGTCTGCACACCGCTGGCTGAAAAAAACATACAAACCCAAAACCAAGACAGAGACAGAGTGAAGCACGTTTTTTTGGACCATCTATCGTCCAAGCGTGCTTCCAATACTGCTCGGAGTCCAGCTGCTCGCCTTGCTACTCATCCAGCTGCCTGTGCTCGACATCCAACTCGGCATGCTGACTTTGCTGGTCCAACTTCCCCCTGACCGTACAGACTTGCTCGTACTGCTACCACTTTTGTTCGACCATTTGAGCTTGCCGTCCGCAATCGAGTGCACACCACTGATGATCAAGAAGGCCGTCGATCCAAGGGCTCGAAACAACGCGAGACATGCCACGGACCACAAGATGAACTTCAGGTAGTAGTTTTGTCCCACATCGGTGTTGCTGTAAATCTCCGTGATCGCCATCGCAAGAACGGCATTGCACGCCATCCAGATAATGACCACATATGTTCTCACGGCCCGATAGTAGTCCTCTTGCATTTGACTCTCGGAGATCCCCGGCGTGGGGACTTCCACTCTGTCTCTCAAATTCCGGAGTGCTTCATCATATCCGGAATCAATATCCAGTTGCTCCGATGGCATCTCCAGCTCGACTGTGCCATTCTTGTTGGCAGTCGCAACACCCAGATCTTTCTTCAGCACGTTGTCTCCCTTCGTGCCCCACGTCACGTCGTGTGCATTGCAGAAAGCGTAGACTTGTAGTGTGGCAATGTACGATGGTAAAAGGGCGAAATATTGTGCCGAGGACGTGAACATGTGCCATGGGTCCATGTACATGAAGCTCATGAAGAAGTAGAGTCCCACCGTAGATAGCGTGCTGACGACGAGATTGGTGAAGACATTGTTTCCAAATCCAATTTCCGAACCATTCGTGAGCTGACGAACAACAATGTAGATCGCGGCAAAGGTATTGTATACCATGATGATGGAGAAGATGATCAGGGAGGCCATGAACATCTTCACCGCACCCTGCGGTCGGTTGCCCATCGAGAGAATGAATTGCACCATGATGGTCAAGACACAGATGTATCTCAGCACAATGAAGATGAAGTTGCCAATGCCGTGGCCAAAGGGGTCCACTTTCTTGTCCGCGAGCGATCCGGCAATGAAGTAGAAGGTCAGGTAGAAGTTTCCCAGAGAGAAGAAGGTGAAGAGCAGCTGCACGAACTGATATATAAATTCCACGTGCAGCAGAATTTTCCTGGTGATGGTGTGGTCTGTCTTCCAGATCTGCTTGAAGTGCAGCAACGAGTACACAGCTGCGAAGAAAGCTCCGTTCAGCCATCGACGACGTTGTGAGATGAACTCGGGCACTGCATCGGGAACATCGGTTTCTCCTGTCGCCTTGCGAACGTACTTGAGGACCCATCTGTCGTTACGCTTTGCAACCAGCTCCCAACAAAGGATGCGATCTTCGGCAAGATACATGTTGGCTGTGAATACGTCTGCATCCTGTCCATGCAGTGTCTCACCCTTGAAGTATTGACTGAGCGGACCATGCCCCGTCTCGTCATTTTGGAGCGCATGATAGCGGTACGCACTCAAAGCTCCAGGCAGGACTGTAATGTAACCAAACACGGATTCGAGGGGCTTGTCCAATATGTTGGACATCTTGTACTCGAAGTTTTGCGAGGCAACCAACGGGTTGATGAGAGCCTTGAGGTACCGGCCCTTTGCAGCCTTGATTTCGCCAGCTGCACCAGCCACATTGGAGTCACGGTCGAAGGCTTTCCATAAGTGGTAGAGGGAGTCGTCGCCTGGTCTGGTGCCGACGTCGAGCAAGATGCACACGTTGGGGTTGAGTGCACGTCCAAAAGCATTGAAGAACCATCGATGACTATTGAGCTTCTTCGAATTCTTCTCCTTCAGGCAGAAGATGACCTGACAGGGCACAATACCTTTCTCAGCACCTTTGAACTTCAGGTCTGAATCCAGGGAGACTTGTGTTGTGTACTCGTACACATGCGCAGTGACTTCGCGCTGATTGACCAAATTTTTTGCAATGCCCGACTGGTAGCAGCCCATCGCCGCCAGCGCATCAAGCGTTCGGGGATGCACCTTTGAGCGACCATCCGAGATGATGCAGACAACGATCTTTTGCCAACCATCTTTCCCCCATGTTCTCGACTTCGCACGACTGCAGAAGTGTGACAGATTGCGCATGACACCGTGCATCGTTCGCGTGAAGTCGATCTCGTTTTCATTGTACATGGTGATACAGATCAAGAGCTCTGTCTCTCGGGACGTGGATCCGATGTTCTGGCGCAGCTTGTAACCTCGATCCACAAAGTCATTCGGGTCACAGGTCACAGCAGTGTACCGCATGTGCGTGAATTCGACGTCGTCGCGCCTGGGGAGAAATGAGTACAGGATGGTCGGGATCTTGCACTCCAGGATCAGTTCGCCATTGATCAGTTTGACTTCCTTCCTGGTCATCTGTGCTGGGCGAGCTCCCCGTCTTCGATGCACGCCGTCAGGAGCAGGACCACATAGATCGTCCTCTGGATCCTTGTTGTCGAATTCCTTGTCATCTGTCACAGTCGACTCTGACTGAAAAGTGTTCCGCGAAACCGGTCGAGGGCGCTGCAAGTCACCGTCACCAGCAGCCGGGCCAAAGGGATCCGCAGTATCATCATCATCATCGATTGGTATGGCCGTTATGCCTGGCTCTTGCGGCTCCTCCATACTGATCATTGAAGGCGGTCTTCCGCCAGCAAAGAGCGGTTGTGGTGGAAGAGGCCTCCTAGGCGATCCTCCGTAGGCCGACGATGGCGTTCCAGGCCGCGGCACACCATTGATGTCTGCTGGCTCGTATGGTACGTTCGATGCCGGCGGTCTTGGGTACTCTCGACTTCCTCTCGGAGTGAAAGCCTTTGTAGGACTGTCTGATTGTCTCGAACTGGAGGGTCGATAGGGATCGTAGGCATCCACTGGTGGCGCCATATCGGGCGCACTATCGAGCACAGATGGTTGTCTCGAGAGTCTTGAGAAAGAAGGTTGTGTGCCTAATGTGGAGGTCGGGGCATATGATCGCGTGGGACTCGGTGGCCGGTAGCTTCTTGTCGGACTGTCGGGCCTGCTGCTGTAAAGATTGTATGAGCCAATGTCTTCCTCTTCTGGTTGCTGGTCGTCCACATCGTGCCGCTGGTGCTGATTGAAGCGCACTTTGTATCGCTTTGTGCGGGGAGGTGCTGCTGATGAGGATGTTGCGGATGAACGAGCAGCGCTTGACTGGGACAAGTCACTCTCGACCTCACGCAACAGGGAATTGAGCTCTTCGCCTGGAGGAGCTTGCGATCTGGCATAATGCGAGTGCGTGGTGGCGGAGGGGAGTGGGGCATCTTGGCTACTGTTGTCCGCTCTCTGGTGGTTGCGACTGTTCAATCGATCTTGAGCTCGCAGAAACAAATCATGGGGCGAGGCTCTGTTGTTGTTGTTGTTGCTGTGGTGGTTGGCGGCCTCTCGCGAAGGTGATACTGACGCTGCATGTGCACTCTCTTCGGGGCTCGTGAGGAGTCGCATTGTGGATGCATTGGTGGGCGTGTCGAAGTCATCGTCGTAGCCGGGCGGCGGTTCATAGGCGTGCGGCCTATTCGGAGCCGCCATGAAATGGGATGCTGGCGGGCGGGCTGTGGGAGTGAGCGATGGGAATGGAGACGATGATGATCTTCACCTGAGGGCGAATGCTGAGCGGAGACAGTACTAAGGGTATCTGCCAGTACTGCTAGGAAGTAGCGAGTGGTGGTGAGCAAGGTCGAAGTGGAAGGAGTGATAATGTCACTCGCAACTGCCTCCGGAGGTACGAGAGATGCCATGGGCGCGTGTGGTGTTGTGTGTCTGTCGTGCCTTGCAACCGCATTGTAAACATTGCCAAGCAGTCAACGGTCGGTGTCCCGGGCCGACCCGAACAGCTTTCTCACCGGCCATGCGGTGCCCGCTCATTTGGGCGGGGCTCGTTGGCTTCCAAGCTTCCAGCTTTTCAAGCAGTGCCGGTCTGAGATCGTGACATGAAATTAGTGAGTGAGACAGAGGTGGGACATCCCCGTACATACATGGGACTCGTTTCGATTCAGTACGCATCTCTGTCACTATGCTACTCACTCAAAGAAAACAGCCGCCTCGCAATGGGTCAGGCCGGTATACAGAGTACAGAAGAGTTCCGCGTCTCGCCCTTTGCAAATATCAGGCGGGCGATCATCATGATTCCGTCTTTTCGTAAAGGGCCCCCTCAAGGCGCATGCCTGGCCATCGCCCCAAATCATCTAGCATGCGTGTGCACGCCCGCTTGGGCTGTTCCTGCATCGTTATTCCTCGAATCGTAAAAAGTGTAGAAGACCCCACCCCCCCCGTACGCCTCGCTGAACTGAAGACAGATCAAACCGACCACTTGCAAACTGTTCCTCGTCGCTACGCTGCCGTCATGGGCGGTGGCGGGGGCGCGTGCTCTGCTTCTTCCATCTTGACATCTTCTTCAATCGCATTGCCCTGCGCCGCGTGTGCTTCCGTCGACGAACTGGGCTGTAGTGGAGGTACCACGGGACCAGACGCCACCGAAGAGGGACTGCTCTCGCCATGGCCGGCATCCGAGTCTTCCTTCTTGGCTTTGCGACGAGTGTAATCGCTCAAGCTGAGCTTCTTCTTCATTGAAGTGGACCCCATCGCTGCCACCACGCTGGGGGGGAACATGGAGCCGGGAGTCATGCCCACAGGGGACTGCGCCATGGAGCCCGACATCGTCGTCGGCGTACCCGCAGAGAACGTAGAGGTAGACGACGCCGTGGAATGGAGACCAGGCGGTGGCATATCAAGGCGCATGGCAGCTGGTTTCGCCGCCGACTGCTCGGGAATTGCAGCTCCATCGGTTACCTTGGCGCAACAAGGTGAGGTCGAGGAGGACACTGCTGAGTTCAACTTGCCACTGCTGTCTCCGTGATCCTCGGACGGGGAAGTTGCCACCTGCTGAACCCCAGGAACTGGTGCTTGCTCCGTGCTGTCGCGTTCATCGGTACCTGTATCTGCCATTTCGGTGTCGCCTGCATGAGCATTCGCAGAGCTTGCCAAAGAACTAGACGATCGCGGCCGCTCGGTAAGTTCCCTCTCGGCGTGCGCCTGTAAAGGCGAACTCTTTGCGCTGGGATTGTCGACGTCCATTGCATCGGCAGGAGCGGGACTCGAGTGCTGTAATGATCTGGGACTAGATGGTGCAGAAGCGAGTATAGCGTGATTGTTGCTGGCACATCGATCCAGCAATATCTGTCGTAGCGATTTGTATTGCTTTCGAGCAGAGGATGCTGGCGCGCGACGCATAGCCTCTTCAATATCCATGTCACACTGCGTGCCAGCTTCAACGCAGACAGGTCGTGGCTGCTGCTGCCGCCGCTGCTGCTGCATGACTTTGCTGGGTGGCTTCATCAAAGATTTCAGGGTTCTTGGCTTACGACTCTGCGTCGCTGCTTTACCAGAAGACTGTCCTGCTGGTCGCGCCATGTTGGCATCGGCGTACTTGGACAATGCGTTGGTAGGGAATCCCAGTTGCTTCGACGACGTGGCACTGGGTGTGTTCAAACTGGAGCTGACGCTACCGCGCTTCTTCTTCGCTTGCTTTCCGGTGTGTTCTTCCTCTTGTCGTCGAAACATCTCTTCCTCCTTCGCCAATTTCTTCTTCTCCCGCTCCGACATCTCCGGCATGCCGTTACCACTGGCCGAGTAGTGAGTGTTGGGAGTGATGTCGCGGCTAGCGGACCCTCTTCCGACAGATCCAGACGCCGATTGCGAGTCGGTGACGTCGTCTTCCAATTCATGCCTCCGGGCTTCGCTTCCTGAGCGACTGTTGACGACGTTCGTATTGGGCGGCGAAGGGTCTTGTCCATTCTGGCAGTTCTTTCGTTTTTTGGGTCTAGCGCCCTTCGGACTCAGGCGCCTGTCGAAACGAGCGAAGGAGCAGGAGTTTGGAGTTTGGTCAGGATCTCTCGTGGGCAGACCACAAGCGCAAGGCCCACAATTGGCGAGAGCAGTGGAAGCCCAGGTCGAAAATTGCTCCAGCTCAATCTGAGAGAGAGAATTCTTCGTCGGAAGCGGCATGGCCTCCTTCGTCTCCCACGCAATGGCAATTTCCTCTCCCGGATCGATGGCGCGGGTCGACAAAAAGCAAAAGTGATAGTCCTTCTCGTCCGTGATAAGAATCTGTAAACGCGCATTGGGGTCGCAACTGCGTCTGATAAATCGCAGGTCGGTGCCTTCGTTGCGGGCATCGAGCGCAATCGGTAACTGGGGGTGGAAGAATACGAATGGCTCCGGGTGCCGCAGTTCACGCCATCGATTGGCGGGATCTGCTTGATAGTCTTGCTTGAAACAAAGGCGACCCTTGAGTTCACCAATGTAACAGCCATGGACCATTGGCTCTTCCACAATGACCGCCTTCCATAGGGCAGCAGCGTGGCCTTGCACGTCGTCGTCTCGCCGTTCAGCGATTTTGTAAACCGCCTTCCCGGGCATATCTTCCAAGCTGCTGTCGTATCGATTGAGGACAGTGCCTTTCGGATGCCCATGTACATCTCCGAACTCGTCGTCAGGCATCTCTACCCATTGTGAGAGAGAGTTGGTCACTGCAATCGAGTCGTGTAGATTGTTCTCCGCCACGGACCAGTGGTCATCCGCATAGAGTCGCATGAAGTTCTCCGAATACCTCTCGATGGGTGGTGGTGACTCAGGTGACTGTGACGGCGTCCTACGATGGTGACTGTGGACGGACGACACGTTGCGTTTCCGAGAGTGCGCTTTGACCGACGTACTTGTAGTCGAGTCTGAGGCGCGATGACTGGTCTTGGGTCGCTTTGCAGGCGGAGGTTGATCGCGTGGACTGGCGCTGTTGCGATCGTGCCGCAATTTGTCAGTGGGCCAGCCGTTTGTGTAGGGCGGCGGCGGCGGACCATGCTCTTTGGCCTTTTTCTTGTGACTCTTTGAGGCCGCTCGCTTGACGCCATTTGTGTGTGGTTCCGTGTGCCCACGTTTCGTCATCTGGCGACGTCGCGCGGCCTGAACGTCGACATTTTTCGGCACGCAGTCCACGCAGCAGTGCTCGAGCGCTTCCGGTAACTGTTGCTCGTCATACTCTGGATAGTAGCACGATTGGTGCTGCCATCTATGACATTTGTCGCATTGCACTGTATAGCCGTCATCGTCCGCAAAATCGCAGATGCAGCTTATCTGGCCATCATCTCCCGGATCGCCATTGACTGCAGGAGCGTGATATCGCTGTTGATGAGACGCCGGGTGGAAGAGAGGCGCGCGGGAGAGATCGTAACCGTCGATAGGCTTAACAGGGAAAGAGGTGTCTGTCATGCTATCTCTTCTGGTGGAGAGTGCGTACAGGTTAGGTGACGGGATGGAGGTCAGGTTGGCGTCGCATGACTGTATCGCCACTGTCGTCGACGCTCGTCGCTCGAGGCAGGATCTTCCGGCGCGGCGCTCGTGATGGGGTGGTGTGGTGCGCAGTCTCGACAAAGGACGGGCTACAATGAACCAGTCAGATGCAATTCGCCAGGACGACGGCGATGCCGCGTGCTGCCAGGACGCAGTCTAGAGGAGGCTCTGGTGGTACTGCTGTTGTTCGTGCTGCGATGCGTACCAGTGGGTCATGGGCAGGACGCTGTTCGAGTCGTGAAGCGGCGCTCGCAATCCGGCGGCTCTCCAGGACAACGTGCTTTCGGGGGACGTGGTGTCGTAGATGCGGTATGCGAGTCGAAAGGCTGCTGGTGGAAGGGTGGAAGAATGAGCTGGGCCTCAGTGCGGCCAAGGGTAGTGGGAGGTGAAGGGAAGAGAGAGGGAGGGAGGGAGGTGGTGAGGGTGAAAGAGAGGTGGTTATCGCGGTGCGACGAATGGCAAGTGCAGGTGGGAGAGAGGGCCGCAGAGCAGAGCAGAGCAGAAGCAGAGGAGGAAAGAGTAGAACGAGGCCAGAGGGCACGTGACCGGGGCGCGCGCATCAGGTAGGGCAATTTTGGGGAGCCTGCGAGCCTTGCGAGCCTGCCTGCCTGAAAGCTGCGCGCAAGCCTGCTCGCTGCTCCAACGAGGCAGACGCTCCTGTGCGCGGCCATGTCGCCATCGACACCACCACTGCACCCACTCACCGTTGGCGCACTCACTACGCTTGCGTGTGCGCGACTGATCAGAGCACCGGAGTCGGCGGCGTTGTGAGCAGCAACAATCATCGTAAAAACAATGAATAAACAGTCGGGATGGTCTCTGGGGCAAGTGATTGGGACGAGGTGGTCGCAAGAGCGGAAGAAATCGTCTGGGACCGGTGCCATCCTTTCCCATCACTTCTAAGACCCAGGGTGGCGAAGGAGGGAGCGGCAGCGGCGTTGATTGGATGCGTAGTGTCTCGTATCATTTGGCGGCGGCGGGCTGACGAATCCCAGACAAAAGACGGGCATCGCTATCATCATCTCTGGACTTCTGGACTCCAGACTCCGCAGGCGGACGGGCGGGACAGTGGATGTCTCGCCTCGCCCTCGCCCTCGCCCTCGCACTCCCCAGGCTCCGCTCCTCTCTCTCTCTCTCTCTCCGCGGTCCGGATGACAGCATGGTGGGTACAACGACTTTTCTCGTTTGTTTCGTACCCGCTGCGTGAGCCATGAAGGCTACATATATACCTCCTAAGACCACCGGGCGCTCCTGGATCATGAAGATATATGCAATGCGTGTACTCCGGGGCGGTATTGGAGTGGAGGAAGGTTGCTGCTCTGCTGCACGATGCTTGAGTCGTCATGGTTGCACCGCAGTCACAGAGTCACAGACTCACGGCTTCGCAGCTCTAGAGACTGGGGGAGGCTGCATTAGATGCATTAGGAGGGGATGTAGCTTTCATGCCACGCCACGGCACGCCGCACGGCCACTAGTTTCCTCACTAGCGGGCGGGCGAGCCAGGTCCCAGGATGACTACATGGCATGAAAGCTCTGTCGTGCTTGAAATACCTCCTAGGAGGTCCACCACCATCGTCCATTCTTGTTATTTCATTGCATTTCTTGGTCATGTGTAGTTCTTTACCAGCTGCCATAGGCAAGCCGATGAAGCCACTTGCTTTCCTTGATGGCGCCGGTCATTCTCGCTGTGCAGAAGCCCGACGGCGGTTGTAGTGCGTCCGTGTGGTGCACAGTAGACTGTTGCCGGTCCGCGGCAGCAGATGCCGAACGCTCCAGCTCAATAAATACTCCAGTGTAGAAACGAGATCACAGTGCTGACATCCCACTTCCAGGCGCACCGCTTTGAAATTCGTTGTCGATGGGTGGTGCAAGGTTCCGAGGAGACTGCGTGGAGTGGACACGGCGGAGCGCCGCCACTGTGCCAGCCAAGGCAGCTCTGTTGTGTCCTTGTGCAGACCGAGGCGGCTTCTGTTGTCGCAGTCAGCATGTAGAGAATCATGTACTTGTTGGAAGATGATGCGGAGTGGGATGGATGGTTGTGTCTGCACTTGCACGCGGAGTGGGATGGATGGTTGAGTCTGCGCATGCACGCGAAGCTGTGAAAAGCCCAAAAGCAACAACAACGACAGATGCGTCTACTGGCCCGAGCTCCGGCACCTCAGGCTGGACATATTGTAGTCTACTCCCGTCTCCGGCCCCCGTGATCATCACTTCAGACAGTCTTCACTCTGGCAGCATAATAACATGAACTGCTCATGTGCAAGCAAGAAACTGCACCTTCAATACACCTCGCACGCCGCAGCCTCAAGGGGTGATCATTAATCGAGCTCTGCCGCACCCGGTGGAGGCCAACAGCGAAAGACTGAAAAGCACCTGAAGCTCGCACTGAGAGCGATCCTCTTCGCCCTGATCGCTCCCCAAGTTTGAGGCGTCCAGACTCGAGGGAAGCGGATGTTGTGCCCTCTCCATAGCTATTCCTCTGCTTCGGAGAATGGCATGCTTGCACGAGGGAGCTGCTTACATACCACAGTCTCTGTCAGTAAAGGTCCGCGTGGCAAGGACCAGTGATTCCCGTGATGCGCACGCAAGACCGTGGACAAAGCGCAGCACTAATAGTTTACAGAGAAGAGAAGAGAGAGAAGAGAGCGGACTCGACGGTCGAATAGTATACGCTATTATCCTGTAGAAGACAGAATGACTGCTACCAGGCCTACATGTAGGTAAGAACAAATACTACCGAGTATCCACGCTCAGCAAAGTCAAATCAGTGGCATCGCGGCTCCTGGCACCTACTTGTCTGTCAATTTTGGAGGGCTCCGAGATCTTGTTGGCACCCAACCACCCAGAGAGCCCTCTCACCCGGCTGGTGATCTGGTATCCTGTCGAGCACCGTCACGAAACCCATATTCCGGCGTCACTTCTAGTAGTGCCCGAAGAACCAGGAGAGAAAGAGATTGTTCAGAAGGCTAGAAATCAATCCTACTACCAGCAGGACCCTGTTTCAATCCAGACCCTATGATACATCACATTCGAGAGCAATCAGGCCGAGAGATAGGTGCTAAGGATGAAAGGGGCAAACAAAGACACCGCAACGAACAGGTGCAACTACAGATGACGAAAGGACATACGCCCGGAATCGACCATAGGGAATCGAGGTGTGGTACGAAAAGGGAAGAAAGACATTTTGACGGTGAAGATTACACTAAGCAACAAGGAGAACCATTCGACAAAAATTTGAGCAATTGCAGCATTAAATACAGAAAAAGAACAGAACAAGATGCGGGGAAAGCAAGCAAGACGCGAACAATCAAGCCTCTCAGATGAATCACAGGAGGTCGGCGCGAGTCTACCCAGAGGTAGTCTTGGCCTCACCATGCTTCATGGAAAGGATATGCCTCACGAGACTCTGCAGGTTAGCAGCCGTGAGAATCTGCGTCATGGCCATTTCCACACCGGCCTCCCTCTTGATCCAATTGCGCAACTCCACCGAGACCAACGAGTCCAAGCCATAGTCTCTGAGGTTCCTTTCCGGAAAGACTTCATTCGCTTCCATCATCGTCATGGAACAGATCTTGGCCATCAAGGCGTCCAGTAAGCCCTCTTCAGTGTCCATCATGGCTTTGCTCGTCGCGGCAGACGTCTCGGATTTGTCGCGGCTCTCGCTGAGGAGCAGACTTTTCGGACGCAGCGCAGAGAGCATGGTGAAGCGATCCCAAGGGAGCGTGGACTCGTAGCCGCGTACACAGGACATGGTCTTGCCTTCGTGGAAGAAGCCGGACGAAGAGCCGATGATGGCGCCCTTGATCAAGGTGTGCACCTGGGAAACTGCGAGAGATACACCGAGGGAGCGCTGGAGCGGCACGCTCAGACCACGGTCGGCCACATAACCCACGTCTTCGATGACTGGCAAGCTGATCGAGACGGCGGGAAGTCCGAGGCTGCGGCGGTAGGCGGTGAAAGCGTCGAGGAACGTCTGGATATTACATACATATGTCAGCACTCAAATTCCATCGATATATCCGTTGAGGGGGGTATGTATTTCTTCTTGGCACTTACGGTCGTTCCTCCATAGATGGATTGTCCAGCATGTCCAGTCACACCGGTGACAGAGGCCAGAGAGACGAAAAAGTCGAGTTCAGGCAGAAGTTCATGCAGACTCCAAGCGGCATCGATTTTCGGCGCAGTGACCTTTTGCCAGTCGTCGAATTGGGCATTGAGGAATAATGAGTCCTGTAATGGTAATGATTATGTCAGCCGGGAAAAAAACCTGAGTGGGGCAACTACACCTCATCTCTCTCTCTTTCACTTACTCTTAGGTACAGCGCGCCATGAATGACACCTGCGATCCGAGGCAGATCGTGTACTGATTGCAAAGCCCTTGCGAGGTCCTCGCGGTTACCGACATCACACGCAACAGCTCTGAGATGATACTCGGTGTCTTGATATTGCTTCAACAGCGCCGCAACCTCGGGGTTGGAGGAGCCACTTCGGCCCAGCAAGACGACATTCCTGGCACCGTTGTCAAACATCCATGATGCCGTCGCTCTGCCAATACCGCCTGTACCGCCCGTGATGAGGTATGTCGCATCTGGCCGCAACACGTGCTTTCCTGGTCTTCCGAGAGGATGTGGGAGATCGGCCAGCACCTCATCGTCGGCGTTCATGGTAATCACAATCTTCCCGATGTTGTTGCCTGTCTGCAGCCGACGCAGACCGGAGGCGATCTCTGAACATGGCACCTCGGTCACTGGTCGGATGGGAGTGATGGCTCCGCTGCTGAACAGTTCCATGATATTGGCAAGGTGCTCTTTTGCCTCAGCAGGCCGTTTCTTGAAGATCTTGTGCAAGTCGACACCGCTGAACGTCACATTGCGGTCAAAGTGGCGCATGCCGAGATAGGAGTTTTGGAGCAAGTCTTTCTTGCCGATTTCCACGAACCTGCCAAAGTCTTTGATCAAGTCCCAGGTGGCCTGGAGGAGATCGCCACTGAGTGAGTTGAGGATTACATCCACACCAGCTCCGTTGGTGGCCTTCAGTATCGCATCACGGAAGGTCGCATTTCTGCTCGAGAAAATTCTCTCCTGGGGTATGCCGAAGGTGTCTTCGAGGAACTTTCGCTTCTCGGGTGTGCCGGCGGTGACGAAGATATCAGCCTGTAACCGCTGTGCAATTGCGATACTGGCCTGCCCGACGGCGCCTGAAGCCGCATGGATCAACACCGATTCTCCCGGTTGTAGTCGGCCAATCTGCGCGAGCGAGATGAGAGCCGTGCTGTACGCAATGGGCATCGTGGCCGCATCGACGAAGCTCAAGTTGGCAGGGATTTTGTAGGCACACACTGCGGGAATGCGCACGTGGGTGGCAAGACCATTCATGTTGGAGATGTAGAAGACACGATCACCCGGCTGTAGATCAGTAACCTTGGAACCACAATACCTCACCACACCTGCTCCCTCTAGACCGATACCGTGACTGAATGGCATGGAGCCTAGTACCATGAGCAGGTCTCTAAAATTCACGCCGGCTGCTGCGACTTGAATGATCACGTCGTTCTCCTGGAGAGTGTCAATGTCTCGTGCTTCAGTGCGATGGAAGTAAATGGAGTCTGGACTTCCGACAGCTTCAACCGTCATCTCGAACGCTTCGTTGCCGCTCCAGATGTTCTGCTTGGCTCGCGCAGATTTTCCGGCCTGTCTAGCGAACGTCTGTTCAGCGCTCTTGAGGGCTCGAAGGCGAGGGACGTGTAGAGCACCATCTCGCCAGACAAACTCTTGTTCGGCGAGACGTGTTGCTTCATTCTGCTTTAGATGCTGTACGACATTGACGACCGCAGATGCGCCAACCTCCGTCTGTGGCGCATTCTCGAGCAGGAACATGCTCTTGGAGGGATTTTCCAACCGAAGAGTGCGGAGCAGACCCTTCGCCACATGAGCATTCGGCTGTGCAGTATCAGGAGTTACCCAAACCAGCGATGAGGTGTCCAGAAGGACGTTGCGAAGTTGATCGAAAGCGGCCGCAGAAAGATTGCTGAACACACTGCCCTTGGAGTCCACAAAGACGCAATTTCTATCGCTGCTCGCAATGACCTCTTGGTATGGCTTGATCAGTGTGCCACAGTGCAGTTGCCGAGAAATTTGGTCCGCAACCTCATGAGCAAAGATGGAATCGCTCGGGGTGGCAAAGTCTCCACAGACGGTGACACTCCCGAGGCTGCCATCATCTTCTTCTGCAATCTTCGTAGTGCAGATGACGTTCATCTGGTATTCCGCAGCATCAGGATAGTCTCCCAAAGCAACATCAACACCGGAAAATTGTCTCTCCTTGAGAAGATCGTCCCAGGCTTGCTCAGACAGCATGGGGCCCAAGCTGGTGCGGTAATCGTCTTCAGTCAGCCACCAGCCGGGGAGGAGTGCAAAGGGCAGAATCAGCGCAGGATGAGTCCTGCATTCGAGCATAACTAGCTTGCCACCGGGACTAAGTAGGCTGTGGACATTGTCAATGGTTCGCGCGATATCTGGAGTGGCGTGCAACACATTGGATGCAATGATGAGGTCGTAGGCGCCATGCACGAAGCCCTGTGCTGTGGGCTCCTCGCTGATGTCTAGCTTACGATACTCCATGTGGCTCGACCATTGCTCGAGCTTACCGCGCGCGGCTTCGAAGAAGCCCGTGGAGAGATCTGTGAAGGTGTAGCTGGCAATCGAAAGAGGCTCGCCATCCTGCGTCATCTTTTGGAGCACGGGAATCGTGGCCGATGCGGTACCTCCTCCAATCTCGAGAATGCGGAGACCGGGCTTTAGATTCGAAATGTGGCTCACGAGTGCAGCCAAAGAGTCTGCGCCTCGCTTGCCAGCGGTGTCGTCTTCGTAGTTTCGCGACAGGAGATTGTCCTTGAGCATTATCTCTAATGGCTCAATCTCTCCACGCAGAATTGAGACCAAATTGTCACCAATGGCACAGAGCATAGCACCTTGAGCGTCAACCGACCGGACTTTATTCATGGCTTCAGATGAGATCTGGACCGACGCGCCACTCGCAAGACGCTGCGTGATGGTTGTCTCGGCCCACGCACGGAACTTCACGTAATGAATAGGCCATTTGGTCTGATCATCGACGGCAGTCTGATCGAGTGCTTGTGCCAAAAAGTGTACAGCGGCATCGTTCAGGTGTCGTCGATGCAGGAGCTCTTCGTCCGTCACTGCAGGCGCAGCAATGAGCTTGACCAGCTCAGTGGAAGACATCGAGTCGAGATGTGGAACAAGAGCTGTGTAGTAGCTGTCGGGGAGACCATCGGTCGACACATCATCCGAGGCGCCTGCAATCGACCTTCCAGTCAATTGCTCAAATTCGCAGAGTGGCTGCCAGGAGTCTTCAACGAGTGCAAACGCAACGACACTCACTGTGAAGCTTCCCAGCTTCTGGTCATGACCAACACGTTGAGTGACAATTCTCAACTTCTGCGCATTACTGACTTCTGCCGTTCGCAGGAGTCGCAGTCGCTGGAAATACGTGAGCACGAACGTCGAGCGCGGCCCTCCCATTGCCTGGATGACTCCCATAGCGTGAAAAAAGGAGTCCACCAGTGGCGAAAGAGTTTGAGCTTTTTCAACCGATGCCAATGTCGTAAGCGTACGAGGTTGTAAGTCAATCTCATGTACAGCGCCGCTTGGGGTTAGCCATAGTTGAGACATGTTGCGGAAGGTTGGGCCGTAGCAAAGGCCGCTGGATTTGAGCAGCTCGTACTCGAGGTTGGAATCACCGCCGGCCAGATGCGTGCCGTCGACGAGCTGGCACGCCCTTTGGACGGCCGCGGTCTCGATACGTGACACTTGAGAGTTTGCTTCGAGATGACCTTGAGCGTGCATCGTCCAGCCTTGCGCCTCAGTCCAGCTGAGCACTTCGAAGGTCCAACGAGTGGATGATGCTGTCTCAGTGCTCATGGGCTGTGGACGAAGTTTCGTCGTGATGTCCACGCGCTCTTCTTCGTCAATCTTGAGGCTATGCTTGGCAAAGAACTCGTGGACATTGACTACCGCGCCAGCATCGGGGCCGAGGAGAGCCTCCAGAGCAGCGATGGCCAAGGTAACGTATGCGGTCATTGGGAAGATCACATCCCCGGCGATGTTGTGGTCCCGCAGCCATGGCAGTTCGTCTAGGGTAAAGACCTGACGGAACGAGTGTTCGTTGCCCTCGCTGTATGGCACTTTCCACCCCAGGAATGGGCTGTATGAGTGTCCAGGATGTGCTTTGCTCTTGGTAATGCGCGATTCATGCTTGTACGAGACACTGTGATTCCATTCGTAAGGGGGCAGATCGGACACGACAGCGGCAGGGGGCGTGATGAGATTCACGGCTGCAAAGTTGACGTCTGCCCCGGCATCAAAGAGATGGGCAGCCAAGGTGAGCAGGGCATCATCGGCCTTCTCGCCACGCACGAGCGAGGAATGATACTGTACGCGCCCCTGCTGCTCGTTGCGGATGACGTCCAGGGTCTGCTTGATCGGGCCCTTGAGTGCAGCGTGCGGTCCGATCTCAACAATGGTATCGGAGGACTTGAGGCTGGCCTCCGACGAAAAGATGGTCGTCAATGCCGATGAGAATCGCACCTCTTGAAGCAGGTTCTTCACCCAGTAGTGCGCTTCGACAGTGTCTTTGTCTTCAATGCGACCAGTGACCGAGGACACAAAGACCACCGAACCAGGGCTAGTCGTTTCCAATGGCTGCTTACAGAGGGCCTGGATGGATGCCAGATAAGATGCACCGACCTGCTCCATATGCTGCGAGTGGTATGCAATGCTCACCTTGAGCTTCCGCACGAACAGTCCTTGAAGCTGAGCTGCGGCTTCAATGCGATCAATCTTGTCTCGGTCTCCCGAAAGAGTGACGCTGGCAGGACTGTTGGTCGCAGCGATGGTAGCGTAGCCGGCGCCCGACTCGTCGATCAACATGTTGGCTTGCTCTGCACTGGCGCCAAGAGCAAGCATCGTGCCTTGAGTAGAAGGATTGTTCATGACTTTGAGTGCCCAATAGCCGCGGAAGTATGCAATTGCCAATGCACTTTCGAAAGAGATGAATCCCGCCGTGAAAGCAGCCGCAATCTCACCAGAACTATGACCAGTCACCGTCGAAGGGTGAATGTTCCATGACCGGAGAAGCTCTACGAGTGCAAGCTGGATGGCAGTACAAGCCGGTTGACTGTATTCAGCCTCGTTAATGCGTGACTCACTGCCAGGCCTTTCCAGTTCTTCCACAAGTGACCAGCCTGCACCGAGAGTCTTCAAGATGCGATCAGCTTCAGCGAGGGCAGCCGCAAAGACAGGGAAGCGCTTCAATTCTCTGCCCATCTGAGCATGTTGCGCACCTTGTCCGGTGAAGACAAAGACAACGCTACCGGACTTTGCCTTGGTCGGCTTACCAGTGGGCGAGAAGGATATAAGCTGCTTTTGTAGGTCCTCCAAGGACTCGGCTGAGAATGCTGCTCTGTGAGCGTGGTGGGTCCTACGTCCACCGAGAGTATAGGCGAGATTAACCAGAGACAATGTCGGCCGCGCAGACAAGTACTCCGCGAATGATGAGATATATGCTGTGAGGCTGCTCTCTGTCTTTGCTGAGAAGACGAACAGACGTCCATGATGAGTATCATCAGGGGGTGTCAGGGCTCCGTGAACTGAAGGGCCAACTTTGTCACTGCTCTCCAGAAGCACTGCAGCATTACTGCCACCAAAGCCGAAATTTGATACAACAATGCGTTTCTCACGGCCCATCGGCCACGGTGTTAACTCGCTGATAATCTGCTACTCATCAGTACTATGGCAGCTGACGGAGTGAGGTATATCACGACTATACCTTTAGCTTCTCTGGTTGCTCAATTCTGGCGTTGAGGCCACCTGTGGTAGCCGATGCGTTTGGCAAGATGAACCCAGTCTGCAGCATCATGACGGCTTTGATGACTGCCAGTACACCGCTAGTACTTTCCGTGTGCCTGCAAACAATGAGCCAAAATCAAAGATCATTACACCCAAGGCCTGATCTCACCCGAAGTTAGACTTGACCGATCCGAGGTATGTTGGATTCGATGGTGTACTCTTGCGACCCACAACGGTGGCAATCGAGTTTGCTTCGATTGGGTCGCCGACTTTGGTGCCAGTTCCGTGTCCCTGGTCTCAGGTCAGCCCAGCACGAGCGCGATATGCGAGAACAGCTTCTTACCTCGACGACAGGAGTGTCCGCAGGGTCTAGGCCGACCTGCTCGTGGACTCTTCGCAGCAGGGCTTCTTGCGCAGAACGAGAGGGTACTGTGATACCGTCTGTACGGCCTCCATGGTTGGCCTTTTGCCAATGTTAGCTGGCGTGTGTAACCCAGACAATTGGATCAAAACTTACCGCTGTGTTCCGTATTATGGCCTGGATAGGATCTCCATCACGAAGAGCATCGTCGAGTCGCTTGATCAGCAGACAACCAGCGCCTTCACCACGACCGAATCCGGACCCTCTGGGATCATAAGAGAAGCATTTGCCCTCTGCAGACAATGCTCCCATAGTGTCGAACGCACTCCACATGGTAGGGTTGAGGATCAGTGACGCTGCGCCTACAAAGGCAGTATTGCATTCTCCGGAACGAATGCTCTGGCAGGCTAGATGAACTGCAGACGAGCCGCTAGCGCATGCAGCATCGATCGAGACGCTAGGACCATTCTGGAACGACGATCAGCTAGGGGCGATCAATGTTTGAGAGGGAAACACATACCAGGTTGAAGAAGTAGGACATGCGGTTGGCAAACATGCAGGCTGCAGTGGATGTGGCGGTGTATTTTGAAGTCGTTGGGAGATCGTCGAGTGTCTGCTGCCAATACCTATGCACCAAGTCAGCCCGCTTTCCAAGAATCTAGCTCAGACGTTTTGCACTGAAGGTGTTGGTTCGCGTAGCAGGAAGTACTCACTCTGATTTCTCGTTCGCGGCGAACGCTCCTACGTTGGACCCAGCAAGATCAGACAGCCGTACACCAGCTTGCTCAGCTGCTTCGAAGGCACACTCCAGAATGTGGCGATGCTGAGGATCCATCGATCGAGCTTCTTCCGCCCGAATCTGACCATCAGAAATGTACAAGTTAGCAAGCTCTTTCGAGGTACATGACTCATCTCCACCCGTCGCATACCTGGAAAAACGCTGCATCGAATGCGAAGATGTCGTGAGGGAGGAAGTGCCCTCCTTTCGATGCGTAACAGCCTGGCTTCTCTGGATCCGCATGATAGTATGCATCTTGATCGAAGCGATGGGCGGGGACGTTCGACCACGCTGACTGAGCGTCGGCTAGATACTCCCACAGACCTTTCCGCCCCACTCCAGGAGCCCGATAACCATAGCCAATAATGGCGATTGCGGTTTGGTCGACCATGGCTGGCTAATTCAGCTGGATAGATGATAACGAGCACTTGTTTGTACGTGTTGAAGCGTATTCGATGTGGCAGGTCTCCAAACCAAAAACAAAAGGATCAGACTACAGCAGGAGGGTCATTCGCTTGTCCCAGGTATGCGTATACTTAGTATACTACAAGCTCTGGGCACTTCGTCCGGACATAGGGTTTCCAGTCAGGAAAATTCACAGCTTCTACGCTTGTGGCTTCGCCACCACGCACCTTGCCATGTTTGCAGACCCCTTTTCTAGTGCCCAAGGTGTTAGCACCATGGCATACCGCACAGCAGAGAGTGATCGATATGGTCCAGCCGCCCATAGTGTCTCAGCCTTAGCGGTGAGTAGTCGTAGCGCTCGCGCCGTGTCAGAGTGACATGACTTTTGGTATGCAATACCAGGTGACATGAAAAAATTCTAGTAGCCGCTACAAAATTTTCGTGCCAAGTATCATTATCATTAAGGCCACGAATATACCTGCGCGCGTAGGGCCGCCAGAGGCGTAGTGAAAAGGTACCTATATGCACCTCTATTGCACATACAGCTCCCTAGATTCGTCAGAGGCGCGTTTGCAACCTGTACCAGTCAGTATAGTCTCTTCTTCATCCGCTCCAACGCAGCCGCTCGCAGAACCGAAAAAAAATCATCAGGAAGGCGACAAACGGTCAAGACATGATGTCTAACCATCCGAGCCATCTCCGACTAACATCGTTGAGATGCTCGGATTCAGGAACGAGGAGGACCACTTCGGGGACCGAAATCTTGATGTACTGAGCCAGTAAAAGCCCTAGAGGGCATAGGGCGATAGAATAGTGATAGTACCACGTCCTAGAAGGTATAGGTAATTTCCAGAAAGAGATGCTACGTCGGAAATGATGTCGGGCCAAGGTTGGAAACTAAGGTAAGTAGTATAGTGAACATAAGTCAGGCCTATTGCTATAGAGACTACTACCTCCTAGTCATATCTCCTTAAGACATAGGTGGTTGTTTTAAGCAGGGCCGTTGCTTAAAAGACCGGAGACGGGAGTAGCCGATCCGCGGAGACGGTAGCAGCCGAACTACGGGGACGGAAGCAGCCGATCCACGGAGACTAGACGGAGAGACGAAAAGATGAGAGAGACGAGAGAGACGCGGAGAAAGTTCGGCCGTATGCGCATATGTGAGCACGGTACAAAATCTACGCAGAGGTCATAAACCAAATTCCGGCCGAGAAGATTGGCCTCTACGGTAGCAAGATTGGCCGACGTTCCGTGCCACCAACGGGCAGGCCCGTCCCGGAATGTCGGCCTACCTAGTTTTTTTTTTCCTCTTCTACTTGCCCGTCGTGGCTTCGTCCTCTTCGCTACCTCCATGACACTGATGGAGCAGACCGAAAAGGCCGAGTTGTTACTATCCACGCCATCCCCTTGAAGACAATCTAAAAAAGCCGAATTGTTACCTGGTACTATTCAAGCCGTCTTCTTGTCAAAAACAACTAAAGAGCCGAATTGTCACTGTTCAAGCCGTGTTCTAGAACAGAAACTAGAAAAGGAAAAATTATCACTATCCAAGCCGTGTCCTTGTCAAGAAAACAAAGAAGCTAAAAAAAGCCGTAAAGATCACTATTCAAGCCTTCAAGACGATCGCGCGCGAAAATTTCCATGGCTTTCAGCTTGGCCTCTGCACCTCACTCTTGTTCCTCCCAAGGAGTCACTGGGGAAAGCCGAGAGGCGAAGAAGGGCCATCCCTCAAATTCTTACACTAAAGCAACGACAACTGATACAGCAATGCCAAGTCGACCAATGTTGGTTAAGTTTTCCCCTGCGTACGTACGCACGATACGGCGGCTACTGTAAGTAGTGAGAGTTCCACAATGGCACGATGCGCTTGTTCTTCATTTCATCTAAGTAGTGAATTGGTACGAAAACTGTAGAGCGCTGAACTCGTAGGGATAAAACTATGCGTTGGCTAGTGGAGCCGAAGATACCGCTCATGCTATAGTCAGGTAGCAAGTGGTTAATGGACGAAAGACAGTCGGCTCTAGCAGGATATTGCCGGTGTTACTACTCTGCACCATAGGCATGGCAGTAGGCTGGACGTCTGAGCCTCGCGCGTTATCAAAGCTCGTTGCGGCTGTGTAGTGATGGAAATGCCAGACAGGACAGTTGCTGGATCAAGTAGGTTGTGCTCAACCACTGCCTACTGCTCACTCGTTAGCACACCCTTTCCGCTCGTTTGCATACCCTTTCCGCTCGTTTACACGTTCAATTTGATTGTCATACAGAAGGTCTTGGACTTCACTAGCTACCAATATGGCATCTCGAATCATGTCTCTCCAGCAGTGCGATCCAGGGACGATTTCAGAAATCGCACAAGCTTGTGGAGTTGCCCCAGACGATATCGAAGATGTTTATGCAGGGACTCCGCTTCAGCTGGGCATGATGGCCGATTCGTCCAAGCGAAGTGGAGCATATAATTACAGACTGATCCTGAATCTGAAGGACCGCGTCGACATCGAACGGTTCTTGGACGCCTTTAGTATTGTTGTTTCACGAAACCCAATCCTTCGAACTCGATTCGCAGACTCAGCGGTGGGCATACTACAAGCAACCATCAGAGAACGATACCACACTCTGCGTTATGGAGGAACAATAACAGAATACTTGGAAGAGGATGGCTCGCGGCCGATTGGCATGGGTCAGCCATTGCTACGCAGTGCCCTCGTTGAGCGAACACTGGTTATTACCCTCCACCACGCCATTGGGGACCAGGTTTCAAATCTGGCTTTCCTGACCGATGTGTCCCGTGTCTACCAAGGAAAAGAGCCAGAACTACATGCACCATACAAAGACTTTGTCCACTACTGCTCGAGTATCAGCGATCACGATGCCGAGTCTTTCTGGAAACCTCGATTCCAGAGTATTCCAGCACATTTCCCGACAGCCATACCAAACCATGTTCCGAACCCCACCGAGCATATCTCCCAACATGTTGCTTTGGGTGCGTCTGCGGCCAATGTTTCGATCGCTTTGGTACCCTCATACATCGAGGTTGCTTGGGCTTTGACAGCGAGAGCGTATACAGGAAGTGATAGCGTGGCTTTCGGTTTGGTATTGTCTGGTCGCTCTGCGGCTCTTGGAGGGCTCGAGACTACGCTAGGACCCACACTGGTCACGGTACCGGTGCAAGTAGATCTCCCTTCCCATGCTAGCATCAAAGACGTGCTCCAAGAACGAAGCAAGCAACGACGTCAGCTGCAGAGCCACGTTGCGCTACAATATGGACTCGCTCGTATTCGCAAGATCAGCGCGGAGGCAAAGGCTACGGCTGCATTCCAGACATTGCTCAGCATACGCCCGACAGGAGACGAAGGGACAGGCTTCCAGCAATTCACAGTGGAGAAGAGTGATGTTGTGGGACCGTATGGAATCAGTTTGACGGCTACATTGGCGCCTTCTGGCATTCTGCTCGAGGCGAGCAGTGATCCGCCCGTACTGGAGAAGAAACAACTCCAGCGAGTCCTACATCAGTTCGAGCATAGTCTGAAATGGCTACTGGGACAACCGCTGCACGCCACAATCGACCAATATCCAGCCTTGAATGTGCGTGATCAAGCAGAGGTCATGGCCTGGAATGGCTTTATACCCGAGCCAGTGGAGAGAACATTGCATGATATCTTTGCCGACCAGGTCCGCCTGCAGCCGAAGAGACCTGCAGTCGTTGCTGCAGATGGTAGCCTGTCATATGAAGACTTGGATGCCCTCTCCGAACGACTTGCTCAGCAGCTTGTGCATAAGGGTCTTGCTGTGGAAGAGCCAGTAGCCTTCATATTCGAAAAGTCGCGCTGGACGATCGTGGCCATCTTGGCGATATTGAAGGCAGGGGGAGCATGTGTTCCTATCGATGCCTCCAGCCCACATTCTCGCAAGCTCTTACTCATGTCTTTGGCCGGAGCACGCTTCCTTCTCACATCAGAGCAACACAGTGCGGGTTGCGTCGGACTGTCGCAGCATGCTTTGACGGTCTCGTCGATGGAGCTGGACAAACTCCTCCCAGTCAGCTCTTCCCTCCAGGCCACATCTCGAAGCTCACCGTCAAATTTGGCCTACATCATGTTCACTAGTGGCTCGACCGGAGAGCCCAAGGGCGTTCTCCTTGAGCATCGATCTCTAGCATCTTCGCTCACTCGGCTTTCTTCAAATTTCGGCTGGGGAAGCTGCACTCGAACGCTCCAATTTGCAGCCTATGTCTGGGACGCCAGTCTTTTGGAGATTTTTGGCGCAGTACTGTTTGGAGGCTGCATATGTATGCCTTCACAGGCAGAGAGAGAGTCTGGCCTGGCCAGCTTCATGAACTCTGCTAAAACGACATGGGCTTTACTCACGCCTGCTGTCCTCAGAACGATATCACCAGATGAGGTGCCACATCTTGAGGTGTTAGCTAGCGGTGGTGAAGCCATTGATGTTGACGCAACGGCGCTCTGGAGCCGACGACTATGCTTTTTGAACTGCTATGGCCCAGCAGAAGCCAGCATTATCAGCACACTTGCAACGCTGTCACCAGACTCCCCCTACCCTCAGACCATTGGACGCGCGACTGGCTGTGCAACATGGGTTGTCGATCCTGACAACGCGAACCGCCTTCTGCCCATTGGCGCGACGGGAGAGCTGGTTGTACAGGGCCCAAATGTGGCCCGCGGATACCTCAACAACGATATCAAGACTGCACATTCGTTCATCGAGCCACCGTCATGGGCCATACGTGGACATGGGCCTGGACATAGACAGGGTGTAGCACACTCGGCTGCCTCGCAGAGAATGTATCGCACCGGCGATCTGGTGCGTTATAACCCTGATGGCTCTCTATGCTTCATGGGACGGAGAGACCAGCAGGTGAAGCTTCGTGGTCAACGCTTCGAACTCGGCGAGGTGGAGGCTTCTCTATCCAAATGCCCTGGAGTGCGAGAAGTGTTTGCCGGGATCGTAATCACAGCGACGGGCCACAAGGATCTGGCTGCTGTTGTGACGCTGTCCGAAACCACATGCACGCAATCAGCTTCTCCCGTTTTGCAGGTACTCGATTCGACGCAGCTTGCCAATGTAGACACGCTCAAGCGCCAAGTACAAGCATTTGCTCATATGCAGCTGCCATCGCATATGGTACCGACTTTGTGGTTCGCAGTGTCCGCCCTGCCCACATCAACTTCAGACAAGCTGGATCGAAAGCGTATCAGCTCGTGGCTTCAAGAGCAGAACCTGGAGACAGCCAAGCTCCTCATGAGTCAAGACGCATCTGCATCGACTACGACGACACCTCCGAAGACTCCTGAAGAGACTGCTCTACAAGCAGTGTGGTCGTCTGTTCTAGGCATTCCCAAAGTTGATATTGGCCGCGAAAGTGACTTTATTGCACTTGGAGGAGATTCGATCTCTGCCATGTCGGTGGCAACTCGTCTTCGTAAACAGGAAGGTTTCCAGATTGCTGTAGCAGCACTGCTCGGCAGTGGAAGTCTTGCGCAGGCTGCGGTGACATGCACAGCGCTACACCAACCATCGAATGCCTCTGTCCTGCTCAACAGTGTTACGAGCACCAGTCTGTCTCCTGTACAACGACTGTTCTTTGAGAACGATGGACCAGCGGCACACAACCATTTCAACCACTCCTGGGTCCTGGAGCTACGATCAGATGTCTCTGCTAAAGCACTGGAGACTGCATTGGCAAAGGTCGTGGATCATCATGCTATGCTTCGGGCACGTTTCAAACAAGGGGTAAATGGTGCGTGGCATCAGGAAATCGAGGCATTTTCAAGCGGCGCTTGGCATTTTGCTCATCACCAAGGGGTCATGCCTGATAGTGTTCCAGCTCTCGTTGAGGCACGTCAAGCTACGATGGACATCCACACTGGTCCTGTCTTCTCCGCCGACTTGATCGAGAAGCAAAACGGCAGCCGCCTGCTTTTGCTTGTCGCTCACCACATTGTTGTCGATCTCGTTTCCTGGCGTGTAGTCTGGGAAGATATCGAGACTCTCGTCCATGAGCCTCAAGCATACCTCCCCGACAGTGCCTCTTTCTTGACTTGGACAGAACACCAGGCACAGTCTGTCGATCCGACCGATCTGAGCGACAGCTGGCCGAAAGCCAACCTAGGCTTCTGGAATGTGCAGGACAAGCTCGCCTTGAGTGGCAACCTCATCAAGCACCGCCTCGAGTTTGATCCAGCTACGACCGAGCTCGTCATGGGCTCTTGCAATCTCGCCTACAATACCACTCCGACAGAATTGTTGCTAGCAGCCACCTTCAGATCGTTTCAGAGAATCTTTGCAGGTCATAATCAGCCAGCAGTATACTGTGAAGGCCATGGGCGACCTCTTTCAGAGACGGCACTGGATGTGTCTCGCACAGTAGGCTGGTTCACAACCTTGACGCCTGTGGTACCATCAGCTGCTGGTACCGATCTGACAACTATCGCTATGATCAAAGACAGCTATCGCGATGCTACCGTTAATTCGCTACATTCGTTCACGTCACGCATGGCCAGCACCCAGCCCTTGCATTGGCGAGACATTGAGCTCCTCTTCAACTTTGCTGGTCGACTCCAGCAGATCAACCAAAGTGACAGCTTGTTCAGTCTAGATGCTCGATACTCTGATAAGGTCCTACAAGTAGCGGACAATGTGCCTCAACCTGCGCTCATTAGTGTTTCGGCAGCGGTCCAGGGCGAGTGCTTACAGATATGGGTCGAATACAACGGCGAAATGGCACACCAGGACCGTTTGCGTGGCTTCGTCGACGAGCTGAAGCATGAAGTCGAACGCTTTTCAACCACTCTACCAGGCGGGCAGTCAGAACTTACGCTTCACGATATGCCATTGCTTCATGCAACATACCAAGACCTGCCACGAATTCACAGATCACTGACCGCAATTGGCGTGCCAGCTTCGAATGTCGAGACTATTCTGCCATGTACGCCGATGCAGGAGGGTATGCTACTCGCACAGTTCAAAGGCCACGAGAACGCATACCTCGGTCGTTTCATATTCCGACTGTCGGGGGGCTCAAGCCTCGACGTCTATCGTGTTGCCGATGCCTGGCGGCTGTTGTGTAAGACACACAAGATGCTCCGAACGCTCACGACCAGTGGGCTCTGCTCAGGGGGTGCTTTTCAGCAGCTTGTGCTTAAGAAGACGGAGCCGCGGGTGGTTCATCTCGAGGCCGGAGGAGCCAAAGATATCTGCTCGGTGTTGAAGGCATATGCACGACCCCGACTGCAGCCAGACCGTCCGACACACCAAATGACTCTGGCATCCGGCTCAGGGCATGTCTACGCGATGCTTGATATCAGCCATGTCTTGTCCGACGCCCGGACCATGCAGCTTCTAGCATTGCAACTTCGAGCGGCTTACTTACATCCACTGCAAGTGCCTATCAGCCCTTCATTTGATGAGCATGTTGCCCATATTCAGCAGAATCGAGAGACCTCCCACAAGTACTGGGTCAACCACCTGAGAAATGCACAGCCTACACTCCTACCACATGTGGAGAACGGGGCTGAATCCAATGCTGAGGACGGTGCGAAGGCGATTGATGTCCCTTTCGCGAACGCGCCAGAACTACTAGCCTTCTGCAAAAAGCACAGCCTAACCGTGGCGAATGTCGTTCAAGTCGGCTGGGGACTGGTCTTGCAACAACTGACCGGATCCCACGATGTTCTCTTTGGCTACCTATTCTCAGGACGGGATGCCTCGGAAGAGGCACAGAACACCATCGGTCCTTTTATCAATATGTTGACATGCAGAATCCAAGCTAACTCCGATTTGAGAGTTTTGACTGTTCTGGAGAAGGCCAAAGCAGACTTCTCTGCAGGTCTCGAGAATTCAGCTTGTGTCCTCGGCGAATTGCAGGACGCGCTGGGTGTTGGTTCATCACCATTGTTCGACACGGCAATGTCTGTGCAGCACACTTGGACTGATGAGATCAAAAGTCAGGGCTCGTCAGACCTTGCGATTGAATTGGAGCATGTCGAAGATCCCACCGAGGTACGTTAGAGAGGGCGAATGTGTATGTGCCATACTGAAACAGGCTCATGACTGACTGTGCAATAGTTCCCACTCACGGTGAATGTCATGTATACGAACAATTCTTTTGCTTGCAAATTGTTCTACCAGGCTGGTAAACTTTCCAGAAGTCTGGCAGAAGACCTTGCCACCACGTACGCAGCTACCATCGACTGCATCATCCGAGACGATCAACAGTCTATCGGCACGGTTCATGCCTCTTCAATTCTACCTCCTCCTCGGCCTGTCCGATTGCTATCAGCTCTGCCGGACAGATGGAATAGCGACTCTGTGCGGGCAGTCGACTCGTGTCTGCATGAGCTGTTCAGGACGGTGGCCAAGAATTATCCAACGGCACCCGCAGTATGCTCATGGGATCGCTCCCTGAGCTATGGAGATTTGGACATCCTGTCAGAGAAACTGGCCGCAATGCTGCAACGGATGGGTATTGGTCCAGCATGTATCGTTCCGTTTGTCTGCGAGAAGTCTGCATTGGCTCCTGTGATCATGTTGGGGATTCTCAAGGCAGGCGCAATAATGTTGCCGCTGGACATTACTCATCCAGTGGCTCGACTGACCAGTATTGTACAGGAAGCCAACGCTGCGGTTGTTGTATGTTCGTCCACCTTACAGCATGCAGCCGCTCAGCTTGCTCCGCAGACTTTGGCAATCGACTTCAAGACACTCGAGGATGAAGCCTATAAGACCATCCAGAACAGCACCACTCCCTCCGACGGCTGCTATGTGATCTCCACGTCGGGCTCAACTGGAAAGCCCAAGATGATACTCGTGGAACACCGCAACGTGGCAACGAGCATTACCTCGCACCTACAGCCCCTTGGAGTCAACGCTTGCACAAGAGTTCTCCAGATCGCAACCTTCGCCTTCGACGCATCCGTAGCAGAGGTCTTCTTTCCCTTGCTAGCAGGAGGATGTATTTGTATGCCGAGCGATGCCGAGAGGTCTGACAATATTGCCGCTGCCATTGTGAGGACATCTGCGAACTTTTCCTTCATGACACCGTCCATGGCAAGACTCCTCAAGCCCAGCAAAGTGCCTACACTGCGTACGCTGGCGTTGATGGGCGAAGCGATGACACAGGATGATGCCGAGCTCTGGAAAGACATTCGCCTGATCAACGCTTACGGCCCTGCCGAAGGTGCTATCATCTCCAGTTGCGGAGATGTCGATCATGAAAAGGCTAATGCCTTTGCAAATATCGGTCGACCGCACGGCTGTGCTTTCTTCGTCACGGAGCAAGATGACCACAACGTCCTCGCCCCGATTGGATCTCCTGGTGAGCTCATTATACACGGACCTTCTGTAGCTCGCGAGTATTTGAACGACCCAGAGAAAACTGCAGCTGCTTTCATCTCTGCACCAGAGTGGAGCAAGTTCTTCCTGTCACTCCAAGCAGCGCAGTCGGATCGATTCTACAAGACTGGCGACTTGGTAGCGCAGAATACCGACGGCTCCATATCTTACTTGGGGAGGAAAGGACTGCAAGTGAAGATTCGTGGACAGCGTGTCGACCTTGCCGAGATCGAACATCATCTGACCCTGTTGCTGGGCGGCACAGTCTCCTTGGCAGTCGAGACCGTAGATGCACATGGTGATAAGAGTGACGGGCGACTCGTCGCCTTTCTCGCTGAGACGGCATCCGAAGGCTTGGGTGATGGCAGCAGCAACACATTGGGCTGCATGTTAACGGACCCGGAACCAGGTCAGGCCGCTCTGCTTCGTGAAGGCCTCCAGAAAGTTGTCGCCCCGTACATGGTACCGGATCTGTACGTGAGGTTGCAAACACTTCCCCTGTCTCCGTCTGGCAAGACGGATCGAAAGCGACTTCGAGAGCTAGGCGCTGCATTATCAAAATCAGAGCTCATGGCCTATAGTGCACTCCGCAAGGGGAAAGAGGAGAACCTAGCGAAATGCGATCTGCCCATCGTCGAGCGACATTGGACGGAACACGAGCGCATACTCCAAGGACTTTGGTCCAAAGTCTTGGGTATCCCACATGAGTCGATCGCACGTGAGGACAACTTCCTAGCAATCGGCGGCAACAGCATCAAGGTCATACAACTCGTCGCGGCTGCTCGAGACCAAGAACTGCAGCTCACAGTGGCAGACATTTTCGGCCATCCCGTACTGAGTGAACTCGCGGCCGTCGTACGCACTACTGCCATCAAAGAGAGCACGATCGCGCCTTTCACTCTGCTTTCTGGCTCCCCTGACGTTGAGTCACTCTGCCAACATGTGGCCGCCGTCTGCGGTGTTTCAGCATCACAAGTTGAAGACATGCTTCCTGCTACGGCGATACAAGAGGGCTTGCTTGCGATGGCTTCGAAGAGAAGCGGTGACTATGTCGCTCAAATGGTCCTGCCGCTCGGCACTTCGACTAATCTCGATGCATTCAAGAAAGCGTGGGAAGCTGTGGTTGCATCTGCACCCATCTTGCGAACACGTCTGATCGATATACCCGAACATGGTGTTGTCCAGGTGGTACTCCAAGAAACTGTAGCTTGGACAGAGTATGTTGATCTGGAGACCGAACTTGCCAGCGAGCTACAAGCGGAAATGACACTGGGCTCCTCGCTCAGCAGAGTGGGCATCAATGTGGACTCTGTAAGCGGAACGAAGAATTTCGTGTTGACGCTTCACCACGCAATCTATGATGGCTGGTCCATGTCGCTGTTGCTCGACGCTGTCGAAGATGCGTATCACGATAGGATTCCACGACTGGTGTCGTTCAAGCCCTTCATTCGACACCTCTGCGAGCAGAAGCTGGAAGATGTGGAGAGATTTTGGTCATCACAATTCGCGGGCCTGGAGGCGCCACCGTTCCCTACACTGCCATCTGCGGAATACACGCCCCGTGCAAACGCAACGTTCGAGCACAGTGTCACACACCTCAAAGGATCCTCGTCAGCTGTGACCATGTCCACCATCGTTCGCACCGCCTGGGCACTGCTTCTTGGCTCATATACAGGTACCCCGGATGCAGTATTCGGCGCCATAGTGAGTGGTCGACAAGCTTCCGTGCCAGACATTGAACGTATTGCTGGACCCACGATAGCGACCGTACCAGTGCGTGTCAGGCTCGAAGGCAACCAGACTATCGAGAGCCTACTTCACCGCGTTCAGCAACAATCACTAGACATGAATGAGTTTGAGCAGACAGGCTTGCGTGTAATCAAAGGAATCAACTCAGAAGCACAAATTGCATGTGGCTTCCAGACTCTGCTATTGATACAGCCTCCGGAACCTTCAGATGCAAGCAAATCGACGAAGGATAGCCTATTCCTGCAGGAGAAGACGAGCAGGAACCATGTCGCTTTCGATGCATTCTCCACATACAGCATCATGCTCGTGTGCGAGTTGCAAGCTGACGGACTTCGACTTCGATTCGCATATGACAATCACGTTGTAGAGCACGCACAAGTTTCGAGGATGGGTTCTCAGCTCGATCATCTGTTACACCAGCTCTGTGACATCGACTTGCGGGGAGGCACTCTCGCCAATCTCCAAAAGATCAGCTCCGACGATCTGCATGATATCTGGAGTTGGAATGCCGCGGTGCCCTCAACAGTCGCAGAGAGTGTGCACGACTTGATCTCCAAAACGGCACATATGCAGCCTCAGGCTCTGGCTATACAAGCCTGGGATGGAAACTTGACATATGACGGTCTCGATGAGTGCTCGGATACGCTATCCAGCCATCTTCTGGCGCTTGGCCTTTCTCGGGGCGACGTGGTGACCCTGCTGTTCCCAAAGTCTATGTGGACCGCCGTGGCCGCTTTGGGAGTCTGGAAAGCCGGTGGTGCAGCGCTTTTGCTCGATGTTGCGCTTCCGCAGGACAGACTGGCTACCATCATCGCAGAGGCCAAGCCCAGGCTCATGATCTGTGCAGCCTCACTCGTCACGCTGTCCCAGTCTTTGGCACCAGCGTTGCAGCCTGTACCGCTGGACTGGAGCTCTTTCAAAGTGATGGATGGAATTGAGCAGAGTGTAGAGCTGCCAACTTGGCACCCATCTGACGTGTTGTATATGGTTTTCACGTCCGGGAGTACTGGTGAGTCGAGGCCTGCTTCCTTTTCGAGTCAATCAATTTACTGACAGAGTGACAGGAACACCAAAAGGCGCACTGGTCACGCATAGCAACTTTGCCAGTGCTCTGCGGCATCAAGCGGCCAGCCTTGGCCTCACCCCATCTTCCAGGGTTCTTGACATATCCGCATATTCGTTTGATATGGCGTGGTACACCATGTTGCACACCCTTTATACCGGCGCTTGCCTATGCATTCCCAGCGATCAGGAACGCAAGGATGACCTCTCCGGTGCCACTCTTCGTTACGGTGCAACCTTTGTGAATCTCACGCCCAAGGTCGCAAGTTTGCTTGACGGAGATGCATTGCGGCAGCTGAAAAAGATTGAGATGGCCGGTGAGACTGCAAGTAAAGAGCTCCTGGACAGACTACGGACGCATGACTTGCAAATTAGCAACGCATATGGACCTGCGGAGTGTACTGCGATAGTCGTTTCGTCCAATGAAATGAGAACGCCATCACACATTGGACGCGGCGCCGGTGCGGTCACATGGCTCATGGACCCGCTCAACACAGATCATCTTGTACCCGTGGGTTGCATTGGTGAGCTCTTCATTGAAGGGCCATTGGTGGGCAAAGGCTACCTGGGCCGACCGGAGCAGACCGCAGCGGCTTTCGTCGAGGATCCGGAATGGCTTGCGCAAGGATATAGCACGCATCCAGGCCGGAGTGGCCGTTTGTACCGCACCGGGGACCTCGCTCGCTACGAAGCAGACGGTAGCCTATCGCTGCTAGGTCGCAGAGACGGCCAGGTCAAGATCAGAGGGCAGAGAGTGGAGCTTGCTGAAATCGAACATCATATTCATGCTCTCCTCGAGGCAGCTGGCCACGCGGGCTTGCATGTCGTGGCCGAGGTTGCAAAGCCTCTGAATTGTGATTCAGCCAGACTGGTGGCTCTCCTGGTTCCAACAGGGGCCAAAAACATGACGGAGCAACGCTTGGGCCAAGAAGTCTCGCATATGATCCGTGGTCTGGACGACAAGCTCGCGACACTCGTTCCTCAGTACATGGTCCCGGATGCATACGTCCCGCTAGTGGAGATCCCACATACTGCTACGGGCAAGACGGACAGGAGACGCTTACGCGAGAAGATTGCGTCCATGGAGCTCGAGAGTTTGTCTGGTGCAGCCGAGTACGTTGCGCCGTCCACCGAGCTTGAGGCCAAGTTACAATCAATCTTTAGCGATGTCCTGAACGTACCTGCGACCTCTATATCTGTGGAAGCTCCCTTCCGCAGTCTTGGTGATTCCATCCAGGCAATGCAGCTCGTTGCAAAGTGTCGGCGGGAGCAGATTGGCCTTACCACTGAGCGCTTGCTGCGATTACAGACAATCAGAAACATCTGCAAAGAGCACGAAGCTTCGACTAGCAGCGGCTGTCAACTCGATCAGAGCATTGCCAAAGTCCTCCCTGCAGAACAGCTCCACACCCTTTTCGACTTGTCCCCCATCCAACAGTGGTACTTCGACACCAAACCAGCCAAAATGTGCTTCGATGTTCCTTTACTCCTCGTACTGCAGCGCCGCTTGAGCCCAAAGCTGGTTAGGCGAGCCATGGAACATCTTGTGGCCCGCCACTCCATGCTGCGAGCACGATTTGAGCAAGACGCAGCAACAGGCCGCTGGAAGCAGCTAATTCACTCTGACGTGGAATCCTCGTACAGCTTTGAGTACCACGCTGTGGAGACCGAAGCTGCTCTGGCTTCGACAGTGAAGAGTTGTCGCGCGGGATTGGACATCGAAAAGGGTCCATTGATTGCAGCTCGACTGATCGAAACGGGAGACTCTCAACTCTTGTTTGTAACCACGCACCATTTGGTCATGGATTATATGAGCTGGCGCATCCTGATCGCGGAGCTCGATGATCTGCTCTCCAGAACCACCACGCCAGCAGTGGAGCAGGCCCCTTCGCACTCGTTCCAGCACTGGGTACTGGCACAAGCTGAATACACCCGATCGAGATTGTCTCCTGAGCTTGCACTTCCTGCAAATCACCAGATCCTGCCTGCTCAATTAGACTATTGGGGCTTGAACGAGGCCAAAATCCAAACCATGCGATATGCAACTCGCGTCGTGACGCTCGACACCAAAGCAACCTCTCACATCATGGAGTCGCCATACATCACAAAACAAGCTTTTACGCCTTTCGAGCTCCTCATGTCCGCCCTCTTCTACAGCTTCAGCCATGCCTTTCCCGACCGCCCTCTCCCACCTTGTTTCGCCGAAGGGCACGGCCGCGAACCCTGGTCCGGAAGCCCCTTCGACCTCTCCCAAACCGTCAGCTGGTTCACCACCATCTTCCCCATCCAGCTCCCCCCAACAACAACAACAACAACAACCTCCCCCTCCCGATCTCTCGCAGAAACCATCCGAGCCGGAGCGCACGCAATGCGATCTCTCCCCCACCACGGCTTCGACTACATGTCCACGCGCTATCTCCACCCGCGCGGACCCGAGAACTTCCACTCAAGCCAAGGAACATGGGAATTGAATTTCAATTTTTTGGGAACTTTTTATCAATTCGAAAAGGAAGATTCTCTCTTTCATCTTCAACCACTTCCCTCCGGTTCGGATCCCGAGAGTACGGCGGATTTTGCCCCGACGGCTGTTTTTGATATTGGTGCTGTGGTGATTCGGGGGGAGTTGCAGGTTACGTTTAAGTATGCTTGCGCAGAACATTTTGTGGAACGCTTGGCGGGGGAGTATGAGAGAGTTTTGAGGAGTTTTGGTGCAGGAGGAGTAGCAGGAGGGAGATAAATTGTTGGCGGTTGCTGGTGTGGTGTATAGTCCGCTTGGTTGTGGATGGTTGCTCCTAGGGGTAAGGTAGTCGTATAGCGAAGCGAAGCGCCTCTTCTTGTGTTTATTTGTAAGGAAAACTCCCTCGGCGTACTTTTGGTACCGTGCTCATATATACGCCTACAGCCGAATTTTACGAATTTATGTGCGCGACGCTCATACGGGCATACACAAGTTTATGCCCTTACCAAAAATCATCTCCAGATTTCATTATACTAACGATTAATAGTACGACGTCTGAGGCGCGGTCCCGCCTGTCCCTGTGTAGTCGATTGCAATAGAGCCTTGTCGACAGGCTGTAATCGAGCCAAATCGCAAAAAGTTTGCCGATATATTCTCCAGCGATGCGGCGACGCTTTTGGTGTCAACGATGTCATGTATCAACACCATGCAATGTCCTATGAGTCTCTGAAAGTCGTTGGCCTAGGAACACCGCTCCACGAGGCTGCAAGGGGAGGCAGACTGGAAGCCGCCCTCGTCTTACTGGAATATGGTGCGGACCCTATGGTCCTGGACTCGAACGGGCGTACTGCGCTGGAGGTGGCGACTTTGCATGGAAACGACGCGGTAGCGCAATGCCTGGAGCGCAGGGCGGCTCGACTATGAGAAGCTGCCTATCTCCAACCACGGTCAGACTACATGAGCGTACAATGGTCTACACCAAGGATGCCGTCACTGCCATCACCATTCGTCGAGTCCTTTAGTCCCGACTCGCCTTCCTTCAAATCCTCCCAGTACACACAAGCGAGGAGGCCGCCCCTCATCTCCTCGAACGCTTTCGCAAAAAGCCTCATCGCGTCCTCATCCTCACTTGCCATGGCCTTTACAACCAGGTCGACACGCTTTCGCCACTGCGGGCGTGAGCGCGATGACCTTTCGTACGTCTCCACCCACAGTGGATGCCTGGCTTTGCTGAAATGGTTCTCGATGCTCCTGAAAAGCATGATGATGTGGCAAGTCACAAAGACATAGTTTACGCTGGAGGCTGGATTGTTACCGCAAACGTCGGCGAACAGATCAGGGCGCAGCATGGTGAGCAGATCGCGGCCTTGGGCATCCGCCACCGGTCTCTTCTTCTTTTGCTCTTGGTGCAAGTTGTACGGATCACGGCGTGGAGGCGGCAGCTTGTACTCATTCAGCGCCGGAATCTGGCGCATAACTGCTTCAGTGAATGCAGCATCGTCATCGTCATCAGTGGCCGCGGTGTGCCCCTGTACTTCAAGTATCGACCCTGATGCAATATCTTGCAGCATCGAGGCGTGTTTTGGGTCTCTGCTGGCGCGCTTGACAAGCTCCGTCTCCTTGAGCCGCCGCTCGCCAGTCTCGGGATCGATCACGCGCTCTGTGCTCATTAAACGCATCATGTACCACATCGACTTGAGCCTGACGTCTGCGTCTGGAATCTTTTCCGGCGCCCACCCGGCGTCATAATACATCATAAGGTCCGATTTTCCCGTGAAGAAACGGTTGAGTTTGACATCCAGTATGCCATGGATGTCTGTGGTTGGGTCGCGAGCGAGTGCCTGGATGCGGCGGCGTAGCGAACCACGGTCGGCGTGAACCTGATTCACTCGAGCGGAAAGCGCGCTGTAGAAGTCTTCGGTGGGAATGCCGTCGGGGAAGAACTGCTCTTCGTGAAGAGCCACGATGGCGGCGTACAAGCCAATGGGCCTTTCCAGATAGCGCTGCTCGACAAGCATGTTGTGCAAGTGAATGGCGAGGGTGGGCTCGGGCATGTTTTCCCAAAGCTGCATCACGACTCGTTGGACTAGGACGATGCCTTCGACCAAGCCGGCGGCGCAAAGTACCGGAGAATACTCCCAAAGACCGTTTGAATTGTGCTTTGAAAACGAAGAAGGCGGAAGTGTCTTGAGACCATACATGTATTTGGACTCTCCCAGCCAATTTATGAAGTCCCCCCTAAGCAAATCGAGCAGTTCACAACTGTCAGAGTGCTGGGAGGACTCATATTGGCTGTCGCGGTCTTTCTCCATGAGTTGCTTGAGCACATCAATCGACTGCAGTACTCCGTGGCCTAGCCTCTCGTTTTCGCGGTCGAGAAACAGATCGACATCGCGTCGAGGTCGGAACTTACGAGATGGTCCAGCAAGGATATGACCTCGGAGCGGATTGACAGTCCATCCCCGCGACGCAGCGAAAGAATCGACAATGCATTGGAGCTGGAAAACATGATGTAGCAGGATCTTGCCCTTGATATCGGTGCCCTGTTTCTGCATCGCTAGTGTCGTGATGTCGCCAGCAAACTCGTTCAGTCCGAAAAGCCTACGATGTTGATGCCACGGCCCGGTAGTCGACCAGTCGACGTGCTCATAGATGTGATGCTCACCCTTCATGGTATTCCGCTGAACAACGATGGAAGAGAACACGTTGACCAAGTCGTAGAGCCATGAGATAGTGTATAGACGGCGCCATCTGACACGATCCTCATTGGCGACGCGTTGAAGATCCAGTGTTGGAGTCCAGGTGTCGAGCTGGGCCTGCATGGCCTTGGTCGGCTTGCCACGATTCTTGCGGAAGTCAGAGATGAAATCGACGAGGTCATTATAGGCGTGCACCCAGAACTGCTCCTTGACATCCAGGAAGGTTTCTTTGACCTTATCAGTCTGGTGACCGCACTGCGATACTCGATACAAGCTCAATTCGAATTGCGTTTGAGCTTTTTCTAAATCGCCGCGTGTCATTGTGTTGATGATGGTATCATATGACTCGTGGCCTGGGAACTCCGCGAAGACGGTAATGCAGGTTCGCTTGACCATAGAGACGGCTATGTTAGTCAGTGCGGCAGCGACAGCACTGTTGAGCCCATCGTAGGCTACCTCACGCCACAGATCTTGGGTATAGAGTCTGAGATCCATCCACTCGCCAATGACTGCGTGAACAGCCATCAGGTAGTCAGTGACAAGTCCCTCTCCGTCTTCGATGATACGGTAGCTCTCAATAGGGATATCGGCCATGGCTGCCTCAGTAGGAATTGAAGCCGCTCCCTTCGACTTCGCCTTCTTGCCACGCTTGCCCTTCTTGCCTTTGCCCGGCCTAGGCTGCTTCCGTGCTCTCGTTTGCGTCGTCTGCGCGCCGCCTGCGTCTGAATCGTCTTCGTCTTCGTTTTCACCTTCAACGCCACCAGCACTTCCGAGACTCAATGCCGAGAATTGGTTCTGGAATTCGACATCCTCGCGCGCCTTCCCCTCCATCGCAGAAGCGTCATTTGATTCCCATGAGGCGCCTCCCAGAGCTTCGAAGGCTTCTGTCAGTGCGTCAATGAAGTGCTTGTGAGTTTCGTTGGCTCTCTCGATCTCTGGATCCGGCTTCTGGGTGACGATCTGCTGGAAAGCCGCGTGAGTGGCCGAGCGTGCTTTGATGATTGCTTTGAAAAGCCTGAAGACCGTGGAAGGGATCGGATGAAGATGTTTGGCGATCAGTCTGGCTATGTTGACGATCTCGGCAACTGTCGTACGCCCTGTGGTGTTGAGATGCACGGAGCCATCTTCTGCCTGCTTTCCGGATTTGACGATTCCGTTGCTCGTGTTAATGACCCAGTACAAGAGCAGACTGGTATCTTTCTTGTAGGTGAGGTAGAGGTTGTTCCGGCTCCGCATCTTCCCAGTGGCAGAGACCGAGCGGTCTCGTGAAGTAACGCCCTTGCCACGGCTAAGATGGCCTTATTGAGGCGATGCTACGAAGTAGACTGAGGTGGACTACAAGGGCCAAGGCTGCTACCGTTTGCTACCGTTTGCTGATCTCGTCGTCGTAGCCTTGGTAATTTCCGCCTCTATCACCCCGAAGAGCATAAAAGAGAGTGATGAAGGGGCAAAAGGAAGATGAGTAGAGAGATCCAAGTTTGGTGGCCTGGCAGCGCTGCTTAGGAGGTACAATTTAGATTTTTTGTTGTTGCTACCTCCCGCTCCTCCGAAAGTCTGTCTTCTTGGCGTTTTCCTACTACCTCAACAGGGGGTATATCATCTTTGTAGAGTATATACACTGTTTAATAGCATCCTACATCCATTGATCGTCGGCGTCGGCTATGCTTGTCCTTGTGCTTGTATTTGTGCTTGTGCTTGTGCTTGTACTTGTACTTGCACTTCTGCTTCTTTTCCAGCAGCCAATCAGAAGCCAGAGAATTGCGGTCAATTCTCCCTATGAATTTCGTACCTTCCCAACATATATATCCCGCCAATAAATTCCCAGAAATTACATGTAGTTGTATACCGCGTTGCATACATAGAAAATAATCCGGAGAATTTGGCTGTGTGCGTATCTCTACCTAAGTATGGTACGCAAATTGCACGACAAGGGCATAAAAGAAGATTGCGCTTCCACGTTGGCTACAATTTGGCCAACGTTGCGTGATACTAACGGGCTAGCGAGTAGGGACATGCGATAGCATATACATGTAGTATGCGGGCACCCGGAGTAGGAACGGCGAGGTGGACGGGCGAGGTTGAGGCCTGAACGATAGCTACTCACTCAATTGACACATTATGGATGTCAATCTTTCATCTCGATGGCAGATAGGTATATAGTAAACTTGAGAAGTTCACTAACTGTTTCGCAATGTTGATGATTGAATGAAAGAAGAAGGAGGGAAAGAAGAAGTAAAAGAAGCTGTATACACACAGAGAGAGAAAGAGAGGTTCGTCTCCTAAACTCTATCTTCCCCCTTACCCTCTTCTAGGTACATTTCATCACTGATTCACTACTCTCAACCCTCCCTGAGTAGCAGGCTGTGGAGGATCTGGACTGAATCTGCCTCTTTCCTCGTCAAACATTCTACTGCTGCTACTACCATCTTCCTCCTTCTGTCCCATAGCCGAGGAGGTATGGTCTGCTCGAATCTGTTGTTGATGCGCTGAAGCAGTCCCTACTGCTTCCGCTGCATTCGCCACCTCAGGCGGAGCTTCTGTTGGGAGGCGATAGGGTTGATAGAATTGACTGTACGGGCCGGATTGGAATGTGGTATTATTACTGCCTCCCACCATATCGTGATTCACTTCCGGCATCATGGGTTGGGATCCTTGTTGGTGGTGGTGCTGGGGCAATGCAGGTAATGGAGAAGGCTGCGCGAGACCACTTCTTCTTGCTGCAGAAGAAGAATTTCCCTCCGCGGGTAACTCTTGTGGTTCAGGCTGCTCTGCTACGCCTGGCAAAAGGGGGCTGGTGGTCCAGCAGCCACCACCTCCTCCTCCTCCTCGAGTAGTTCCTCCTCCGTCTCCAGGACCGCCGTAGACGACACTCGGACTATACCCCGGTGGACTGACGATACCGTTGCTGCTGCTGCTGTTTTTGGTGGTGGTACTCACAGGACTATTCGGCGTCATAAAAAAATGGCTCGAGCCCGTGAGTTCACTAATTGGGCGACTCTGATCTTTTCCTCCTCCGCCTCCGGAGACATCTGCAACAGGATACGAGTCGATTTCGTTGGCGGTTTTGGAGTGGCTGTACATGTCAGAGATCATGTCGTGGCGAGCATAGTCGGAAGTGGGAGGTTGGCGTTGCGCGTACTGCTTTTGCTTTCTGCGACGCCAGAGGATGAAAATTGTGAGGAGGAGCGCGAGGAGTGCGACTGGGATGGCGACGCTGAGGCCGATTACGATGCCGTTGTTGGATGGGGCGTGGTGTGCGGCGGTTGATGGGTCGGCGTTTCCGGTGCTGATGGGGATCTGAGTGGTGAGAATCGAGGTGATGATCACGATGCCGCCGGCTGAGTCGGAGGAAGTGGCTGTTGTGGTGATTGTAGATTCGGAGGTGGAAGAAGTTGGTGTGATGGAGGAGGAGGAGGAGGAGGAATGGCTGGAAGACGTCGTGGAAGCACTGGCAGAGGCGCTCGTGGCGGCCTTGTTGGTGGTGGTAGGAGGCGCATCTGAGGATGGCGCCGTGGGTGTGCTCTCGATCCTTGTGACAGGAATGGGATTCCCGACGTCGATAGTCTCCTTATCATCCCAGTCACAGCAGTCGACCTTGGTAGGATCTCTGTTCTTGTCGCAGCACCAGCTTCCATCTGCACACTGAACAATGGCTTCATTACCGGCAGCCGTGTTGTTCGAGGTACAGTATTGCGGACAGTCGTCGCCCCCTGGCAGTTATTAGCCCATGATCTCTCTCTCTATCAAGGACAGCCTCGATACACGTGCGTGCAATGCAGGACTTACAGCTTCTATCCGTGCAGGTGTACCTCCCATAGTAGTCATTGGAGTCATCGAGCCAGCAGAGCCCATTGCTCAAGCAGATCCAGTCGAGCGGACAACAAGCACCTCCATCGTCCGAGCAGGAGGCATCAGTTCGGGAGACGTCGCCGTTGGGATAGTAGCAGTTTTGAGCCGAAACGGATTCGAGTGCGAAGTGAAGCACGGCGAAGCAGCCCGCGGCGCGCAGCATCTTCTGCGACTTCATTGTTCGTGCATGGTGTGGTGGATGTTCTGTTTGGTTCGATGGTCTGGTGAATGCTCAATAGACGACAAATGGGAAGTCTCACTACTCGGTGAAGTGACGGCGAAGTCGCCAAGAGAGTGAGAAAGAGAGCGAGAGAAAGAGAAAGAGAGTTGTTTGCTCCCAAAGAACGCTGAACAAGCTTATTTCTGGAAACCTGCAGCAAGTGAAACTAAAGGTCGCTCGTGCGCAATCGTTCTTCCACCTACGTTGCACAGCCAACGGTCGCTGTAGAGACCTGAGAATTGGAATTCTGCGACAGAAACGAGCACGCCGCTCTCATTTTGTCGGTCAGAAGGGGGCTATGAATGTCTGTTATTCGACCCAAAGAAGTCGACCGAGGTGCGCATAGCTGCATATAGCTGGTGGCGTTGCAGTGCCACAGGAGGCGGAGGACGGGTGCTTGCACCAGTCTCAGGAGGAGACGACGTGTTGATTGGATGGTCTGGGTACATGGTGATAGTTCTGAGCCTTGTTTATGGTCCAGCAAGCACCTGCGCAGCTTCTTGGTACGTGCCTCACACAACAGGACTGTCACCTCGTTTGATTCTCCGCCACCATGAGATCACAAGGACGCTTCCCGCACGCAGCAACGTCTTTTATCTCCTGCCAACAAGACTCTGACTAGCCCTCAAATGGCCTTTCGATACTGTTTGGGGTCAACCTTCATCTCGACAGGTATCACAGTACCATTGAACTTGGCCATCGTCAAGCCATATCTGTCCAAGACACGTGGTTCCCACTGCTCTGAGAAACGTTCTTCCGTGAGCATGGGCATCAGGTCGGCAACAGAGCCGCCGAAGATGGTGAGCATTGTAGATGAGCTAGACATGGCAAGTCAGTGCAGCCTCTCGAGCGCCGTGCAAGACGGGCACATACTTCGCGCTACCAAACATGTTGTGGAAGAAGCTTTCAGAGTAGTCTTTGTTTGTGCTTCGAGCGTCGGCTCGTCTCTTCGACAGTGCTCGCGAAAGATCAGCCTTGGTGAGCAGAGGCGAGCCATCGGGCTAAGTACCAGAGTAAGATATTGAAGGTAAGCAAGTTTTCTCCTAGGACCTCAAAGTGTCGCCATAGACTCTCTCTTTCTTCCAATTTGCAACCTTGGTAGGCTCAAGCCAAGAGGACCATTTGGCAAAAGGGATGTCGTCGAACTGCTACACTTACCATCTTTCCCGTGGCTTCAGACAGGAGCTGTTGAACCAGCTCGAGGTCCGGCTTGCCCTGATCTGGCTGTATTGCGGCATCGTGTCGTGTAAGACTAGCATCATGCTCGATGGCATCCGGTGCATGCAGGCTGAGATCTGCCAGATCGAAGCGGTCGGTCTTGTAAGATTTGTTCAAAAAACGGGAGCTGAAGTTTGGGACGAAAAAGCAAAAGGAAGAGGCAAAGTTGAACGTCTGTCTGATTTTGTGGTTCATCTCCGAGAAGCTGATGTTCTTGCCGTCGTGTGGAAGGATGCCATGATTTGCCTAAGGAACGATTAGCATATACTGGATAGCTCATACGCACCACCTATCGCGCGTATTCCCGGTATGGCCTGAGAAGGAGTCGGCTGCTTTTGTCGAATTCGCACTGACCATGGCATTGAGCATCGGGCACGCAGATCTTGAGTCGCCCTCTTTCGGTGGGACGTATTCCGGCCATTTCAGATGATGACCTGGAGCTCCTTCGGGCACTACTTGTCCTGCCTTGAGCTTCGGAGTGACGAGATTTGCCAGAGCTATTCCGTTATCCCAGCAGATAACTGCGAGGTCAGTGATGGCTTCGCCGATCTTGCCCATGAGTCCCATCGTACTACCAGTAACGATGGAGAATTAAAACAATCGGAGGAGCATCAAGCTGAGAAGAAGCTGCGTGGGGGACTACATGTACCTTTCTACATCTAAACGTCGATCACAGCACGAGCCAGCGCGAGGTACAGCGTGGTGTAGTCCTACGCTTGGTATGCAAGCCACACCATCGCAGAGTTTCAATGATGTAGCTGGCAAACTGGCGATGGTCGGGAACCCAAATGGTAAGGTATCTTGGTATGACTATTGGTTGAGCTGCAGGTTGACGATCTTGACGCTGGAGCATAGACAGCAAGTAGCGTGTTGGCGATGAGCAGAACGAAACGTAAGAACAGTGTGCATTGGCAGGACTGGTCTCTATCTAGGTACCTACGATATAGCAGAGTCAGCGTGTAGCCATTCACTGCACGTGGTGTTTTCCACCTTACCTCACTTACTGTTGCACAGCTCGAAGCATGCACTACACCGCGTCAGCGTGGCAAGGCTCCTTCACGCCCTGACACGACATACGGTAGGTTCGTCCGAGACATGACTTGATCCTCCTGGTCACCAGCAGTACACACATGGAATGGAGCAAGCGCTGTAGTCAGTCATTTTCAACGCTGAGCTCGTCTGCAATATTCAGGTACAATACCATTCTCTGCGTCTCAACTTCCATTCTACCGAGAGAAGCTGGCAATGAGGCACCCTCGCTCGGTATCTCCGGAAGTTCAGGCAATTCCTCACGATCGCGGCTGGAAGAGAGGCAAACGCGCGCCGACGGGCCACTCGCACGTCGCACACAGTCGCCTGCCTGCGAAAGGACAAGACAGGCCAATCCTGTGGTATGACTATGACAGGAAACCCCGACTCCCCGTCCATTCGTCCACTCGGGCGATGAATATGATGAATATGATGATTATCATGATGATTATGATGAGTGTTATGACTGTAACAGACAGTGTGATCATGTATACCAGCCTACCAGGTTAAATGTGCCCGTATAGACATGTCTGAGAAGCCGGTCGGCGGCCGTAGATTTGCGAGAATGCGAACAAAGTTATGGCAAGGATGGTCTGACCGTCGGACACAGCCTGAGGCCCTACGCCTGATGACATGGCCCTGCGAGACTCTGGCCTATCTCCCTGAGCTCCCCACTTGGGGCAAGGGTCGGATGCGAGGGAGCAACGAGGAGAAGAAGCAGCAGCAGATATCTCGAAAAGACTGCTTTGTACGAGAAGTGAATGACTTTGCACATCCTTTATATTGTAAACAATAATCCTAAATCCCACATCGAAAAGAAAAGGAAAAAGAAAAGGAAAATGACGCTCTTCCCTGGCGTTGCGTTGGTCACAGGCGCCGCGTCAGGTATGTAGAACCACCTGGTGTGATGGAACACCGTCTTCTGATGATCACGATGATCACGAAGATGATGATGATGATGATGAGATGTGCGACTGATCACTAATGGTGGTGGTGGTGCTACTCCATACAGGCATTGGACAAGCGACAGCAATTTCATTTGTTCGCGAAGGCTGCCGAAAAGTTGCCATTGCAGGCCAGAATCCCGCTGGCCTGGCGGAAACGGAGCAGCTGATGCGAGATCTGGTGTCGACTTCTGTCGCCGGAGAGCTGGATATTGTGTGCCATACCACCGACGTCTCGCAGGAAGCCGAAATTGATGCTCTGCTGGAGAAGACGGTGCGCGATCTCGGGCGGGTCGACTATGCGGTCAATTGTGCAGTATGCAATTTCATGACTTTTTCCCTTTTTTTTTCTCTCTTTTTTCGTTCTTCTCGAAATAGGGTGCTGACGATACCTAATATCTGTCTGCTTTAGGGTGTTCTCCAAAAGGAACAGTCTTCTCATGAGACCTCGGTGGAAGACTTTGATCGCATCAATAGCGTCAACTACCGGGGTTGCTGGCTGTCGTCTCGAGCCGAGATCAAGCAAATGCTGAAGCAAGAACCGCTTCCGACTCACGATGGTCGTCCTGGTAACAGAGGCGCCATCGTGAACATTGCCTCTCAGCTTGGTATTGTCGGAAGGCCTGGGGCTCGTAAGACCTACTCACTGAGTCAGTAGAAGTATACGTGATGTGCTGACCCGTAGAGTTATAACACAGCGGCCTATTGTGCCTCCAAGGCCGCGGTAATTAGCTTGACGCAGTGCGACGCCATTGATGTACGTATTCTGTTCTGTTCTGTTCTATTCAGAGAGAGAGAGAAAGAGTGACCCCAAATAGCTAACATGGCAACCAAAAAAAAAAAATAGTATTCCAAGGACAACATTCGAGTAAACTGGTAAGACACACCACCCAATCACAACAACAATCATCAATAAAAAAGAAGACACAAAAAAAAACACACCACACCTCATTTTCGAGACTTGAGACACCACCACTGATGACCGACCGACTGACTGACATTCATCTTTTTTTTTAATTACTTCCTTTTTTTTCCAGCGTCTGTCCAGGGGTCATTGATACGCCCATGACCAGACCACACATGGACACGTACAAGCCGGCGATCGCTATTGCTCCCATGAACCGTCCTGGCACTGCACAAGAAATTGCCGATACCGTCTTGTTCTTGTGTAGCTCCAAGGCTACTTTTTGCCAAGGAATGGCGTTGATTTGCGACGGGGGATATGTGCAGAATTGAAAGATACCTTAGGTGCTTTATCCGTATATCAAGCTTGCTATACCGTGCCTGTATTTCATGTAATAAATTCAGGTATCTTTTTTGAAAACTACATATACTTCCACCTGGTTTGTGCGTGCGTGATGAATGAATAGATTGATGGACAGATTAGATCAGATCCCATGTTCCAAGTCCTTTTTCAAACGCCGAGCCGACCTTATCTGCATGTACCTGAGGTAACCTGTAGTCAGCTCAATCTCCTCAATGCCGACTGGTACAGTAAAATAGCATTTTTGTTTAAAAAAGAGACGGACATGTGCCTACCCAGGATCTCTCCGAGTCTCCAAACATGACAATATCGGATAATTCTCAGATTCCTTCTTCTATCTCCATCAAATCGAATCTCGTATCATCACCTCTCTAACCCTACCTATTCAGCCTGGACACGACCTTCTCAGCCTGAGTACTCTCGTCTCTCTCTATCTTGAAACTCCCTCTCTCTTGAAACTCTCTCCCTCTGAGAGAGATAACGGAAATTTCCGAACATGTACATTTTTTCAATATAATCCATGTCCCTCGGACCACGAGGCTCTCGTTTGTTTGAAGAAAAAAAAAAAGCTCACCAGGGATGGGTAATGTATACCTACTAATGTACATAGGTACATTTAGATGCCGATATCCTCTATTGTAGAACCACAAAGTACAAAGTACAATCAATCTTCGAGAAAAATAAAATAAAATAAACAAGTGACGAAAACGTTCCCAAGTCCCACAGTCATGTAGCTCTAAGAGATGACCCCCCCAGCCGTCCGACGCATCTAGTGCCTGCCATGCACGGTAAGTGGAGGGACTACCTCCTACACAACTCAAATCTCCCCCCCACACCCGATAGATGCGATGATGTGAGAGCTAGGTACTTTTTGTTTTTTTTTTTCCTCTTATAATGATCTGCGATACGATAGACCTATCTTGGGAGGTGGTAGTCTACAATAACAATAATATCATGCCAATGGACGTAGGTGGGAGAGATGTGGTTGATCGTTACCTACCTAAGGTATCTACCTACCTACAGGTACTTATACATATTCCCCACGCTCGGCTCGGGCAAGCTCTCTAGTCTGTAAAAGCGCGTGCAGCTGGTGGAAACAGTAAGCAGTGGGCTCCCAGTGAGATGGTGGCCTACAGGGAAACGAACAGACTCTCAACACTTCCATCCACTACACATGTATGGAAGTCTATAAGCAATAGCACGAGGTAGCACCAAGCATCAATGAAAAGAAAAAGAAAGTGGTTGTACTTCGAACAGCTCGTTGTATAAATCATCACCCGGGGATTTAATTTACAAGTGCATCCCTAGCGATGGCAGGAGAGCACCACATTATTCCACTGTCGGTAATGACACGTCTTCTGTGTTTTCTAACCCCTAGTATGATTCAACGAGAAAAAAATTGGTATCTTGGTGTGCATCTAATCCTCTTCTTCCTCCTCGGCCGCCTTGCCCGTGATTGTCCATTGGCTCTCGCCATGTGAATCCGTCTCGTGCTTGAGCGCCAGCTTGCTGAGATGTCCGATAATGTTCTCCATCTGGGTGTCGTGTACGCTGCGGTTCTTGCGGCCGAGATCAGCGAGACCGGGGATCTTGTTGAGCAGGTAGTATGTGATGGCGATGAAGATGAGAACACCGATCGAGTACGCCCAGACGACGACCACGGTGACGACATCGGTGTGTCCGTTACGGGTCTGCACGAATTGCGACATTGGGGATGGGAGAGGCTCCTGGTAGATGTTGGGGTTCAACCATCCGAAAATACAGAAGAGAGTGGCAATGACGTCGACACCACCAATGGCGCCAACGAGCTGCCAGGATGGAAGAGTCTGAGCACCACGGGTGACGAAGATGAGCCAGTTCTCAGTAAGGGCGACTTCGAGGAACAGGATTTCCTGAACGTTGCCCCAGTTCTGCACAATACCACCAGATGGCAGGTACATTGTGCCACGGATGATCCAAGTTGCGATTGCAAGTTCGATACCGAGGATGACCGAGATGATCCAGATCTTGGGCAGTTGCCATTCGACAGGCTTCGGGTCCGAGTGCGCATTGTCGTAAGCGATGGCAACGGTGGCCAAATCGGCAAAGAGGGCGATGAAGACAATGAGCTCGGAGCTGATGGTCTCGTTGATGATGATCATGGAGGTAACCAGGTAGATTTCCAAGTGAAGGCAGAGGGCAATACGGTACTGGATGTATGCCTTCATACGCTGGAAAATCTGGCGGGCAGTCTTGATGGCAAAGACAATAGTGGAGAGACCTGGGGCGAGGAAAACGATATCGGCGGCGGCCTGGGCAGCTTCGGTGGAACCTTCGACGGCGATACCACAATCGGCCTTCTTGAGAGATGGAGCATCGTTCACACCGTCACCAGTCATGGCAGTCAAGTGACCACGCTGTTGCAACATCTCGACGACCTGGTACTTGTGTTCGGGGAAAACTTCAGCGAAACCGTCGGCACGCTCGACGAGATCGTGCTGAGTGGAACCGGACAGACCACCGTGGATGAGCTTCTGAGAGTTGTAGACCTTGGTTCCGAGGGCAAGCATCTTGCAAGTCTCCTTGGCGATGGCGATAGCATCACCAGTCAACATCTTGACTGGGACACCGAGCTGCTGAGCCTCGACGATGGTTTGGGCGGTATCTTCACGAGGAGGGTCGAACATGGAGAGCATACCAAGGAGGACCCAAGGCTCGTTGTTCTTCTGGTAGGCGACACCGAGGGAACGGAAACCACGGCGGGCGAATTCAGCAGCCTTCTCCTTGAAGAGATCTGCGGTTTCGCGCGAGCACTCGGTGAGGTTGAGGATAGCCTTGGGTGCACCCTTGGCGCAGGTGAAACGGTCGCCGCGGAGAGTACAGACAGTTGTGATACGCTTGGACACAGGGTCAAAAGGAGTGAATTTCTCGGTCTTCCAGTCGTCCTTAAGGATGTCACGAGCCTTGGGGTAGCGCTTGAGGGTCAAGATGGTCACCTTGTCGATGGGGTCGAGAGACTTGATGTTGTGAGAAGACGCGAGAGCAGCGCAAGCCATCATCCAGTTGACATCCTCGCCTTCGGCGACGTAGGGCTCACGGATGGAGAGCTGGTTAGCAGTGAGAGTACCAGTCTTGTCAGAGCAGAGCACATCGACACCGGCAAGGGACTCGATAGCAGTAAGCTTCTGGACGATGGCCTGTTGCTCAGCGAGGTAGGCAGCACCGACAGCCAGAGTGGTGGTTGTGACGACAGGCAGACCGACGGGAACACCAATAATGAACAGGATCAGGACGTATTTGAGGAGAGTGTTGTCAGAGTCTTCTGGGGTAGCGAGCTTGAGGTTGCGGAAGAAACCACCAATCCAGGCAGCGAGAATCCAGAACATAACGAGAACCAGGAGAGCCGTACCGATGCTGTTCATGATGGCCTTGAAGTGACCTTGATCCTTTGCGCCCTGGACGAGCATAGCAGTGCGACCGACGAAAGAGTGCTTTGCGGAGGTAGTGGCAACGGCGTAGGCCTTTCCACGCTTGCAACCAGTGGTGTAGTAGACGACATCTCCCATGAACTTGTCGACGGCGAGAGACTCTCCAGTGATGGCAGACTGATCAGCGGCAACGATGGAGTGACCTTGGTGAGCAATGCCCTCGCCCTCGTCACCCTCGGCATCCTCAGAGCCAGCAGGGTCTTCTTCTGGGTTCAAAGCATGCTGCTCGCGCAGCTCCTTGTACTTCTCAAAGTCCTCTGGGTGTTCGTAGTCGCAAATGAGACGAGCGTCGGCGGGGCAGACTTGACCTTCCTCAATGATGACAATGTCACCGGGGACGATCTCGCGAGCCTTGATCTCTTGTTCCTGACCATTACGAATGACAGTTGCCTTCATGGCAATGTCACCCTTGAGTTTTGCGACGACATCAGCAGCCTGTTTTTCCTGGTACCAACCAACGACGGCGTTGAGCATAAGAATGGCGATAATGACACCGAAATCGATCCAATCACGAAGACCGGCGGCGAGGAGGACAGCAAGTTCCATGACTGCACAAAGTTAGCCGACATTTTGCACAGTCTAGGGCAATGCGATGCATGGCGCCATGGTGCAGCTTGCATGCCAAGGCTTTTGCGCCGAAGCAGAGCTTGTGTGGAGACCAAGCTTGCAGAAAAAGCAAAACCGGCCAGCTTCGGGAGCGCGAACATCCATTGCAACGCGCATCCGAACGCAGTGGGAGTGTGATGTGCCTAGGATGCTGGAGCAGACTCACCATAAAGAATAGGACCCTTGAAGAAACCCAAGAACTTGAGGAACAAGTTTTCCTTCTCAGACATGATCTCGTTGAAGCCGAACTTTTTACGGCGCTGCTCAACCTCGTGATCGGTGATACCCTGCTTGATGTCGGCCTCGAGCCAGTTGTCAGGGACCACGCCATCGTCGTCAACGCCCGCCTTCTTCGAGGACTTCCAGAACTGAAAGGTGGCGCGTCAGTATGGTAAGCAGATGGGTAGAGTGGTCACGGTAGATGCCGACGAACCTGCCACGACTTTTTTGGCTTCTGGTCCTCCTCCTCGCCAGCCTCGGCGGCAGCGAGCTTTGGATCTCTGTACGTAGAGATGTACTTCTGGAGTGCCGTGTACTCATCTGACATGAACGTGTCAGAGCCCATTGCGAAAGCATGCAATGTTATGGTGGTTGTTGTGGATGTGGGTTGTTGTTGTTGTGCATTGTTATTGTCGGCTTACCTAGGTCCTCGATGTTACCGGCGGCTTGCGACCATTTTCTCGATCTGCATCTGCCGTCAGTAGCTGTTGCCGGAAGGAGCGAGGTCGCCGGCCACGTGTGCTGCTGTCGCTGCTGGTGATGCAGGAAGTGAGGTTTGCGCACGCGGCAGCAACAATGGGTGGTGGTGATGGTGGTGGTGATGGTGCGTACCTCTGCGCAGCGCCAGCCTCGCCGTTCTGCTCGATGTCCTTGTCGGAAAAGGACACGCGAGGAGCTGCCATCGTGAGGTGTAGCGATGCAAGTTAATGTCGCTGTCGATGGGTGACGCTCGTCGATGGTGGAATTGGGGAACACGCGCTGGGAGGGAAGAAAGCGAGAGTGCGAGCTGGAGAGAGAGAGCTGGCCGCGAGCATAATAAGGCCCGCCGATAGAGCGGTTGATGCCGCGCTGCCGAGCATTCGTCAGTGGAGCCCTGCGAGGACCACCCATGCAGGCTGTTGGATGAGGGCCGCACAGGTCACGGTCGGACCGTTCGAAGATTATGGCAATAACGTAACCGCAGCCACCACTACTGATACCGCGTTGCTTCTGCGGAACGCGCAGGATGTGAGGCATTTTACGTTCACCCTAGTCCCGCGCCAGCCCGTTCCAGCTGCTATACCGCTGCTGCCACTGGCTGCTCACAGGCCCGAGCAAACTCCATCGGTGCAAGTGTGCCTAGCCCACTTGTGGTAAGGCGGCCTCGCGTTCCAAGCGCTCGATGCAATGTGGTCGATGCTTCGGCGCTGGAGCTCGTCGACCGCATTTCACTCGCTCTCTCACCTGCCAGACCCGAAAGCTTCCCACTTCCCACCAATGCCCGTGGGTGGGAATCTGGCGGCAGCACAGGTGATTCCGATCACAACAAGGACCCAGGTTGCATTCGGTCAGCTACCACCTACATACTGCCAGTGTGTGGTATGGTAGGTAGCTGGTAGCTTGTAGCTTGTAGCTGCTGTCAGGTACCTTTTTGTATTGTTTTTTATGTTTTTTTATCTTTTTGCTGTGCTGTACTGTACCTTACCTCCCGCGGCAAAGCAAGCTCGGAGCTCCAAAGTATGCGGTGATGCTACCCACTCCACTCGTGGAGACAAGCGCCATGTCAAGCACTTCTGGGATGCCGCTAGGAGCCTTACGCAGCACGCCCTCAGAAGTGTACATTTTACATGCTCCTCGCAGCGATAAGGCCCGCCAGGCTCAATGAGTCCTCGTCCGTGGCCGCACTAGACACGCCTATAGGCACGCGCCAGACGTCATGCTGTATCCGTCTCGTCAATAATTAATGACATGTAACCACGCAAACCCTTACTGGCCAATTTCGGTCAGACTAGTATAGTCAGTTTCTCTTTCCACGATAGCTTCTCACGGGGAGCCAGCGTGGGCAGTACCTTAGGCTGTAGCATAGTGGACACGAGGCCAAGAACCGAAATGAGATCTCCAGTGGGGAATAGGGTGGTAATTCTGCAGGGCAACCATCAAAACAAACAACATTGCAGTGCAGCAGCAGAGATTGGTGCATGCGACGCCCTCCCGCGCTCTCTCACATTGGTTTTTGCACCGGGTGCATGGATGGTTTCATCATATCCCACTGTGGTCACTGGTGCATGCCCATCTTTGGACGTCTTCTTCGGTGTGGCCCGGTGTCCATCTGGATGACGCCTCCGCTGTCCGCACAACTCTCAAACTCAACGAGATGCTCGGTTCTGCAGATGCCAGACACCTACGGTACCTACCTCCGGTGCAGTACCTAGGTACAGTAGGTACAGACCGTACAGTAGGTAATCCATCCTGTGTATATTCTTACCCGGAACAGCAGCCCTACGCGGCTACGCCTTCTGCGGCTAGTAGGATAACATAATAATAACATAATACACTCCCACGGTTAGTAAGGCAGTCGTAGACTGTAGTCTAGCAGAGTATGAAGGTTTGCACCTTTTTTGCATATGCGGCTTGCCCTTGGGTGAAGGAAACATCTCACCGATTCTTCTCATCCACACCACACCACACCGTTCACGAATGATAATGAATCGTGCGACGTGCGTCCACCTGACTGACGCTGTCGGTCAAGGTCATCATCCGCCTCTCGCCGAGTGAAGGTCAGCCTTGCGATTTCCATCCCTACGCTACCTAGGTACTTGGCTAGAACGAAAGCGGTTTATTCGGACGCGGATCGTGGAGCTGGAGAAGGCTCTTGGCAGATCGCTGTTGTGCTCGTTGCTCGGTGCAAGGGTGCCGTGTGCCAGATGGCCCTTATTCGCCGCACATAGCGTCTCGCGGCGCGTTTTTTAACAGCAGTGTGTGGCATTATGCTCCGGCGAGGTTGCTGGGGGGACGCCGGCCTCGCAGAGATTTTAAAAGCGCATTTGGCCACCGAGACCGAAGGGAAGGGCCGACGGTGAGGTGAGGTGAGGCATTTTTTGAGGAACGAATGGTAAGGTAGGTACAGTACATACTGAGGGTGCCGCACAACCGTCTGCTGCGGGTCTCCGATATCTTGACGCTGCTTGAATTGGGAAGGCTTTAGAGGCCATTATTCACATTGTTGAGGTCAGATGCATCGTGCTCCCCCTCCGACAACAACCACCACATCCCGACACGATTTCGCCCGCAATATTGACCGCATGCGCACGTCCAAAGCTGCAATAACCATCACCGAAGCGTGATCCCCGTTGCTGCTCTGATTGTCATCATGATACGTTCCACCGCGCACTTGGCCTTCTTGTCGACAGCAATGCCCACGCTCTGGTCACACCCAACTTTCGTGGGCTCCCATCGCTGTCCGTCGCACATTGCAACCTCTCACAGCGCCCACGACTTTCCAATCTGCGCAACACCGCGATGAAGCTGGTTTCGAGTATATCACGGTGCGCAATGCCCAGAGAATCGCGCTTGGCGTTCATCTCCCCGAAGCGGAGTTTCCTTGCTTGGTGCCCTTCTTCATTTCTTGGCTGGCATCATGAGCGACCATCTACGACAACTGGATAGCACAGGAGTTCCGGAGAGCATGCGACCACCGCTATCGAACGTTTGTGAAACGGAGCAGGCGCCCCAGATTACTCGTCCGTCGTCTGTGGGGGACCGACATGCAACGCAACGGTACATATCGGTTCGACTTGGCTCTCACACTTCTGGACCTAGGACACATGGGAGTACCTGTACCAGTCACAGTAGACGCTGCAACTCCAATGGGGAAGCCAAGCATCAGACTATCAGTGATGATGCATCTCCGCTGTGCAGTATGCGCTGTCAGCAGCTCAACCTAAAGCATTGCAAGCATTCCAGGTTGCGCCCCATCGTGGTTCCTGCCTCTTTCCCGGATGTGCCGCGCATTGCTTGATATCTACATCCGCCTCGGAGTTTGCGTCATGCCTGCCGGCACGAATGGGGCTTCTCCGCAGACATGACGGCAATGTTCTGAATGACATACAGTCAATTCTTCCGAATGGGGACAAATCGGTATGGCTGAGGAAATGGGTCGTTGCCGACCTCTCTGCGATACCTATGGCTTTGCCCGGCTCCGCTGCTTCGATCAGGCTCGATCTGCTGTGTCTTGAGAGACTGGAAAACAGCCCAGCGCCGCATCCCATTTGCCGCGAAACCGCTAACAACCACGCAGCTTGTGACAGAGACAATGTGTAGCGGCAATGACCCACTGCTTCTAGCTGTTTACCAGCATTCCCGTCGAGTTTGCGAGGTAGGACGTGATATGAGGTGATGAAAAGTCTTCTGAAACTGCCAGAAACATGGAATCTGCTGACAAGCAGAATGCGGAAGTGTTTGGGCGCACTTGAAGAATATTCAGAGGTCGCACCTGCATCCCGTGACATGGCCTCAGAACGCGAGTCGGAGCGAGAGCAAGGACGAATAAGGCAATTCGGTGTAGGTGATGTTGCCGTGCCATGAAACTACATTCCAGACAGATTATTACCCACCAAGAAATCGAAATGGATGTCGAGCACAGGATTTCGAGCAGTTGTCCACACTTCACAGAATCTCATCGCGCATCACTTCAGAACGATTCTGCTCAATGTGACCAGCCAACAGAGCCCATCCCTTCACATCACCCTCCCGATTTATCCCCTCCAAGAAGGCGTTGGAGTAGGCGCTGGCAGAGCCTGAAATCAGTTATGAACTCTCGGAAAGGTTGGCAACAGAGAATGGCAGCTGATGGGGATCAAGCCCGTCCGTCCATTGGTCGAATGAAGGATAGCGACGACTACATCACAGCTCGAGCAGCAAATCCACGAACAGGATTGGTTTCACCTAGTCCCTGTAGTTCCACACCAAATTCTCCTGGAGACGCTCTGAACTTGAGGAGAAGAACAACGCAACAAGAAACAAGATCGCATGCGGTGAGGCGGCGGCCAGTACTCGCCAAGGCCAATGAGGGGAGGAAAGTCAGTGGTCACAGCGCAAGAGAAGGGGTCCTGGAGCATGGACACTGCGAAGCTTCGTACAATATGGGACAATGCAGGGCGCTGAACTTAGAAGAAGCTCAAGGCGAGCTCCAGGAAGACCAATTTGTCGTTCATATGCCGTCAGCTAGAGAGCCTCAGCCATTCACGTATCCTGGGTATACTGCTGAGCAGATCGAAGCATTGGAGCACTACAGGTGCAAGGCTCGACGAGTCTCAAGCGAGGGTTACGATCGACGTCTGTTCTGCGACAGATCTACAGCTGCGATTGGTAGCGAGCAGGTAATTGGAGCACCTTCGCAATCCTTACAACCTTCTTGTTACCTGCGACCTTTCACTCCATATACTGCAGGGCGACTTCACGACGAACCTGGAAGTCCTGAGCCCCCAAGAATCTTGGTGCGCAAAAGGAACAGCTCCAAAGTGCGCAGAATTCTACAACACAGTCAGCCCAAGGTCGGTGCGCAGTCCCACGACATTGACCAGGGATTGCCTCCAATCTTGGGCCCAAGATCTCCGAAAACATCACTTCCGCAACGGTCAGCTGTGCAGATGCATTGCGATGTTCCGGCGACGGTTCGAAATATCAATCAGCATGCCGAGAAAAGCTCGGCGTCTGTTATTGGTAGCGGTCCGAAACTTTACACGATTAAGGCGATTGACAGCTCGCCGCCAAGCAGGAGACCATCCACAAATGACGAAGACCTTGTCGACCAGTATACGCGAATCCGCTCTCCGCCATCTGTCAACATGCATGCAATTCCTGGCGCTTATACGGACTTGAGCCAGCTACCAAGTGTGAGACTGGTGAGACCAGAACACGCGGCAGTGCCTCGAATGAAGGTCAAGAACCGCCAATGCTCGCTAGGATGTCAAGGAGATGGTAATCAGCAGGGCAGATGTACTCAACAACGCTCCACCTCCAATGACACTGTCGTCCGATCAGGTTCGTTGTTGTTCAGAAGACATGTGACACCAGAAGAGAGGCCCCTATTGAACCTCACTACCGAACAGTTGCTTGGCTACTTTTTGCAATTGGCGAACTATCTGGGCTCCCTCCAGCTCCCTCGTATAGGGTTGTTGGAGATATTGCGTGACCCCGAGGTGTCGACGAAAGAGAAGACGCAGGCTCTACAGGCGATCTTGTCACTTGCTGGTCATACTCTCGCAATTTGCACCTTGCTTGCAATGCTGTGGAAAGTGGGCACCGCACTCAAGGAATTTTGCGAGGTCGTGCTGTGGCCTCTTGCTCTGCCGTTACGGCTGATCAAGTGTGTACTTGTTGGTTAGAAGTGGGAGGGAATATAGGTCAGGTAGGGTAGGTAGGTATTGTTATTTGGTTCCCGTCAGAGTCTGACATTGTCACGCACGCGGGTCCTCTTCCATATGGTACATTGCCGTATCACTTCCTGTGGGCAGACTAAAGCTATGAGACGCTTCTGCACGAGAAACAAAGTACTCCATCTACCCTACTTAGGTGCGTATTCCTCCTGTCTCCTTCAATACCTGAGGCACAGGTAGGTAGGTACCTTAGCTAGCCAGACCTCTATTCACCTCCCTAAGACTGTAGATCTATATTTATTTCTCTTGTACTTCTTTCTATTAATTGCCCTAATCCTACGTCCGGACCGGCTATCTATCCTACTAACATTAGGTACATATAGTCGCGTTACTCAAGTGAATAAGTAAGTAATTGAATAAATAACTATAGCAAGTACCGTCTATTAAGGTAAGGTACCTAGTAGGTATAGGTAGGTAATCGTCGAATCTCTATATAGCGTTTTTATTTTTTTTTTAAAAAAGGTAGTAGTAAAGAGTACTTTATCTTACTTTATTCTACCTTCTATCTACCTTCTCGCTATCTATAGCCTATAGTTAGTAGGGGAAGAAGGTAAAGGAAGGGTAAAGGAAGAGTGAAGGAAGAAGAAAGGAAGAGTAAATAGAAGACTAGAGAAAGAGTAAAGGAAGAGTGAATAGAAGAGAGAAGGAAGAGTGAATAGAAGAGTAAGCTTTCGTCGTTAGGTGCTATATATTCCGATGTTTAGAGGCTGGAGTTTCTCATTTGAGACACTGAGATACTGAGAAGACACCTACATTGCCTTACCTACCTTAGTACCTCGTGTTTTGCTCATACCTGTGAGGACGATCTTCCGATAGCCTGCTCAGAGATTCCCGCCCGCCTGGACGCACAAAAGGCTGGACATCTTTCTGCGGTCGGGTGTTTGTTGGGGGTGGAAGCCGAGAGAACATTCACTTTCGTCAGGTACCTAGGCAACAGGATCCACGCCATCAGTCATCTGGAGTCGTCGCTGCTAAGAGCTCCTCGCAACTTACACCTACATCACCTACCGATCTGCACTCCCCCTTCGGCGCGACTTGATCTCGACACACGCAAGTAAGCAACCGAAAAGACTCGCACAGAGTACCGGCCGCGAGTAGTCACCCAAATCATCCACTTTCGAAGTTTGACACCACCACCCGACAAGCAGTCGTCACCGTCCACGGAGTCAGCCATGCCAGCCAAGCCAGAATCTCCGTCAATAGCAGCCGAACGCGCGATGCTCCAGTCGCTCTCCAGACAGTGCTCCGAGCTGCATCACGCTATGGACGACAACGAGGGCTTGGAGACGGGCGTCAACCTGATGTTTGGCGTCATATCGCGCTGTAGAAAGATCTCGCAGGATCACGCCGAGAATCTCAGTGTGCCAGACAAGCTAGAACTCGACGAGCACTGTCAAGATGCTATGCAGGTGGTCGGAAACATGGCACAAAAGGCGTTCGCTTCCAGAGCCAACCCAACGAAAGACGTGGATATGAGAGCCATGCGTTACACCCCAGGTATCTCGATGCTGCCGATCACGACTTCGGCACTAGCGCTCCGCATGCTAGCCATCCGCCAGAACATGTGCGAGTTATGGTCCCTGGACGCGAACGCAAGCACTGTCCTGAGCACGGCGAGTAAAGTGCTCCGACTCTGCTCCGGTGCCGAATTTACGCTTCATTGCTCAAACGGACAGGCTCTGAAGCTGGATGCCATGGACTTTGCGGACATACATGCCAGGCACACTAAGAAGGAACTGTTCGACATCGTTGTTTTGACTTTGATGTGCCTTGCCAGATCGCATTCCGTCTGGTTCAATGCCACGATACCGACCACTGAGCCGAGACGAGCAGTAATGCTGTGGAATATCAAAATACCTGGCACCGGCTCCGAAGTCCTTGCAGGTGCGTCCGGACGACGCAACTGCAAAAGCAGCCGAGTCATAGACAATAGGGCCATGTCCTCGCATCAGGCCTCATACATCCAAGTTCTGCGCAGCAAGTTGACGCAACTTCGGAGCATGTCTCCAAATTCGCTTCCGTGCCACAGTAAAAAATATCTTCCGATAGAGACACCATCAATGCCTGACACCATGCGGCTTCCAGAGCGAGCTGATAGGGTTGTTGCGTTTGTGGAAAGTGTCATTCGAGGTCGCAAACTGGAGCGCGACAGCTTCGATAAGACCTACAACGACAGTCTATTCGGCTGTGCCGAGGAGGCATTGACCCATCTCTTCTTTGCCGCAATGACATTCTTCGGCGTTTCCGAGCTCCCGTCTGCCACCACGCCTTCCGTATTCAGACCGTCATTGAGTGAACGACCGCGACCAATACCGAGCGATACGGATGGACTGCGTAGTTGGTAAGTACTGCCCCTTCGGGATGTGTTGCCTAGTCTGGGATGCTTGCTAAACTTTGACCTCTCTCTCTCTCTCTCTTAGGCTGATAGAGGGAGCGCTCGATCGTGCCGGTCCTCTGGAAACGAGCATCTCGACTCGTGTGAACATGACCTGCTCGGTGGTGGAGTACGCCGTGGGAGAGACCATGATTTCCGCGTTCTCTGCCGGAGTGCCAGAGATGCTCCTGTTGCCGGCGGTGCACAACAAGGATGACGCATGGAGAAGACAGATGTTGAGTTATGTGGGATTCGCCATTGTGGCTCAGGCTCAGTAAGTGAAGCGTTCGTCACCAGGCGCTTTGCCGTCTTGTGGTCTCTGCCCGAGAGTGAGAGTCCAAGAGCGGCATTTGTTTCCGGTCGCTAACCTTCTCACCGCATCCAGGCACTTGTCGAGACATTTTGACGGAAGAGATGTCAAGATCCTGAACAAGCTCGTGTTTCCGTGGAAGAAGGTTGTGGACGAGAGCGTGATCGAGAAGTACGCGGAGCAGCGGGTGAGCTACAGCTGTAGCGCCTGGAACAAGGATTGAGAATGTGGGAAGGATGGAGAATTCGGATGCGGTGCTCTCAGCAAATCGAGGAGGGAGCAAGCCAGCCAGCAAGCACTCGTATTTGAAGTCCGTATCGGGGAAATTATAGAGCGTGCCACAGAGGAAGAAGGTGTTGGTAGTAGTTTGTATGTGTTTCCAATCAGCAATTCAACAGCTTTCGCAGTTCAAATCCATGGCTCCCCGTAGAATTCCACGAGGATGAACGTCTCCTCGTTCGCAAAAGTCAAAGTCATCAATGCTATGTCACCGTCATCTACCAACGGGGATTGGATGATGCGTGGAGTATGAGATGGAGTGAAGAGTAAGATGATATGCCAGTGGAAGTGAAAGAAGAAGCAGAAGAAGACGAAGGGAGATAGGTAGACTACGGTAGACTACGTGTACCAGAGTTCTGGACGCGGCTCTTTCATGTGATCCATGTTGAAACGCGTCTACATTAACATCGATCCAAGATACATATCAACATCTACGGGACAACACCACGTCAAGTCGAGCAAGACTGCACATGTCACCTTTGACGAGCCCCATCATCAATGGCCGTCATCAATGGTGGCAGTGTGCCAGCAGACGCCCTCGATGCAGGTATGTAGGTCGCATACATACCTTTCGTCCATTGCATCCAGAGGTGTATATACTAAATGAGTTTGCCTGTGCTAGATGAATACAACCCAATTGACCATCTCAACGCCCTCTTCTCGCATCCCTCTACGCTGTCCTCGCTATCTGACGTCTCGAGTCAGCTCCAGACCTACCAAACCTCCCTCGACACCTCGATAGCAACTCGCTCTCGGCTCGCTGCCCAGACAACCTCGGACAGCGTCCGACGTATCCAAGATGCTAAATGCGAGCTGGCCGCGCTGTTCGCCAAAATTGACGGCGTGCGCGAACGAGCCTTGGAGACGGAGAGGACCATCACCGACATGACGGCGGACATCAAGCGCCTGGACAGCACGAAGCGCAACCTGACCCTATCCATGACGGCCTTGAAGCGACTGCAGATGCTCACCACTGCTTATGAGCAGCTGCGAGGGTTAGCAGAGACGAGGCAGTACAGAGAGTGTGCACATCTGCTCCAGGCTGTGATCCAGCTCATGGCACACTTCAAGAGCTACAGGAGCATCGATCAGATTGCGACGCTGTCGAAGAACGTCAGCGAGGTACAGAGAGAGTTGCTGGAGCAGGTGTGCGAGGACTTTGAGGTCACATTCGCACGGGGCGAGGTGCAGCAGAAGAGGAGCATGCTGAACGAGGCCTGTCAGGTCATGAGCGCGCTCGGGGACAATGCTCGGGCGAGGCTCGTCACTTGGTATTGCAACACGCAGCTGCGAGAGTATCGCCAGGTGTTCCGTGGGAACGATGAGGCGGGAAGTCTCGACAACATCGCCAGGCGCTATTCGTGGTTCAATCGCATGCTCAAGACATATGATGCTGAGCATGCTGCACTTTTCCCGCGAGAGTGGAAGGTCAATGAGATGCTGGCAAATGCATACTGTGAGAATACACGGGACGACTACAAAGACATTCTCAAAAAGAGTATGCGCAGGGCAGACGGGCAGCCACCAGATGTGAATTTGCTTCTGTCATGTTTACAAGAGACATTGGATTTCGAGCATAGTCTCGAGAAGAGATTCTCCTCTGGCGAATCGAGGTCAAGTATGGACACCGTTACCTCCGGGTTAGACGGTGACAGGAGGCCCGGATTCAGTCAAGCTATATCGGAAGCGTTCGAGCCGTACCTCAGTGTCTGGGTTGAGTCGCAGGACAAGCAGCTGGCCTCGCTGATCCCCAAGTATCGCCAACAGCAGATCCGGCCGCCAGAAGAGGAGTTTCATGCCCAGCTTGTCATTCCTTCGTCTACCGAGCTCTTTCATCACTATCGTGTCACTTTGGCACAGTGCGCGAAGCTTTCAACTGGTGCTCGTCTTGCAGAGCTCTCCGCCACGTTTGGCAAATACCTCGACCAGTATGCGCAACAGGTACTGTTGTTCTTCTTCTCTGAGAAGACCGGCGGACCGAGTGTAGAAGATGCAGTCATCATCCTCAACACGGCAGACTACTGCTACACTACCACCAATCAGCTCGAGGAAAAGATCAAGTCTCGCATTGATGAAGAGTTGCGTGATAAGGTCGATCTGCAAGCACAAGCAGATACATTCATGGGCGTTGCATCTGCGGCTGTGCGCGCGTTGGTGCACAAAGCGGAAATTGACTGCGAGCCGGCGTGGAGAGAGATGCGATCAATACCCTGGGGCAAAATGGACAGCGTTGGCGATCAGAGCAGTTACATATCCTCACTTCTCTCTCGGCTGAGGGATTGCAGCAAGGATATTCTACGTTATCTGCACAAGCCACAGTATGCCCGAGCCTACTGCGACAACCTGGTTGATGCCCTCACCACGACATATATTACCAATATCGTCGCTTGCAGGCCTGTGTCAGAGACTGGCTCAGAACAGATGCTTCTTGACACATACGTGTTCAAAAAGGGGCTAGCTGAGCTCGCAACACTGAACGCGGACACTGGCACACCCATCAACCAGGCGTTCGTCAAGCGTGTGAACCAGAGCACAGCGAAGCTTGACCCTATACTGAAGACGTTACAAGTCCGCACGTCGCCACCCGAAGGTCTAGTACAAGCGTATCTGATTCACATTCGAGACCGTTCCGAAGCCAATTTCCGCAAGATGCTCGAACTAAAGGGCATCACGCGCAAGCAAGAGCAGAGTCACCTGGTTGAGCTGTTTAACGCTCACAAAGCCAGTCCCGCAAACGACAGCTTGCAACCCAGCAACCCGCTCATCACAGCATTGCAGCTCACTAACCAATCTGCACCTACGAGTGCAGGTCTGAATCTAGCTTCACTCAAGGATAATGCCATTGCCAACTCAACGCCTTCGCTGCCAGCACGATTCGACCCTTCAAACTTTGGAAGTGCACTGATGAATGCTGCGCGTGATGCTGGAGATCGTTTCTCGTCGCCAAATGCTGCCATACACCGTGACGGTACCACTTCAACCAGTATTGGGAGCCGCACAACATCACCGCCCGGAGGTCTGGGAAGAACGAGTATGGATGCGGATAGTACAGCTACTACCTTGAACGAGAACTTGAGGAACATCGGTCGGTTCTTCAAGAAGGATGGAGCGGGTTTCAGTGGCTTTGGCAGATGAAGAGAAACGGCATGGTCTGAGGCCTGCCAAATGAGTCCAGTTGACTAGATCTCCTCCATAGCTGTAAATGCCAGCTGGCTATCCATGTCCACGGTTTCGACTCAAGCAGGAGCTCACCAACCCAACAATTTCCGGGAGGTTTTTTTTTTCTTTTCCTCATTGTGAGTCTGTTTTCGTAGATGTCAAAAGTCCAGACTTCGATGAGCCAATTCTTTCGAAGAAGCCAACCTGTTGAAATCCACCTGAAGAAATCCTTGACAGACGAGTCTTCACCTCTTCTCCTCAATCTCCTCTTCCATCCCCATCACCCATCCCTATCACCCCCCACCACTCCCCTCTCCCATCCGTATCCCCATCTCCAACTCCACCTCCCGTTCCACCCTCCTCCGCCACTTCATCAACTCATATTCCTTCAACTGCTGTCCCGGTTCCTCCTCCTCCTCCTCTCTACCACTACCCTCCTGCCCACCACCATCATCATCATCATCATCATCAACATTCGCATTCCTCGAATTTCCTCTCGCAAGACGACCTTTCTGGCCCTGGCGTCGTCGTCGACGGAGAAGAATCTTATAGATTGCAAGTATTGTCATGATGAGGAGGAGTAGAGCTAGAAATGAGGCGCCGGCGCTGATGGCTGCTATTGTGTTGGTTGGGAGACCAGCGTGGTGGGGGGAAGAGGGGTTGGAGGAGGGGGAGGGGGAGGAGGATGAGGATGAAGGTGAAGGTGACATTGTAGTTTTGGCTGTCTCGGATGGATATATTGAATAACTTGGATGAATAATTGAATGCATGTATGCATGCATGCCTCGAAAAGGGCGGAAGTAATTGGCAAGAATGAAAAAGAAAAAGGGATGAGCCAATATGACTGACCTGACCCGACTGACCTGACTGACTTACTAACTGACTGACTGACCCGATGGCAACCAACGGTAATAATCAACTCGACACAAGGAAGTGGGCGTGTCTTGGGTGCGAGCTCCACCAATACGCCCCCTAGATACGCCTCCAGTGCACGGTTGTATAAGGTAGCTCACCTGTGCCGGTCAGTGAAAGTCCGGATGTCTCAATTTCTTTTTCTGCAGTGATACAAACTTTTGTACAAAGGTGGTCACGGAGTTGGCTCACATAATGTACCTGCAATACTCGACTGGAACACGACAGGGCGCAAGGCGGCTCAGTGATAACGTCTGTGCAGCCCGGCCAGATCATGTATAAGACGTTTCGATTTCTTTGCCTCGTGAACGCGCATCTATAGCTCATCCCTCTTCGTGCTGGCCTTTTCCTTCTCTTCTTCCTCCTCCTGCTTCCTGTCCTCAACATCAGCCTCAAAGGTCTTCTTCTTTGGGTTCTTCGGCACATCTCCTCTATCCTGCAGGATCGTTCCATCGCCCCTTCTTACTACATTTTCTTCGCCTTGCCCCGTCTTCTCGCCCTGCTGTCCGCTCTTGTCCGCCATCTTGCCAATACTCTCACTGAGTTCTCCTTCTAGAATATGCTCTTGCTCGCGCAAACGCTCCAGCTCGTCTTGCTGGCGCTGAATTTCTCGCTCCGGATCCTTGCCGACTTTAGCGCCAGACCCTCCTGCACCTGCTCGGACGCCTCCTGCTTTGGTCCGATCTCGCAGCTTCTCGGGTAATGGTTCTGCCCTGCCCGTTGCGCTTGGCTGAATGATTAATGGGGTACGTGTTGAGGAGTTGAGAACAGTCGATGAAATAGACGGCGTAGAATCAGTCCTCACAATTCCTGTCAATCCAAGTAAAGCAAAAAGTGGCTTGAGGAAGATCCAGTTGGCGAAGAATAAAACGATATTGATGAAGAAGCGCGGTAAAAGGTAGAGTGGACCGTAAAGGAATCGTCGGAAGATGAGCCAACTGAGTGTGGAGATGAGTATGTAAAAGGCCGTTTCCAGATACCAGGTATCGCTCTTTTGGCTGCGCAAAAGCGTTCCAAGTAAGTTCCTAGAGTTGCTGAGAATTGAGTCAAGGTTGTTGTACTCCTCGCCAAGGTCCTTGAGAGCAGCGGTAGATTCGTCAAATGTCTCTTGTGCAAAGCGTGAGCGTGACAGTTCGGTGCTCAGCAAGTCGTGCGTGCGTCTCAAGGCAGCAGTCACGTCCGTGGATGCGTTGGCCAAGATCTCGTCTTTTGTAAGCTGCTTTTGCTGCTGGTGCTTGCTCCTTCTTGCAAAGAGTCCTTCCGTAGCGCTGAGCTTCGTCCCGTTGACGGAATCCCCTGGCGGTGCAGCAATCTGCTCGGCTTCTCTTCTATAGCTTTGCAACAGTGCCTCTCGTTCTTCTCGCTTGGCCTTTTCGCTTGCAAGTTTTGCCGCAAGCTGTGCGTTTCGGAACTGCTGTCGGGAATGGACCAGCTCTTCCCCCACACGAGCAACTTTGGCACTGACCCGCGCTTCTTCGCCTGCTCGCGAATCTCGCCTTCTGCGCAGCGAGGACTGCTCCCTGTAGTCGTCTGCTTCCTGGCGCAAGAACTCTAGCTCTTCTTCGAGTTGTTTCAAGCTCTCGTGAATATCCTGAGCAAGCTCTATCCGCGCTCCGCCGTCGTCTTCGAACGACGCAGTGCCAGGTTGGAATTGGAGTTTGGCGAGTTTGCTGATAAGGGAGGTGGTGGTTCTGAGGGAGTCGGAGAGGGAGATGAGCTGGGCCGAGAGGTCGGCAGCGTTCATGGTCGAAGGCGGAGAGGAGGAGGAGGGTGGAGGGGTGGAGGGGTGGTGGTGCTAGTTGATCAACTGCGGAGCTGCAGCCAGCTTGCAGGCGGTTGCGGTCTTTGTCTGCAGATGACGTGGTTGTTGCCGAAGGGCCAAGTGAAGGGAAGTTTAAGGAAGCGGACGGGAGGGAAGAGACAGCACGGGACGTCCCTGTCACATGCAAGTTGCAGGCGGCAAGTGTCCCGTCAATCAATATCCATCAAATTTGCATCAAACTCCATCAATATCCATCAATATCCAAGGGGAAGCCTGCGTGAAATGGGTCCGGCTGGTTCGGGTAGGCTGCACTAGAACTTACACTAGAACTACCTAGCTTTCCATGCCCGGTCTCATAACCACTTGTCCTCTATCGGTAAAAATAACTGAACTGTCGTGCAGCAGTGCAACGACCACCGTTCCTTTTACACCCGCTCCCTCTTGCACCACTACCACCTCCACCTCCACCACCACCACCACCACTACTCCCATCACCCATCACCGCCGCCACCAGCTTTGGTCTGCTGTGCAGTGCCATTGCTGTCTCGCGACGCCATTGCATCGACAAGCCCCTCCGACGCTCCTTTATCCGACCATTCGAGACGACTCGGTTTCTCTTCAGCCTGGGGGCTGTCAGTATTGTATTACTACCACCATCACCACCACCACAAGGCATTGATAAATCGCCACCATGCCTGCCAAGTCACGCTTCACCAAGCTCGATGCTTTCACCAAGACGGTCGAAGATGCCCGCATTCGCACCTCCACTGGCGGTATCGTCACCATTACTTCTCTGATCTTGATCCTCTATCTGGTCTGGGGGGAATGGACCGACTACCGGCGCACCGTCGTACATCCTGAACTCATCGTTGACAAGGGCCGTGGAGAGAAGATGGAAATTCATATGAACATTTCCTTCCCTCGCGTGCCATGCGAATTGCTCACTCTTGATGTCATGGACGTGAGTGGAGAAGTGCAGTCTGGAGTCATGCATGGTGTGAACAAGGTCCGCTTGGACGCGAATGGGAAAGAGATTGGCAAGGAAGCGTTGACTGTCAACAGTGAAGAGCAGGTGCCCCACCTGGATCCGGACTACTGCGGCGATTGCTATGGCGCCCCAGCGCCCGAGACTGCGACCAAGGCAGGCTGTTGCAACAACTGTGCGGAAGTCCGAGAGGCCTATGCGGGTGTCAGTTGGTCGTTCGGGAGGGGAGAGGGCGTGGAACAGTGCACCAGAGAGCACTATGCAGAACATCTAGATGAGCAGAGGAAAGAGGGTTGCAGGATTGAGGGTGGAATCAGAGTGAACAAGGTGGTGGGCAACTTTCACTTTGCCCCCGGCAAGAGCTTCAGTAACGGGAATATGCACGTGCACGACCTGGAAAACTACTTTCAGAGCGGAGAAGTGCAGCACTCGTTCACGCATAAGATTCATCATCTGCGTTTTGGCCCAGAACTTCCAGATGACGTCGTGAAAGCGGTTGGGAAGAAGGGCATGGCGTGGTCTAATCATCATCTCAACCCTTTGGACGACACGGAACAAGTCACAGACGAGGTTGCGTACAACTTCATGTACTTCGTCAAGGTTGTCTCAACAGCATACCTCCCACTCGGCTGGGACGGATCAGGCTCGCTCCTGGACATCCCACACGAGCTCATCGCACTTGGCGGCTACGGTAAGGGCGAACAAGGTAGCATTGAAACTCATCAATACTCTGTGACTTCGCACAAGCGATCCTTGACCGGAGGTGACGCCAAGGCCGAAGGGCACGAAGAACGGTTGCACGCTAAAGGCGGCATTCCTGGAGTCTTCTTCTCCTACGTGAGTTGTCCAATGTCGTTCGGGTATATGAATGCGCTAACATGATGCAGGACATCTCACCCATGAAAGTCATTAACCGCGAAGCTCGAGCAAAGTCCTTCTCTGGCTTCTTAGTAGGCGTCTGCGCCGTCATAGGAGGCACGCTGACAGTTGCTGCCGCCGTAGATCGACTACTGTACGAAGGCGGATCGAAGCTGAGGAAGTACCATTCGAGCTAGATATATCATCAAAGGAACATATTGATATCTGATAGATGTATCATTGGCAAGGTCCCACATCACACATGATCCAGTGTTCAGGCACACTTCGCACAGCTCACGGCATGCCATTCGTATGGGTGGGTTTTCTTAGACCCGGCTCGATGGCCTGGTGCTAACGCCTATGACTCCGGCGACTTGGACGACGAGACACTTCAGCATAGAAGCATCTTACTACTTACTTCTTCTACAAGCTTATGCGAACGCGAATACCTCGATCTGGACAGACACTCCCTATATATCGTCAGCCTAGGAGGAAAAGGAGTCGATTTTTGACGCATGCTCAAGCAATACCTAGTGAAATCTCGAGGGCCCGTTATATCATTGGCACGGAACGACCTCCGAGCCTTCCGAAGCGTATTAGGGGCAGAGATATCTAAAGTCTTAAAGGTTATAAGTAAAATACCTTACTAATACTAATTACTAACGGAAAGTCAAAAGCAAAAGTAAAAGTAAGAAGTAAGAAGTAAGAAGTAAGAAGTAATACTAATTAGTAACGTAAGTAGTATAGAATAGTTTCTATACTTATTTATACTACTTATATAGTCCGTCTTATATAATATACTACGCTATATAGCCTATACTTAAGTTTTATCTAGATATATATAAGGGTTTTTATATATAGCGGGAGTATAAATTTTATATAGTAGGAGGCCTCTTAGGGTTAACCCTAAAGTCTAGGCCTTAGGTATACTTCTTTTTTATATAATACTAATAGTATCCGTATTGCCTAGTATACTCCTATAAGTACTTCCTCTATACAAACATATATATATATATATATATATATATACGCGTACAGTTGTAGTATATAGTATAGTATATTACTATAAATAGCAATAAGAGTAGTAATACCTTAGGTATATTACGATTTAGGCTACTACTAGAGCGACAATATAATAATATAATAATGTAACAATATAACAACGTAACGATACGACAACGCGATAATATAACAATATAATAACGGAACGACGCGACCGCCGACAACGCAATAATACGACTATATTACAAGATTACTATTACTATTATAGTATATAATACGTTAAGAGAATTCTTGAATTTCTTCCTATCTACGGAGAAGTATACCTAAGGTTTTTGTACCTAAGGGTATAGGATTAACTCTAAGAGGCCTTCTACTATATAAAAAAAAGCCTCCCGCTATATATGAAAACCTATATATAAGTTCTCTATATATTGTTTAGCTTATTATATAGTATATTGTATAACTCTAACTATAAGTTATAATATTTAGCAAAAACTAATAAGTAATATATAAGTTAATACTACTTTATAATAGTATTATAGTACTATATATAAGAAGTGTATTATAGTATATATAGAATATTAGATTCTAGTAGTCGACAAGAATTATAAGATCCTAATACTTAGTAATATTATACTTACTATTATTAATTTATTAGTATAGGTTATCTATAGATATAGACAATAATAGCCTTATATCAATACTTAAAGCCTCTAATAACTATAGTAAGGTTGTACTACTAGTATATAAGTACATTCAGTAGCTATCTCTTATATTAATCAAGTATACTAATTTAATATAAATATAATCTCCTAAGGCTATAGAGCTATAGATAGCTTGTATATAGAATATACTCTCTACTTACTATATATCTCTACTAAACTACTTACTTTTTATAAATATATAGCTATAGATAGCCTAGAGGCTAGATTAGTAAATTTGTTATTACTATTTTACTTTTACTTTTACTAATTACTAATAGGTTGTTATATATAGCGGAAGTATAAATTTTATATAGCGGGAAGCCTCTTAGGATTAACCCTAAACGCCTTAGGCAATAAGGTTCTAGGTATACTTCTCCGCTTACAAAGAATTTGTCTATCGGAGGTAGCTAAATTATTCTATACTAAAAACGCGATGCCGTACTCTATTACCTACTACAATTTATAGTATCTCTCTATCTCTCTATTAGCTAATCTTACGTCTGTCTTATAATATATAACAGCTAGGCCTAGAGGCATATAGCCCTAGGGGGCGGTTAGGTATTTAAGTCTAAGGTACGTTAGCCTAAGGCAGGACAGGCTATAGGAGCAGTACGATCCGAGTCGTCGGGCGATCGGCTATCGGGCGACCGCCCGCGCGGCGTAGCGCCTATGTATGCTTAGCGTAGGGGTATATTATACGACGCCGCTCTCTCCTTTCCGAAGGATAAGAATTAGTTTTGTTCCTTTTCCTACGTAGTAGAAAGGACGCTCTATACATTACTATATACCCCTACTCTTATATTTCTAATTCTTCTATCCTTCTAAAGGGTAGTGATCTATAGAGGTCCTATAGCCCTACGACAACAACGCGACCGTACTATAGCTATAGCGTAGGCAGGCCGCGTTATCGGCGAAGTAGACAAAGATACCTAACCTTCCGAGGAGACGGTATCGGGCTCTATAAGTGCCTAGGCAGACGGGAACCTAGGGGAGACTCCTTTCGAGGAGGCTTCTACCTAGCCGGAAGCCTACGTAGCCGATGCCCGACCCGTATACTAGACGTATATAGCTCGAGGAGGCAAATTAGCGTCTCTATATAGAGTTGGAAGTTTAGGCCCTTAAGAGGGAAAACCAACGTCTATAGGAACAAATTTAGGGCCGAGTACTAACCCTAACCGTTATAGTTACTATAGACGACGACGCCGAGCCCGACCTTCTTAACGGGCTCGAAGAAGACCTTAGGTCGATAGACCTATACGACGTACGCAGACAGGCTGCGAACCTACTATATAGCTCGTATTCTCTATATAGGGGTCCTAAGATTCGGGAACTAAAGCCCTTTAAAGGAGATACCGATAAAGAGTACCGTGATTTTATTAGGCACCTCGAGGTCGTCTTCCTTAGCGCCCTCCGAGAATATCGAACCGACTAAGACAAGGTCCTATACGGTATTATATAGCTCGTAGGCGAAGCGTAGAAGACGTAGTACGACGAGCATTCCGACGTAATCCCTAAGGACTATACTTAGGAGGAATTCAAGGGATAGCTCCGTAATACCGTCGGCGATTAGTCGAACCGTTAGATCGGCGTAATAATCGAGTATAAAAGGGTACGTTAAGGCCCGGACTAGAGCGTCCGTTATTTCGTAGCGTAGCTTAGTTATCTAGAAGCCTAGTTTGACTATACGCAGGCGTAGCTAATACGCTACTTCCTCGCTAAGTTAAAGCCGTCGCTACGTAGGGATATCGTTAAGGGATATACTATCCTTAATACGCGAGTAGAGCTCGTAAACCTAGTAAGGCGCCTCGAGTAAGTAGATAACGCGCTAGTAGTCCGTACTAAAGACGAGCCTTATTAGCGTAACTATAGTATATAGGGCAAACGTAAGCGTACCGAGAGCGATGTACCGCGAAGCTACGACGATCGATAGGATCGAAGTAAGAGTAGGGCCCTACGCGATAGACGTACCTTATCGACCGTAGCGACGTCGACGGTACGAGGGTACGAGAACCTAGAATATTACTCCTATAAGAAGAAGGGATATATCGCGACTAACTCTATATACCCTAACTATACAAGCCGCGATAAGGCGGATACGGTTCGTAGGGTTACCGTACCTAAAGAGTAAGCGCCGAAAAAAGAGAAGGTATTAGAGGAGAGTCGTAAGCTCTAGATGCCTATCTCGATAGCAATACCCCCTTACCTATCTAGGTATACTATACCCGCGTCCTCGAAGGATAAGTCGAGACGTATAAGGGGCGTACCCCTACTACTATACTACTCGACGATACCGCTAATATTAACGTAGTATCGCGTAGCTTCGTACTAAAGTATAACCTCGCGGTCTATAGGAACGTACTTCTACTACCGGTAAGCTCGTTTATAGGCTAGTTAGGCTACTACTATAGGGTATACTATATCTATATAACCCTCGTAGACTCCGTAGGTAACGAGCGTACGATAGGCGGCTTGTTTTATACCTATAATATACCGGAACCTAATCTTATCCTAGGACGGCCGTAGCGTCGTACCTAGCAAGTAGTAGTAGATAGTACTACCGACGAATAGCGCTACGGTAGCGAGTACTTGTACGTTAAGATCCGAGAGGTATCTAATTTCTTTAAGGACCTAAAGAACTCGTCCTACGTATACGTAGTAATAGTATATAGGATAGACGTAGGGTTAGAGCTTACGGAGTTACTGATAGAATATCGGGACTACTACGACGTCTTGTTTCCTATAGACGAATAGCGTAGCAAACTAGTAGATAGCGCAGAGTATACGATCGACCTATAGCTAGGTACCGTTCTACTATTCCGACCGTTGTACTACTAGTCCGGCGCTAAACTTAAGTATCTATATAAATATATTACTAACATACTAGAACACGACTAGATTAAGACTAGTATAAGTAAAGTAGGCGCGCTAGTACTGTTCGTACTAAAGAAGGATAGTTTACTACGATTGTACGTAGACTACCGTAGTCTAAACGAAATTATAGTAAAAAATCGGTACCCTCTGCCCCTTATAGGCGAAACGCTAGACAGGCTTATAGGAGCCGAGTAGTTTACGTACCTAGACTTAGCCGATACCTACTACCGTATTAAGATCAAGGAAAGCGACCGCTAGAAGACTGCGTTTCGTACGCGCTATAGCTACTTCTAATATAAGGTTATGCCTTTTAGTCTAACTAACGCCTCGGCAACGTTCTAGGCGTATATTAACAGAGCCCTAGCAGGATTGGTCGATATTACCTATATAGTATACCTCGACGATATCCTTATCTATAGCAAAATACGCGAGTAGTATATAAAGGATATACGCGAAGTGCTTAAGAGGCTCCGTAGATTCGTACTCTATACGTAGTACGCAAAGTGCAAATTCTTTATAAAGGAGGTCGATTACCTCGGGTTCGTCGTAACCCCCGGCGGCGTAAAAATAGACCCTTGTAGAGTAGACGCAATCGGAGCGTAGCTAATACCGACTATCTTAACAGAGGTATAGTCCTTTCTAGGATTTGCGAATTTTTATCGTAGATTTATCTTCGAGTACTCGAGGATTGTAGTACTCTTAACAGCGCTATTAAAGGAAGCCGTAAAAGGTAGGAAGCTAGGACCGATCTAGTAGGGCGCAGCCGAGGAGTATACATTTTAAGAGATTAAGCGGCGTTTCTAGTAAGTAGGCCTCATCATGGGTACAACCTACCCTAGTGGGTATGTAGGGTAGGTTGGGTATTGGCAATACCTAATAGGTATGGGTATTTAGCTAGGTAAACCCAACCCATCGGGTTGGGTACAAACCTAGTAGGTATTACGATACCTAGTAGGTATTGCGTACCTATTGGGTATTGATTTTTCGTAAACAGAAAGAAAAAGCCTAGAAACCGAGTGCCCTAAGAGCAAGTTATTTGAACTAGGTATTAGAAAAGAAACTGTATATAAGCCCGATATAGATAAGAGGAGAAAGAGAGTAGTCAGATCGAATGAATAAATATAGAAGAATATATACGCTAGATTACAGCTTGTGATATTTTGAAACTTAAGCACTATAGTCGGTAAATATAGTCGGCAGGTAAACTTCATACAAGCTCAAACTAAGCTCGCTATAATCGTCTCGTAGCATCCCGGAGGCACTCTTGCGCAAGCTTGAAGCTTAGGCGTACCGATCGCCTTGGCTCCTCTACCCTATCTCCCTTATCATCGCTAATTGCATCTAAGTTACTGATCCGTTCTATAAGATCTTTTGTCTGCTCTCGGTCTTTACTTAGGATCTCCTATGAAGTTAGAGTACTAAGAAGCGCTTGAGTAGCCTCTGTAGCCTCGTGGGCGATAAGAACTCTAGTATCGTACTCATCGTCGCGGTAGCGGAAACGGGATACTATTAGTTTAGAGAATGTTGATACGGAGTATTGGCGATTAAAACGACTTTGGTGTCGAGCGATACTGAAATCGCGCTTATACCCAACTCCGGCCGCAGGAATACAGAGAATATCCCGCGCTATTAGTGCGAGAGTAGGGTACTTAGGCTCAAGCGAAGACTATATCTTCAGTACCTCGAATAGATCCCCTTTATCTATATTGGCGTCCAGATAGTCGGCAAGCTCGTTACCCTCACGAGTGCTACGTCGTTAAGTTTGAGAAGACTCTGTACTCCTACCAAGAGTAAAGTCGATCTGGCCCTTATGCCGACCACTTCTACTACGTGACTCGTAGGTAGAAGTGCTCGATAATAGACGATAGCTCTTCTCCTACTCTGTTCTTAGCTTACCCTCGTAATACTCGCGGTAGCTTTCATCCCCGAAGTCATCGCGTACCTAGAACTTCCGCTTAAGGCAGGGGGTAAGGAGGACACTAATGCCGTAGTAATCGCCAAATCGATCCCAGGTATCTCGATAATATTTCTCAAGCTTAGCCCAAGCAGCCTCGCATACCTGATATACATCCTTCTTCTAAGGTATCCTCTTATTCTTGAGTCGCTTCATCGCCTCCTCTAGAATATCGAAAAGCTGGTTGTAGTATGCGAGGACAAGGTAGATAGTCGGACCTTTCGTTGTTCCGATCGTTGCTGTCGCCGCTGCGAATGGTTTCGTAAGGTCGATAAGGTACTCAACCCTTTGCTACTCTTCGGAATCGATACCTATATCTTTACTCAGGTCGAGTCGATCGATATAAGATTCGATAATTCTTTACAGTCTGCTGAAGCGATCGAGCATTAACGTTATTGAGGACTACCTTGTCTTTACGTCTTGAACGACCCTTAGGATCCGATCTTGAACGCTATTCCACCGACGGTGCTTTGCAAATAGCTCCTTCTTTTGAAGCATCTCTTTCTACAGGTCGATAAACTGCTCGAACCTTTAAGAGCTCGAGTTGATAAAGACGCAAAGTTTCCGGATCTAGGGATCGAAATCAGCGAAGGGAATCTCGAGTGCCGACCATAATTGCCGACTACGAGAGCCGACCACACTTTGAAAATAGGGAGGTTAACAGGCGATAGGCCGTAGAGACTGATCTTACCTTCAGAAGGAGGTAAGGCATACTATCAGCTTAAGGGCGGCTGATCTGCTTACTCTGTTTTCTCCTCCTCTATAATATCTGCCGATCTTTCTCGTAATCCCAGTATTCGGAAAGGTCGTTAGTCGGACAGAGCCCTAGGCGGTCGAAAAAGGCCTTTAAGGGAAGCTGGGCAGTATGTACAAAGTAGGGAAATCGCTCGGGACGGCTAGCTCGATTATGCTCCGAGATTGCCTCCTCCTTATCCTCTCCTATCTCCGAGTCGGGACTGCTCTCCGTACCTTCCTCTAAGCTCGTTACTGGCCTCCTAGCCGTTATACCGTACCTCTCTTAACAAGTATCAATCGCTGAAACACTATAGAATATTAGAAGGAAGTAGGAAGAGTAAAGCAAGTAGTCTTACATCGCATTGTGTAGGGTCTTATTGTTCGAGGCATTGTCGTACGTAATTGCAGTCAATCGGCACTTAATCTCGAACTCTTGTAAGATTTCGAATAGTATCTCCGCAAGGTAATTACTAGTATAACGGCCAGTAATATATAGAAAGCTAAGCATCCCTTCGTACTAGACCTAGTGGTCGTCAATCTAGTAGACCCGGATAGTAAGGAATAAGGTTTTCATACCTCTGGATTGCTAGCTATTATACGCGATAGCTATCTTAAATCTACTAGTAAGACGGGTCTTAAGGGATTCAGCAGACTCTTAAACCTTGGTACCGAGCATCCTACGGTATATCGAGGCGGATTTGAACTGAATTGTCTCGACCTGTCCCGGGAGTAGGGCTATATAAGTCTGTTTTACTGACGGTCGTTCAAAGAACTGGAATAGCAGACTATTATCGATAATTATCTCGAAGGATAAGCGCGGGAAATCGTCCGGTGTATAGCCTAGGTCCCTCGTCCATCGCGGATTGCTTACAGTCTAGAGATGAAGTTTCAGTATAGTTACTCAGACGTAGTCGGCAGACATAGTCGGCAGGTATAGTCGGCAGGCATAGTCGGCAGGTCTGGTCGTCGGTAGTTAGTACTTACTTGTCGATGCTTTGCGGTTGCAAACATCTCCTTCGTAAACCCTTGCTTATCTTGTTTCTCCTAGCAGTTCGAGGAGTCCAGATACTTCTCGACAGACGTTGTACCGGTATTCAGTACAGGATGTTTTAGTACAGCGTTACAGCACCTATATACGACTTTGGGTGTCGCATCTTCTTGAAGCATTCCCTCCTCTAGGAAATCCTATACCTAAGATGTCCGAGACTTACTCCCCTAGGTGACTAGGGACCGATTAAATATAGCACGACCGTTCCGCTTTTTGAGCCGCTTCCCAGTATAGTTCTACTAGCGTACCTCGTACTACTTCTCAAAGTTCTCCTTATACTTAAACCTCTATAGCCAGCAGTTGGCCTTAATATCCTACTCCCCGATATAGTCCGGCTCAACGGGGAGTACTAGAGAGGAATCTAGATCTTCTTCCACTATAGTCGGCCGTCTTGTACGACGCTTGCGAACCTCTGTTCTACGTCGGCGGTCCCCTAGTGTTGGGCTCGGTAGGAGGTTCGTCGCGGAACTATATCGTTGGCGTAAGCGAGCGCTCGATCGTATAGGGGTAGCAGAAGAGCTTCCTAGCTGCGAGGAGGATTCGAATCGGGAGCTTCCGACTCCTAGAGAGGAAGCAAAGGAAGACGAAAACATAGTATTTCAGACTCCGACGTCGTAAATCCGTTACGAGAGGATAGAGGAGAGGGAACGTAGGAATTGAAAGGAGGGAAAGTAGGAATTTCAGAATCCTAGTACGCTACTCTATAGGGGTTGAGCGAATAGAATTCGTAGGCCTACTTCCGGCTGCGAGCCAACCTATCAGATAGTCTGATTCTTACTACCAACCCTCCTACCCTTTCTTCTATCCCTCTTCGTCTTCTTGAAACAGGCGAGGCTCCTAGTCCTCCGAGTCTGAAATCTCGAACCCTCTAACAAAGTTGCGAATATAGAGTCCTTCGTAAGTACCTTCTCGATTCCCGAAGATGCTAGGCATAGTTCATCTTCTCGCAGTAGTAGGAGTAGAAAGGCCTCTAGAGTAATCCCATTATACTCTTTGATATTGCACTCGATAAGGGCAGCCATTATCTTAGGCTAGAGAGTCTGTTCGCGGCTTAGAGTATTCTCCCTCTTACAGAGCTTGTATACTATCTTCGCGAGGTGCTTCTCCCCTTTTAAGCTCACTAATAGAAGGAAACTATTAGCGGAGTAGTTATAATTTTCTGGTATCAGCTAGGAGGGTCCAGAAAGACTACTTAAATAAGCCCTTTAGGCTGCGACATCCTAGGCAAGGATACTACGGCAGACTGCGCGCTCGATTGGGCTGAAAATCTCGTATAGCAGTAGGAGTCGTACTTCTCTAACGCAGATCTAGGATTATTAGAAAATGGTCGGCAGGTGTGGTCGGCAGATGAGCTTACCTTTTTAGTCTCGCTATCGACAATTTGTGAAATCTGCTTTATAGCTGCCTCGTTAGGGAGAACTAGACTCTCTAGAGCAACAAGTTTGTTCCAGAACTTCCGGATCGAGCGATGCTATTGGTTATAAGCAGTCGCAAAAGTAGAAGAGGCTGCCTAAAAGGCAAAAGTTCCAACAGAGTTCGCTATCTCCTTGTTAATCTCTTTTGATAACAAAGGATTGAGAATCGTTTCTTAAGGAAGGCATTCGTTACTAAGGCCCCTAAGTGCTTTATCGCATCGTTTACTAAGGGTGAGGGTATCCTATTCCCACTTAACCTGATCCTCCTTTTGAAATGTTATCTTTGATTTGCTTTCACTATCTCTAAGCTTAAGGAACCAGTTAGCTTTATCGATTTCGGCCTGTTCGTCGGGTAAGAGAGCTAGATTAGTCTCTGCTTG